>NW_024058042.1:38906-346209 GCF_016432855.1 Salvelinus namaycush
ACCAAGGACTATAGAACACTCACTGATATAGAAACACTCACTGACTATAGAACACTCACTGACTATAGAACAGAAACATGACTGAATATAGAACACTCACTGACTATAGAACACTCACTGACTATAGAACACTCACTGACTATAGAACACTCACTGACTATAGAACACTCACTGATTATAGAACACTCACTGACTATAGAACACTCACTGACTATAGAACACTCACTGACTATAGAACACTCACTGACTATAGAACAGAACACTGACTGAATATAGAACAGAACACTCACTGAATATAGAACAGAACACTCACTGAATATAGAACAGAACACTGACTGAATATAGAACAGAACACTCACTGAATATAGAACAGAACACTGACTGAATATAGAACAGAACACTCACTGACTATAGAACACTCACTGACTATAGAACAGAACACTGACTGAATATAGAACAGAACACTCACTGAATATAGAACAGAACACTCACTGACTATAGAACAGAACACTGACTGAATATAGAACAGAACACTCACTGAATATAGAACACTCACTGACTATAGAACACTCACTGACTATAGAACACTCACTGACTATAGAACACTCACTGACTATAGAACACTCACTGACTATAGAACAGAACACTCACTGACTATAGAACAGAACACTGACTGAATATAGAACAGAACACTGACTGAATATAGAACAGAACACTCACTGAATATAGAACAGAACACTGACTGAATATAGAACAGAACACTGACTGAATATAGAATGCAGAGTCGCAGGCCATTCAGCAGAGACGGCTAGTGGATACATGACCATGAAGTGTCAAAACAATGACCACAACAGGATAATACTTACTAAGTCTTTTATAATCCTCAAGCAAGAAACTCCACTTTCTTGTCTTCATATCTAAACAAAAGAGAGAATATATAATATTACAAAGCACTATCCAAAACTTGATACTGATGAATATATGCAAATGAAATAATACACTTGAAAATAGTAGGAAAATTAACTAACAGGTCTAGGGCTGTGGCGGTCATGAAATAGTAGGAAAATTAACTAACAGGTCTAGGGCTGTGGCGGTCATGAAATAGTAGGAAAATTAACTAACAGGTCTAGGGCTGTGGCGGTCATGAAATAGTAGGAAAATTAACTAACAGGTCTAGGGCTGTGGCGGTCATGAAATAGTAGGAAAATTAACTAACAGGTCTAGGGCTGTGGCGGTCATGAAATAGTAGGAAAATTAACTAACAGGTCTAGGGCTGTGGCGGTCATGAAATAGTAGGAAAATTAACTAACAGGTCTAGGGCTGTGGCGGTCATGAAATAGTAGGAAAATTAACTAACAGGTCTAGGGCTGTGGCGGTCATGAAATAGTAGGAAAATTAACTAACAGGTCTAGGGCTGTGGCGGTCATGAAATTGTCAGCCGGTTATTGTCATGTCGAATGCCAGTCTCACGGTAATTGATCGTTAATAACAGAAATATGTTTAACAGCTCTTATGCACCACAGGCTAGTTCATTTAGCAGACAAGATAGAAGTCTCGTACCATTATTTGATATTATTGTAAGAATAATATAATTGAACTTAGCTGAATAAAATAGAACGGATATTTTCCCCATTCCGGAGTGTGTGCACATATGAAGTGTTGAGCGTAAAAGTAGGTCGATTTAGATGTGAATGACACAAACCTTAGAATGTGTAAGAAATCTAAAACATACAGGGCTGCATGATGCGACTCCAGGCTATTGACCATTTCAAACCGTTGCTCTCTGTTCCTTTCCTCAGGCTGCACACCCTGTTCTCTCATCAAGTCATCATATTCTCAATTTAATCTGGTCTTTGCTAATATGTAAAAATGTGTTTTGGATTTAGAATGGCCCGTTGTCAAATGGGAAGGAGCATGGTCAGGGGGAAAGGCATGTCATCCGTATGCTGCTTTCCTGCAGCTCACATCATGCTGGCTAGGCTACTCCGGTTTAATAGAGGAACAGCTGACAAAGACATAGAGCTGCAGCGCTAGGCTACTCCGGTTTAATAGAGGAACAGCTGACAGACATAGAGCAGCAGCGCTAGGCTACTCCGGTTTAATAGAGGAACAGCTGACAAAGACATAGAGCAGCAGCGCTAGGCTACTCCGGTTTAATAGAGGAACAGCTGACAAAGACATAGAGCAGCAGCGCTAGGCTACTCCGGTTTAATAGAGGAACAGCTGACAAAGACATAGAGCAGCAGCGCTAGGCTACTCCGGTTTAATAGAGGAACAGCTGACAAAGACATAGAGCAGCAGCGCTAGGCTACTCCGGTTTAATAGAGGAACAGCTGACAAAGACATAGAGCAGCAGCGCTAGGCTACTCCGGTTTAATAGAGGAACAGCTGACAAAGACATAGAGCAGCAGCTGGGATCCTCCTTTTTTTTAGCAGCAACCATCAGAGCTCTGCTTTCACACGGGATTGCATAAAGAAATGTCTGGGCTTATAAGAACACGTATTTCACGCCACACATCAACCACTAGTTGAGGAGCACGCCGCCTCTCTCTGCATGACAGGTGATAGTCCACCCAAACTCTGTATGCCATCCGAGACAGGATTGTGTCGAGGCACAGATCTGGGGAAGGGTACCAAAACATTTCTGCAGCATTGAAGGTCTCCAAGAACACAGTGGCCTCCATCATTCTTAAATGGAAGAAGTTTGGAACCACCAAGACTCTTCCTAGAGCTGCCCGGCCAAGCTGAGCAATCGGGGGAAGAAGGGCCTTGGTCAGGGAGGTGACCAAGAACCCGATGTTCACTCTGACAGCGCTCTAAAGTTCCTCTGTGGAGATGGGAGAATCTTACAGAAGGACAACCATCTATGCAGCACTTCAACCAATCAGGCCTTTATGGTAGAGTGTCCAGACGGAAGCCACTCTTCAGTAAAAAGCACGACAGCCTGTTTTTCCACAGCAGGGACTGGGAGACTAGTCAGGATCGAGGCAAAGATGAACTGAGAAAAGTACAGAGAAATCCTTGATGAAAACCTGCTCTAGAGCGCTCAGGACCTCAGACTGGGGGCGAAGATTCACCTTCAAACAGGATAACGACCCTAAGCACACAGGCTTAGACAGACAATTGAGCTCTGAGTACCAGGCCATTAGGATCTGATGGAGGGACAATAGAGCCCTGAGTACCAGGACATTAGGACCTGATGGAGGGACAACCAAACAGGATAACGACCCTAAGCACACAGGCTTAGACAGACAATTGAGCTCTGAGCACCAGGCCATTAGGATCTGATGAAGGGACAATAGAGCCCTGAGTACCAGGACATTAGGACCTGATGGAGGGACAACAGAGCCCTGAGTACCAGGACATTAGGACCTGATGGAGGGACAACAGAGCCCTGAGTACCAGGCCATTAGGACCTGATGGGGGGACAATAGAGCCCTGAGTACCAGGACATTAGGACCTGATGGAGGGACAACAGAGCCCTGAGTACCAGGCCATTAGGACCTGATGGAGGGACAACAGAGCCCTGAGTACAAGGCCATTAGGACCTGATGGAGGGACAACAGAGCCCTGAGTACCAGGACATTAGGACCTGATGGAGGGCCAACAGAGCCCTGAGTACCAGGCCATTAGGACCTGATGGAGGGACAATAGAGCCCTGAGTACCAGGCCAATAGTGACCTGATGGAGGGACAACAGAGCCCTGAGTACCAGGCCATTAGGACCTGATGGAGGGACAACAGAGCCCTGAGTACCAGGCCAAGTGACCTGATGGAGGGACAATAGAGCCCTGAGTACCAGGCCATTAGGACCTGATGGAGGGACAACAGAGCCCTGAGTACCAGGCCATTAGGACCTGATGGAGGGACAACAGAGCCCTGAGTACCAGGCCATTAGGACCTGATGGAGGGACAACAGAGCCCTGAGTACCAGGCCATTAGGACCTGATGGAGGGACAACAGAGCCCTGAGTACCAGGCCATTAGGACCTGATGGAGGGACAACAGAGCCCTGAGTACCAGGCTATTAGTGACCTCATGGTCATTAGCGACTTGGGTAAGCCTACTACCGAGGTCGACCGATTAATTAGGGCCGACTTCAAGTTTTCATAACAATTTCATAAATCAGAAATCGGTATTTTTGGGCGCCGTTTTTTTTTTTTTTTACACCTTTATTTAATCTTTATTTAACGAGGCAAGTCAGTTAAGAACACATTCGTATTCGTATGACGGCCTAGGAACATACGACAGATTTTTAACCTTGTCAGCTCGGGGGATCCAATCTTGCAACCTTACAGTTAACTAGTCCAATGCTCTAACACCTGATTACATTGCACTCTACGAGGAGCCTGCCTGTTACGCGAATGCAGTAAGCTAAGGTAAGTTGCTAGCTAGCATTAAACTTATCTTATAAAAAACAATCAATCAATGACTGTCATTGCTCCAATGTGTACTTAACCATAAACATCAATGCCTTTCTTAAAATCAATACACAAGTATATATTTTTAAACCTGCATATTTAGCTAAAAGAAATCCAGGTTAGCAGGCAATATTAACCAGGTGAAATTGTGTCATTTCTCTTGCGTTCATTGCACGCAGAGTCAGGGTATATGCAACAGTTTGGGCCGCCTGGCTCTTTGCGAACTAATTTGCCAGAATTTTAAAGAATTAAGATATAACATTGAAGGTTGTGCAATGTAACAGGAATATTTAGACTCATGGATGCCCCCCGTTAGATAAAATACGGAACGGAATAAACGTTTTGTTTTCGAGGTGATAGTTTCCGGATTAGTCAAAGGTATATGGTTTAGAGAGAAATAGTCGACGCGTTATAATTCCTTTAATAACTTTCGGCTGAACTTGAAAGGGGTTCCTTCGTTATTTTACCGTTCATGTCTTGATCTACTTCAAATAAGGTCTGTGTTTCGCGGGAGGAGCAGACTGACAGGGGACCATGCAGACAAGCTCTGCTTTCTGCACTACAACCTAAAACTTAACTGGGAATATTGAAGACCCATGAAAGCTGGTGGTTCGTTTTAACATATGTTCTCATGTTATTTCAGACTAAATTGATTTTATTTATGTATTATATTAAGTTAAAATAAAGGTGTTCATTGTTCATTCAGTATTGTTGCAATTGTCATTATTACAAAAATGTGTGTGTGTGTGTGTATGATATATATATATATAAATACATCGTTTTTTTTTAAAGTTTAAAAAAAAATTCTTTTAAATATATATATATATTTTTATTTTATTTTATTTAAATCGGCCGATTAAATCGGTATTGGCTTTTTTGCCCCCCAATAATCGTTATCGGCGTTGAAAAATCATAATCAGTCGACCTCTACTACCAACACATGTCCAGAGTGCATAAGAGAATATTACCATGACTGAATGGTCACGTGGATTTTGACTGTGGCCATGACTGCCGGTGTGGTGGTAATACTGTCACCGCAACAGTCCTAAAACAGGTTTCACTTACCATAGTTCTTGGAAGGCATCTGTTTGAATGCAGCGATGACGTCAACATGGTATCCAACGTCGACCTCGAAGCGTGATCGTGACACCAGGGTGGCGTGGCCCTGTAAGGTGGCCCCTGGTCTCTGCCAGCCACTACACAGCTTCAGCAGGGCCCCAAGCGCAGCAGTGTCACGGGACCGGCTAGACGCCGGCGCCACGTCAATACCCCCCACCAGAGGTTTCAGACATATACAGGAGATAGAGCCTGCCTCCTCCACTACAACAGGAAATACATGGGCCTTCTTAGATAGTCCCAAATGGCACTCTATTCCGTATACAGTGCACTACTTTGGACCAGAGCCCTACAGGGAGGAGAGTGTCTATTGGGACAAAGACAATATGTTTACTTGACCAATACATGTGATTATCTTCTTAAAGTATATGAGTGTGTAGGCCTCATACTTAGCTGACGATAGTCCTCAAGGCTGAAGTTCCACATCTTGGTAGCAGGGTCTGTTGGAGATAAAAGATAAAACAACAAGAAGACATAGAAAACGTAATCTAAGGGTATAGAATAGAAAATAAATATTAGTTATTACACCATATAGAGCTGTAATTCACCTTTCTACCGGACAAATCACCAGGATGAATTTAAATACATCCATTAAAAAACCTCACCATAGTTCCGAGAAGGGATGTTTTTGAACACAGCAATCAGCTCAGCATGGTAGCCGACTTCCACTCTGAAACGCTCCTCTGAGTGAGAGACACATTTCCCTCTGACTGTGACGGCAGGGGTCTTCACAGGTGGAGAGTTACTAACGTCAGTACTGCTGGAGGAAGGCTGCCGTCTCACAGCACTCTGGACAGATGGTGATGTGGCTCCATGTTTGGTTCCTTGTTTATAGAAACTACCAATGGCACTTCCAGAACTGGAAGACAGGCCAGAAGAAGAGGTCTTTGGATGAGGTTTAGAAACAGAGAAACTGCCAGTTGCACTTGTAGAAGTAGGATATGGACCCGGTAACACTGCTCTATTCGGCTGTGGAGGTTTGAACACAGAGGATACATTTTGGCATGATGAGGATGACTTGGCTCCATATGAACTACCAGTACCAGTGGAACCTCCAGAAATGGAAGATGATGGGCCACCTGTTGTCTTTGGCTGAAGAGGTTTGAACACTGAGGGGCTTCCTCCTGTTGACACATCTAACCCTTTCAAGGAATGTTGTCCCTTTGGGAGAGGTAGTGGGTCTATTACTTTGATCTGAGGAGACAAAGACAAAAAACAGTACATTAGAAACAAAAGTCATTGCCAACAGACAAACCAAAAACAAATATAACTGTACAAAACGTCAAGGTATCACTCCTCACCTGTTTAGTGGCAGTATGGGAGAAGAGTGAATTCTGTCCAGACTTGTCCCTTGGGCTAGAAAACAACTGGTTAGGTCTCCTGTCTTGACCCTGTGGAACATAATTCTGAAGCACAGTATTAGGTGGATGATGAGTTACTCCTGGTCGGGGAGTTGAGTTAGAAGGTGGACCAGAGTGAGGGTTAATGCCTTGCTGAGGAACACTGGCTGGGTTGTTGAGCCCTGATATGGGCGTCTGGTTGTTTGACTGAGCAGCCTGTCTCTGTGCTCTAATCGCTAAAGCTTTCCGTCTATTGTCCTCTATCTTCTGCTGCTGCTCTGCCGTCAAAGAGTTAGACATGGTTAATTATTAGCTAGCTATATAGCCTGCTAATTTGCTGGCACGTTAGGTTGTAGCTAGCTAGCTATCGTTAGCTTGCTAACAAGTCGGAAAAGTTCACAGCCCATATCGGTAAGCGAAATATGAATAAACAAGTAGCAGAGTTATCTAGCTATATTTAAATACGACATATTTTCGCTAACGACCTACGCTAAAACAACAAAAGCAGAAGTTCTTTGTAAGTATATTGACTAGTTTCTGGTTTCTTGTTTGGGATCTCTGCGAAGGAAGTGACGTTTAACAATAGCAAGTCACGTGGTGCAAATGTTCGGCGCTTTTATTTTTAAAAATGTTTTTTTTATTCTTTCAATGCCATTAGTTTTTCAATAAGAAACAGGCATATGTGCAGTGATACTATATATACATATCTGTGCCATTTGCAGTATTGGGAGTCATTCTCGCACATCACAAAGCCAGATCCTGACTAGAAAAGTGATGTATATTTCCTAAAGAAAATGTGATGTGATGTGCTTGCTAGCTTGTTTTAAATCGATTTATGGATGTGAAATTAGTTATAGTAGTGGTAGTGACTGGTTATAGTTATAGTTATAGTAGTGGTAGTGACTGGTTATAGTAGTGGTAGTGACTGGTTATAGTTATAGTAGTGGTAGTGACTGGTTATAGTAGTGGTAGTGACTGGTTATAGTAGTGGTAGTGACTGGTTATAGTAGTGGTAGTGACTGGTTATAGTTATAGTAGTGGTAGTGACTGGTTATAGTTATAGTAGTGGTAGTGACTGGTTATAGTTATAGTAGTGGTAGTGACTGGTTATAGTTATAGTAGTGGTAGTGACTGGTTATAGTAGTGGTAGTGTCTACAGTAGTAATGGTAGTGACTGGTTATAGTTATAGTAGTGGTAGTGTCTACAGTAGTAATGGTGGTGACTGGTTATAGTAGTGGTAGTGACTGGTTATAGTAGTGGTAGTGACTGGTTATAGTTATAGTAGTGGTAGTGACTGGTTATAGTTATAGTAGTGGTAGTGACTGGTTATAGTAGTGGTAGTGACTGGTTATAGTTATAGTAGTGGTAGTGTCTACAGTAGTAATGGCAGTGACTGGTTATAGTAGTGGTAGTGACTGGTTATAGTAGTGGTAGTGACTGGTTATAGTAGTGGTAGTGTCTACAGTAGTAATGGTAGTGACTGGTTATAGTAGTGGTAGTGACTGGTTATAGTAGTGGTAGTGACTGGTTATAGTAGTGGTAGTGACTGGTTATAGTAGTGGTAGTGACTGGTTATAGTTATAGTAGTGGTAGTGACTGGTTATAGTAGTGGTAGTGACTGGTTATAGTAGTGGTAGTGTCTACAGTAGTAATGGTAGTGACTGGTTATAGTAGTGGTAGTGACTGGTTATAGTTATAGTAGTGGTAGTGACTGGTTATAGTTATAGTAATGGTAGTGACTGGTTATAGTTATAGTAATGGTAGTGACTGGTTATAGTTATAGTAGTGGTAGTGACTGGTTATAGTTATAGTAGTGGTAGTGACTGGTTATAGTTATAGTAGTGGTAGTGACTGGTTATAGTTATAGTAGTGGTAGTGTCTACAGTAGTAATGGTAGTGACTGGTTATAGTAGTGGTAGTGACTGGTTATAGTAGTGGTAGTGACTGGTTATAGTTATAGTAGTGGTAGTGTCTACAGTAGTAATGGTAGTGACTGGTTATAGTAATGGTAGTGTCTACAGTAGTAGTGGTAGTGACTGGTTATAGTAGTGGTAGTGACTGGTTATAGTAGTGGTAGTGACTGGTTATAGTTATAGTAGTGGTAGTGACTGGTTATAGTTATAGTAGTGGTAGTGACTGGTTATAGTTATAGTAGTGGTAGTGACTGGTTATAGTTATAGTAGTGGTAGTGTCTACAGTAGTAATGGTAGTGACTGGTTATAGTAGTGGTAGTGACTGGTTATAGTAGTGGTAGTGACTGGTTATAGTTATAGTAGTGGTAGTGTCTACAGTAGTAATGGTAGTGACTGGTTATAGTAATGGTAGTGTCTACAGTAGTAGTGGTAGTGACTGGTTATAGTAGTGGTAGTGACTGGTTATAGTTATAGTAGTGGTAGTGACTGGTTATAGTTATAGTAGTGGTAGTGACTGGTTATAGTTATAGTAGTGGTAGTGACGGATTATAGTAGTGGTAGTGTCTACAGTAGTAATGGTAGTGACTGGTTATAGTTATAGTAGTGGTAGTGTCTACAGTAGTAATGGTAGTGACTGGTTATAGTAGTGGTAGTGACTGGTTATAGTTATAGTAGTGGTAGTGTCTACAGTAGTAATGGTAATGACTGGTTATAGTAGTGGTAGTGTCTACAGTAGTAATGGTAGTGACTGGTTATTCTTCAAATAGTAGTAGATAGATGGAAAAATTGATTGATTGTTTGGTTGAAAGTTGGTTTGGTACCTAACTTGAATGGTTGAAGAGTTACTGTTGGTGGGTTATTTTATGCTAATTAATGCAATGTTATATATATATATATATAATTGATCAAATAAATCTAGAGTTGTGCTCTGCCTTTTGCAAGCACGTTTAATCAGAATATTGTAGCGTGTGTTCTGTATCTTGTAGGCTATGCTGGACATACGGACCCTACATTGACAGGCATGACGATGGCTGGCTTCCTCCTTTTGTTATTCTGAGCAGATCGTTGTCCCGCTCTGCATCCCTCCTTGCTGTGGTGACGTGCTGTGCTTGGGAGCTGTCCCAGGAATCATGGCACTGAAACAGCAGCGTGAGCACAAAATCAGCAGCCAATGATCACACAGACAGACACCTAGAAGGAATGCATGCACCTGACATTAGGACAGTCCGAAAGCTGGGATGAAATATAATTTTTGGAAACACATGCACCATTCTGTTCTTTAAACATGGACATTCGGTGGTTACGAAAGCGACGGTGATGTATTGAACTAACTAACGACAACCAGGCTACTGGAAGCTTTGAACAGCATGCCAACGACAGACAGAGTTTCGCTTTGTCTAGCTTCGGATAGTTATCTATGAACAGATATCGGATTATCCTGACAGATTTTTGATACACCATTTGTGATGAATGGCACATCGATGAGAAACTCACACAGGTATTCTCAATGGTTATCCACCAGACATCAACAATGAACCAATGGGATGATCTCTAGGACCACTCTGGAAGATACTGCGGGATTAGACTAATCTTTGGTGATGAAATTATGAACGCCTGTTTGAACTATTCATTGATGTTTTAGCCGAAACAATATCCACTGTCTTCAGATACTTGTTTGCACCAATGGAATATGTTATTAATGGGAAAGGTGCCAAGGCAGTTTGGACTTTTTGGGGGGTAACACTTCCCGTAAGTAGACATCACATTTTATTCGATGATTTGTAGAGGAGCTTTTTAGCCTCAGTGTCATCGCATGGTGCTGCTAATTCCTCAGTGATGCTGCGTGGTCCAGAAATGCTGAAGAGCCGCTGTTGCGTCCTATTTGGTGACCTGAAGGTGCTGTTACTCCGGCCCCTGACTCCGGCATTGATCCCCATGACCGGACACATACCGGACAGCCATGGGGTCCCTTCAGACGTCAGTGTACCGGACGACAACACGTTAACGGCCCATCAGGGGCCGGGGGACATTTGGACTGCCCCGCCACCGGGGGGTGCCAGCGGGCCGGAGAGAGACAGACTGGCGGGTGGCTCAGGCTGGGTGGATGTGGCAGCGGCAGAGCCATCGGGGGTATTACACTGCAGCAGCTCCTCTGATAGCTGGGCTAAGGACAAGCTGGAACAGAGGTTCTCCATGTGCAGTTATAGTGAGAGTGGCAGCATCAGGACACCTGTCTGCAGGATCTGCTTCCAGGGACCTGAAACGGTGATATTGAATAGACCCTTAACACAACACGGGCTTTGTTTTGCTGATATGATCTGAGTCCTCGGGTGGCATCACCCAAGAGCCAGGGTAGGGTTAGTGTCAGAATCGTCAGCTGTCATGTGGCTGAGGAGCTTTTCATCTCAGTAAAGGCTACTTATTTTATTAGACATTTTGTCTGAAATAATGTCCCTCAGACTTTCCTTTGAGTAATAATCCTACACTGCTCCAGTACCCTCAGAATGGCTCCCCTGCAACCCGCCTCCATCTGTAAGGCATGCGTGGAGAGAGCCCAAATCAGTGGGTGGTCTGTGGTCTCTGGGTAAACAGGGGTCACCATATCAGTGGTCTCTGGGCAGATTAACCATCTGTCCCTCTGGTTGATTAATTAGAGACAAACAGGACTACCAAAACAGATTTATAGACTTACATTGATTGTGAACACAATCACATAGAAGCAATTACATGCATGAGAAATCAAATCATGTTTCCCACTCTTTCACACACTGCCTGAAACAGTACAGAACACAGGGAAGTCGGGGAACTGTAGCTAAGACTATATTCTCCCGTCTTATAGTCATGCTATTGTTTGTCTTGGAGACGATATTGATTAATATGTCTCACTACACTATTCAGGAGGAACATGAGAGACAATAATGAAGGTTAACAGAAGTCAGAAGATTTCCTCTCCCTCGTCCAACTCATCATGTCATGCAAACTGGAACCCTTGTTTTTCACAACTTCCAATAAGTTCCAACTCCCATTCTTGACTTTAGTTATCAGATTGTCCTCTTAACTCACCCAGTTGTTCTGAACTTAGCTGGAGGACTGACTAGTTATCAGATTGTCCTCTTAACTCACCCAGTTGTTGTGTTCTTAGCTGGAGTGCAGCTCATTATTGGCATGTTTCTCCTGCAGTCAAGTTACAGCTCGGGGTGCATTCCAATGGCACCCTAATACCTTTGTAGTGGACTACTTTTGACCAGGGCCGATAGGGAACAGGGGGTCGCGTTTGGGACACCTAGTGTAAAGAATGAGAGAACACAGAGAGGCGATGTGACATGAAGTGACCCTCTGAAATCCCTGGAGTTTAATAATAAATAACATGTCAAATGCACCCCCGACACTAGAAACCAAACACTGTTAAAGCGTTGAAGTTGTTTTTCTCAGCCAGGAAATTGGTATTCAACACAAGCCAGAGAGGAAGCACGTAAAGAGAGGAGGGACTCTTCAAGGCCACACTTCACTGAGAGTGATTCACACGGAGCTTTGTTTTATTCAGTAGTGTTCTCTCAGGTTATGTCCTAAATGGCAGCCTATTCCCTGTATAGTGCACTACTTTTGACCAGTGTCAAAAGTACATTATCTCTGTATTTCCTCTCTACTCTGTATTTCCTCTCTCCTCTGTATTTCCTCTCTGCTCTGTATTTCCTGTCTACTCTGTATTTCCTCTCTGCTCTGTATTTCCTCTCTACTCTGTATTTCCTCTCTACTCTGTATTTCCTCTCTACTCAGTATGTCCTGTCTGCTCAGTATTTCCTCTCTGCTCTGTATTTTGTCTGTATTTCCTCTGTATTTCCTCTCTACTCTGTATTTCCTCTGTATTTCCTCTCTCCTCTGTATTTCCTCTGTATTTCCTCTCTCCTCTATTTCCTCTGTATTTCCTCTCTGCTCTGTATTTCCTGTCTGCTCTGTATTTCCTCTCTCCTCTGTATTTCCTCTGTATTTGCTCTCTCCTCTGTATTTCATCTGTATTTCCTCTCTGCTCTGTATTTCCTCTCTCCTCTGTATTTCCTCTGTATTTCCTCGGTATTTCCTCTCTACTCTGTATTTCCTCTGTATTTCCTCTCTACTCTGTATTTCCTCTGTATTTCCTCTCTGCTCTGTATTTCCTCTCTGCTCTGTATTTCCTGTCCGCTCTGTATTTCCTCTCTGCTCTGTATTTCCTGTCCGCTCTGTATTTCCTCTCTGCTCTGTATTTCCTCTCTACTCTGTATTTCAGCATCCTGTTTCTATCCATCCAGTCATCCTAGCATGCTTGTGTGTTTCTATCCATCCAGTCCCTCTAAGCAAAAAAGCTATGTAATCCTGTTCAATATACAACAACAGTCAAAAGTTTGGGCACACCTACTCATTCAAGTTTTTATTTTATTTTTACTATTTTCTACATTGTAGAATAATAGCGAACACATCAAACATATGAAATAACACATATGGAATCATGTAGTAACCAAAAAACTGTTAAACAAATCAAAATATATTTTATATTTGAGATTCTTCAAAGTAGCCACCCTTTGCCTTGATGGCAGCTTTGCACACTCTTGGCATTCTGTCAACCAGCTTCACGAAGTAGTCACCTGGAATGCATTTCAATTAACAGGTGTGCCTTGTTAAAAGTTAATTTGTGGAATTTATTTCCTTATTTTCCTTTCCTTAAGTGAATCAGTTGTGTTGTCACAAGGTAAGGGTGGTATACAGAAGATAGCCCTATTTGGTAAAAGACAAAGTCCATATTGTGGCAAGAACAGCTCAAATAGGCAAAGAGAAACGACAGTCCATCATTACTTTAAGACATGAAGGTCAGTAAATCCGGAAAAATTCAAGAACTTTGAAAGTTTCTTCAAGTGCAGTCACAAAAACTATCAAGTACTATGATGAAACTGGCTCTCATGAGGACCGCCACAGGAAAGGAAGACCCAGAGTTACCTCTGCTGCAGGGGATAAGTTCATTAGAGTTACCAGCCTCAGAAATTGTAACCCAAATAAATCAAATGTATTCATAAAGCCCTTCTTACATCAGCCGATGTCACAAAGTGCTGTACAGAAACCCAGCCTAAAACCCCAAACAGCAAGCAATGCAGGTGTAGAAGCACGGTGGCTAGGAAAAACTCCCTAGAAAGGCAGAAACCTAGGAAGAAACATAGAGAGGAACCAGACTCTGAGGGGTGGCCAGTCCTCTTCTGGCTGTGCTGGGGGGAGATTATAACAGGACATGGCCAAGATGTTCAAACGTTCATAGATGACCAGCAGGGTCATCAGCTGATGTAAGAAGGGCTTTATAAATACATTTGATTGAGTGAGAGAGAGAGAGGGAGGGAGAGAAAGAGAGAGAGAGAGAGAGAATCAGAGGGAGCATACTTAAATTCACACAGGACGCCGGATAAGACAGGAGAAATACTCCAGATATAACAGACTCTCCCTAGCCCCCCGACACATAAACTATTGCAGCATAATTACTGGAGGCTGAGACAGGAGGGGTCAGGAGACACTGTGGCCCCATCTGACTATACCCCCGGACAGGGCCAACCAGGCAGGATATAACCCCACCCACTTTGCCAAAGCACAGCCCCCACACCACTAGAGGGATATCTTCAAACCACCAACTTACCATCCTGAGACAAGACCGAGTATAGCCCACAAAGATCTCCGCCACGGCATGAACCCGAGGGGGGCACCAACCCGGACAGGAAGATCATGTCAGAGACTCAACCCACTCGATTGAAGCACCCATCTCCACATGTGTGGTTCCCACCGTGAAGCATGGAGAAGGAAGTGTGATGGTGTGGGGGTGCTTTGCTGGTGACACTGTCTGTGATTTATTTAGAACTCAAGGCACACTTAACCAGCATGGCAATCTCAGCATTCTGCATCATCCCATCCCATCTGGTTTGCGCTTAGTTGGACTATCATTTGTTTTTCAACAGGACAATGACCCAACACACCTCCAGACAGTGTAAGGGCTATTTGACCAATAAGGAGAGTGATGGAGTGCTGCATCAGATGACCTGGCCTCCACAATCACCTGACCTCAACCCAACTGAGATGGTTTGGGATGAGTCGGACCGCAGAGTGAAGGAAAAGCAGCCAACAAGTGCTCAGCATATTTGGGAACTCCTTCAAGACTGTTGCAAATGCATTCCAGGTGAAATTGGTTAAGAGAATGCCAAGAGTGTACAAAGCTGTCATCAAGGCAAAGGGTGGCTACTTTGAAGAATCTCAAATTTAAATCATATTTTGATTTGTTTATCAGTTTTTTGGTTACTACATGATTCCATATGTGTTATAGTTTTGATGTCTTCACTATTATTCTACAATGTAGAAAATAGTACAAATAAAGAAAAACTGGTGTGTCCAAACTTTTGACTGGTCCTGTATGATGCCAGTGAGGAATTATGGGCCTTTGATTTCAACTGCTGTGTAATGTATTGTGTCCCGCAGGGGGAGCTGCTGAGCCCGTGTCGCTGCAGTGGGTCGGTCCGCTGTACCCACCAGCCCTGCCTCATCAAGTGGATCAGTGAGAGAGGGTCCTGGGCCTGTGAGCTCTGCTACTACAAGTACCAGGTCATCAGCACCAGCACCAGGAACCCACTACAGGTGAGCTACCACGCCAGCAGTAAAATTAAAAACAGATCAAATACACCCTATAGAACAGCGGGGATGTGACGAGACACACAGCCACAGACACACGCATACACACACACACAGGTACAATAGAGACACACGCATACACATATCTACACACACACATGCACACACACACACACACACACATTGATGCTGTAGATAAGTGGTAGTGGTGGCCTGAGGGCACACACTTAATCAAATCAAATGTATTCATTCTTACATCAGCTGATGTCACAAAGTGCTGTACAGAAACCCGGCCTAAAACCACAAACAGCAAGCAATGCAGGTGTAGAAGCACGGTGGCTAGGAAAAACTTTGTGAAATCTGTTGTGAATGTGTTGTAATGTTTTAAAAATTGTATATAACTGCCTTAAGTGTGTAAGTGTAGCTGCTGCCTTGGCAGGAACTAATGGGGATCCATAATAAACCCCAGGAAGAGTAGCTGCTGCCTTGGCAGGAACTAATGGGGATCCATAATAAACCCCAGGAAGAGTAGCTGCTGCCTTGGCAGGAACTAATGGGGATCCATAATAAACCCCAGGAAGAGTAGCTGCTGCCTTGGCAGGAACTAATGGGGATCCATAATAAACCCCAGGAAGAGTAGCTGCTGTCTTGGCAGGAACTAATGGGGATCCATAATAAACCCCAGGAAGAGTAGCTGCTGCCTTGGCAGGAACTAATGGGGATCCACAATAAACCCCAGGAAGAGTAGCTGCTGTCTTGGCAGGAACTAATGGGGATCCATAATAAACCCCAGGAAGAGTAGCTGCTGCCTTGACAGGAACTAATGGGGATCCATAATAAACCCCAGGAAGAGTAGCTGCTGCCTTGGCAGGAATTAATGGGGATCCATAATAAACCCCAGGAAGAGTAGCTGCTGCCTTGGCAGGAACTAATGGGGATCCATAATAAACCCCAGGAAGAGTAGCTGCTGCCTTGGCAGGAACTAATGGGGATCCATAATAAACCCCAGGAAGAGTAGCTGCTGCCTTGGCAGGAACTAATGGGGATCCATAATAAACCCCAGGAAGAGTAGCTGCTGCCTTGACAGGAACTAATGGGGATCCATAATAAACCCCAGGAAGAGTAGCTGCTGCCTTGGCAGGAACTAATGGGGATCCATAATAAACCCCAGGAAGTGTAGCTGCTGCCTTGGCAGGAACTACTGGGGATCCATAATAAACCCCAGGAAGAGTAGCTGTTGTCTTGGCAGGAAGTAATGAGGATCCATAATAAACCCCAGGAAGAGTAGCTGCTGCCTTGACAGGAACTAATGGGGATCCATAATAAACCCCAGGAAGAGTAGCTGTTGTCTTGGCAGGAAGTAATGAGGATCCATAATAAACCCCAGGAAGAGTAGCTGCTGCCTTGGCAGGAACTAATGGTGATCCATAATAAACCCCAGGAAGAGTAGCTGCTGTCTTGGCAGGAACTAATGGGGATCCATAATAAACCCCAGGAAGAGTAGCTGCTGCCTTGGCAGGAACTAATGGGGATCCATAATAAACCCCAGGAAGAGTAGCTGCTGCCTTGGCAGGAACTAATGGGGATCCATAATAAACCCTAGGAAGAGTAGCTGCTGCCTTGACAGGAACTAACGGGGATCCATAATAAACCCCAGGAAGAGTAGCTGCTGCCTTGGCAGGAACTAATGGGGATCCATAATAAACCCCAGGAAGAGTAGCTGCTGCCTTGGCAGGAACTAATGGCGATTCATAATAAACCCATTACAGCAGTAGATCTCATTTTCAAACAGACAACGGTGTATTTGTGTTTACAGTATCTCCGTCCCTCCCTCAGTGGCAGTCCATCTCCCTGGCGGTGATAGAGAAGGTTCAGATAGCGGCAGCGGTTCTGGGGTCTATGTTCCTGGTGGCCAGTCTGTCCTGGCTGGTCTGGTCGTCCTTCAGTCCCTCGGCACGCTGGCAGAGACATGACCTGCTTTTCCAGATCTGCTACGGCATGTACGGATTCATGGACATCGTCTGCTTCGGTGAGACTGAGCCCTATTCTAGTTTACAACCGTGGCTCACTGACAGTGAATGTAATGGATGGCAGTTGCTTGTTCGTCAGATTATCTCACTGCGAAATCCCCTTACTGTATGTGAGTGGAATGCTAAAAACACTGAGAGAATGAATGGCACAAATGATTAATTATTATTTGATAGATCTGTATAGTTTTGCCTTCAGGTCTAATGTGAGAATACTTTGTCATTATATATTGATTTAGTTCATCTGGGCTTTAATCCTTTACTCCAGAGGTAGGCAACTCAGTTCCTGGAATGCCTCAGGAACGGTAGGATTTTGTCCCCAGTAGGCATCACACGAGTACAACTGAGCTGATTGATCAGTGATTGACTAAATTCAACACCCATGGTCTTCCAGGTCAGTTCAATCTAAAACATGAAGTGGGTTGTCCACCCCTGATGTAGGACCAGGTTTGTCTACCCCTGATGTAGGACCAGGGTTGTCTACCCGTTGATGTAGGACCAGGGTTGTCTACCCGTTGATGTAGGACCAGGGTTGTCTACCCCTGATGTAGGACCAGGGTTGTCTACCCCTGATGTAGGACCAGGGTTGTCCACCCCTGATGTAGGACCAGGGTTGTCTACCCGTTGATGTAGGACCAGGGTTGTCTACCCGTTGATGTAGGACCAGGGTTGTCCACCCCTGATGTAGGACCAGGGTTGTCTACCCCTGATGTAGGACCAGGGTTGTCTACCCCTGATGTAGGACCAGGGTTGTCTACCCATTAATGTAGGACCAGGGTTGTCTACCCGTTGATGTAGGACCAGGGTTGTCTACCCCTGATGTAGGACCAGGGTTGTCTACCCGTTGATGTAGGACCAGGGTTGTTCACCCCTGATGTAGGACCAGGGTTGTCTACTCCTGATGTAGGACCAGGGTTGTCTACCCCTGATGTAGGACCAGGGTTGTCTACACATTGATGTAGGACCAGGGTTGTCTACCCGTTGATGTAGGACCAGGGTTGTCTACCCGTTGATGTAGGACCAGGGTTGCCTACCCATTGATGTAGGAACAGGGTTGTCTACCTGTTGATGTAGGACCAGGGTTGTCTACCCCTGATGTAGGATCAGGGTTGTCTACCCGTTGATGTAGGACCAGGGTTGCCTACCCATTGATGTAGGAACAGGGTTGTCTACCTGTTGATGTAGGACCAGGGTTGTCTACCCCTGATGTAGGACCAGGGTTGTCTACTCCTGATGTAGGACCAGGGTTGTCTACCCCTGATGTAGGACCAGGGTTGTCTACCTGTTGATGTAGGACCAGGGTTGTCTACCCCTGATGTAGGACCAGGGTTGTCTACTCCTGATGTAGGACCAGGGTTGTCCACCCCTGATGTAGGACCAGGGTTGTCCACCCCTGATGTAGGATCAGGGTTGTCTACCCGTTGATGTAGGACCAGGGTTGTCTACTCCTGATGTAGGACCAGGGTTGTCTACCCCTGATGTAGGACCAGGGTTGTCTACACCTGATGAAGATAGTGACTGTGGCCCTTAAGGACCAGGGTTGCCTACCCCTGATGTAGGACCAGGGTTGTCTACCCCTGATGTAGGACCAGGGTTGTCTACACCTGATGAAGATAGTGACTGTGGCCCTTCAGGACCAGGGTTGCCTACCCCTGATGTAGGACCAGGGTTGTCTACCCCTGATGAAGATAGTGACTGTGGCCCTTCAGGACCAGGGTTGCCTACCCCTGATGTAGGACCAGGGTTGTCTACCCCTGATGAAGATAGTGACTGTGGCCCTTCAGGACCAAGGTTGCCTACCCATTGATGTAGGACCAGGGTTGTCTACCTCTGATGTACTCTGTTAAGTCTTTAGTTTTAAAGATACTGTAACTTATTCCTTTCCGCAGATCAATTCATCCTCTGCAGTGTTTTATATACACTGACTAGAGTCCTTGTTAGGTCTGGAGAGTGAGTCTGTCTGGTAGATGACTGACTAGAGTCCTTGTTAGGGCTGGAGAGTGTGAGTCTGTCAGGTAGATGACTGACTAGAGTCCTTGTTAGGGCTGGAGAGTGTGAGTCTGTCTGGTAGATGACTGACTAGAGTCCTTGTTAGGGCTGGAGAGTGTGAGTCTGTTTGATAGATGACTGACTAGAGTCCTTGTTAGGTCTGGAGAGTGTGAGTCTGTCTGGTAGATGACTGACTAGAGTCCTTGTTAGGTCTGGAGAGTGAGAGTCTGTCTGGTAGATGACTGACTAGAGTCCTTGTTAGGTCTGGAGAGTGAGAGTCTGTCTGGTAGATGACTGACTAGAGTCATTGTTAGGGCTGGAGAGTGTGAGTCTGTCTGATAGATGACTGACTAGAGTCCTTGTTAGGGCTGTAGAGTGTGATGCTGTCTGGTAGATGACTGACTAGAGTCATTGTTAGGGCTGGAGAGTGTGAGTCTGTCTGGTAGATGACTGACTAGAGTCCTTGTTAGGGCTGTAGAGTGTGATGCTGTCTGGTAGATGACTGACTAGAGTCCTTGTTAGGGCTGGAGAGTGTGAGTCTGCCTGGTAGATGACTGACTAGAGTCCTTGTTAGGGCTGGAGAGTGTGAGTCTGCCTGGTAGATGACTGACTAGAGTCCTTGTTAGGGCTGGAGAGTGTGAGTCTGTCTGGTAGATGACTGACTAGAGTCCTTGTTAGGGCTGGAGAGTGTGAGTCTGTCTGATAGATGACTGACTAGAGTCCTTGTTAGGTCTGGAGAGTGTGAGTCTGTCTGGTAGATGACTGACTAGAGTCCTTGTTAGGTCTGGAGAGTGAGAGTCTGTCTGGTAGATGACTGACTAGAGTCCTTGTTAGGGCTGGAGAGTGTGAGTCTGTCTGGTAGATGACTGACTAGAGTCCTTGTTAGGTCTGGAGAGTGTGAGTCTGTCTGGTAGATGACTGACTAGAGTCCTTGTTAGGGCTGGAGAGTGTGAGTCTGTTTGATAGATGACTGACTAGAGTCCTTGTTAGGTCTGGAGAGTGTGAGTCTGTCTGGTAGATGACTGACTAGAGTCCTTGTTAGGTCTGGAGAGTGAGAGTCTGTCTGGTAGATGACTGACTAGAGTCCTTGTTAGGTCTGGAGAGTGAGAGTCTGTCTGGTAGATGACTGACTAGAGTCATTGTTAGGGCTGGAGAGTGTGAGTCTGTCTGATAGATGACTGACTAGAGTCCTTGTTAGGGCTGTAGAGTGTGATGCTTTCTGGTAGATGACTGACTAGAGTCATTGTTAGGGCTGGAGAGTGTGAGTCTGTCTGGTAGATGACTGACTAGAGTCCTTGTTAGGGCTGTAGAGTGTGATGCTGTCTGGTAGATGACTGACTAGAGTCCTTGTTAGGGCTGTAGAGTGTGATGCTGTCTGATAGATGACTGACTAGAGTCATTGTTAGGGCTGGAGAGTGTGAGTCTGTCTGGTAGATGACTGACTAGAGTCCTTGTTAGGGCTGGAGAGTGTGAGTCTGTCTGGTAGATGACTGACTAGAGTCCTTGTTAGGTCTGGAGAGTGAGAGTCTGTCTGATAGATGACTGACTAGAGTCCTTGTTAGGGCTGGAGAGTGTGAGTCTGTCTGGTAGATGACTGACTAGAGTCCTTGTTAGGGCTGGAGAGTGTGAGTCTGCCTGGTAGATGACTGACTAGAGTCCTTGTTAGGGCTGGAGAGTGTGAGTCTGTCTGGTAGATGACTGACTAGAGTCCTTGTTAGGGCTGGAGAGTGAGAGTCTGTCTGGTAGACGACTGACTAGAGTCCTTGTTAGGGCTGGAGAGTGTGAGTCTGTCAGGTAGATGACTGACTAGAGTCCTTGTTAGGGCTGGAGAGTGTGAGTCTGTCAGGTAGATGACTGACTAGAGTCCTTGTTAGGGCTGGAGAGTGAGAGTCTGTCTGGTACATGACTGACTAGAGTCCTTGTTAGGGCTGGAGAGTGTGAGTCTGTCTGGTAGATGACTGACTAGAGTCCTTGTTAGGGCTGGAGAGTGTGAGTCTGTTTGATAGATGACTGACTAGAGTCCTTGTTAGGTCTGGAGAGTGTGAGTCTGTCTGGTAGATGACTGACTAGAGTCCTTGTTAGGGCTGGAGAGTGTGAGTCTGTCAGGTAGATGACTGACTAGAGTCCTTGTTAGGGCTGGAGAGTGTGAGTCTGCCTGGTAGATGACTGACTAGAGTCCTTGTTAGGGCTGGAGAGTGTGAGTCTGCCTGGTAGATGACTGACTAGAGTCCTTGTTAGGGCTGGAGAGTGTGAGTCTGTCTGGTAGATGACTGACTAGAGTCCTTGTTAGGGCTGGAGAGTGAGAGTCTGTCTGGTAGATGACTGACTAGAGTCCTTGTTAGGGCTGGAGAGTGTGAGTCTGTCTGGTAGATGACTGACTAGAGTCCTTGTTAGGGCTGGAGAGTGTGAGTTGGATCAGGATCAGTTCAACTGTTTTTTGATTCAGAAGGCTGTAGGATCAGATTTCTCTATGTAGTAAGACTCTATGTAGTAAGACTCTATGTAATAAGACTATGTAATAAGACTCTATGTAGTAAGACTCTATGTAATAAGACTCTATGTAATACGACTCTATGTAATACGACTCTATGTAGTAAGACTCTATGTAATAAGACTCTATGTAGTAAGACTCTATGTAGTAATACTCTATGTAGTAAGACTCTATGTAATAAGACTATGTAATAAGACTCTATGTAGTAAGACTCTATGTAGTAAGACGCTATGTAATAAGACTATGTAATAAGACTCTATGTAATAACACTCTATGTAGTAATACTCTATGTAATAAGACGCTATGTAGTAATACTCTATGTATTAACACTCTATGTAATACGACTATATGTAGTAAGACTCTATGTAGTAAGACTCTATGTAGTAAGAATCTATGTAGTAATACTTTATGTAGTAAGACTCTATGTAGTAAGACTCTATGTAATAAGACTCTATGTAATACGACTCTATGTAATAAGACTATTTAGTAAGACTCTATGTAGTAATACTCTATGTAATAAGACGCTATGTAGTAATACTCTATGTATTAACACTCTATGTAATAAGACTCTATGTAGTAAGACTCTATGTAGTAAGACTCTATGTAGTAAGACTCTATGTAATAAGACTCTATGTAATAAGACTCTATGTAGTAAGACTCTATGTAGTAAGACTCTATGTAGTAAGACTCTATGTAATAAGACTCTATGTAGTAAGACTCTATGTAGTAAGACTCTATGTAGTAAGACTCTATGTAGTAAGACTCTATGTAATAAGACTCTATGTAATAAGACTCTATGTAGTAAGACTATATGTAGTAAGACTATGTAGTAAGACTCTATGTAATACGACTCTATGTAATAAGACTCTATGTAATAAGACTCTATGTAGTAAGACTCTATGTAGTAAGACTATATGTAGTAATACTCTATGTAGTAAGACTCTATGTAATACGACTCTATGTAATAAGACTCTATGTAGTAAGACTCTATGTAGTAAGACTCTATGTAGTAAGACTCTATGTAGTAATACTCTATGTAGTAAGACTCTATGTAATACGACTCTATGTAATAAGACTCTATGTAGTAAGACTCTATGTAGTAAGACTCTATGTAGTAAGACTATATGTAGTAATACTCTATGTAGTAAGACTCTATGTAATAAGACTCTATGTAGTAAGACTCTATGTAGTAAGACTCTATGTAGTAAGACTCTGTGTAGTAATACTCTATGTAGTAAGACTCTATGTAGTAAGACTCTATGTAATAAGACTCTATGTAATAAGACTCTATGTAGTAAGACTCTATGTAGTAAGATCCTGACTGTGCTTCTGATTGTTTGATGCAGGATTATCTGACTAATATTCATATCTCTTATCTTCCGCTGCAGCTCTAATCATCCATGAAGGACCTTCAGTGTTCCGTATCTTTAACCGGTGGCGGGCTGTCAACCAGCAGTGGAAGGTTCTCAACTACGACAAGACCGCTGACAGTGAGGACCTGAAGACAGCAGCCACAGTGCGGACTCTCTCTCAGCCTCAGTCTAGCCAGAGAAACCAGCCTGGGACAGGACTAGGACTATCCTCCGCCACCTCCCCTCTGGCTGCTGCCGCCACAGCACCGGACTTAGCTACAGCATCACCAGCCACAGGGATAGGGCTGGTCACACAGGGTTCCACTGAGCAGGCCAGTGGGACAGCTGGACCAGACCAACACTGTGCTGCCTACAATATCCTCCACCTCCTCAGCCACCTGAGGCAGCCAGAGGCCCACGGCCACCCCAACCACAGCACCCGGGAGCTGGTCATGAGAGTCACTACAGTCTGAGGCTCTGACTGAGGCCTTGTCAGGGAGAGATTTGACATTGAAATGGAAGGCCTTGGTCTAAAAAAAAAAGTTTAAAATCCATCGTTGATGACCTTAAAGACAGTTTGAAATGTACTGGGGGGGGGGGGGGGGGGGGGGGGGGGCTGGTCCAACTCAAGGTGTCATACAAAAAAATGCAACATAAAAAACATGACCCCTCTGTGGGAACGTCTGTGGGGGGGTGTCTATGTCTATAGTAAAGCCCTTTAGTGGGGAAAAACTCATTTTAATTGGCTGGGCCTGGCTCCCAGTGGGTGGGCCTATGCCCTCCAACACCCACCAATGGCTGCGCCCCTGCCCAGTCATGTGAAATCCATAGATTAGGGCTTAATACATTTATTTAAATTGTCTGATTTCCTTATATGAACTGTAACTCAGTAAAATCTTTGAAATTGTTGCATGTTGCTTTTATAATTTTGTTCAGTATATTAGACTGGAGTGGATGAACATGGGCAGGTAGTCTCCAGGAGACTCTACAGGAGACTACAGGAGACTACAGGAGACTATACAGGAGACTCTACAGGAGACTACAGGAGACTACAGGAGACTCTACAGGAGACTCTACGGGAGACTACAGGAGACTCTGCGGGAGACTCTACAGGAGACTACAGGAGACTCTACAGGAGACTCTACAGGAGACACTACAGGAGACTAAAGGAGACTCTACAGGAGACTACAGGAGACTCTACAGGAGACTATACAGGAGACTACAGGAGACTAAAGGAGACTCTACAGGAGACTCTACAGGAGACTCTACAGGAGACTAAAGGAGACTCTACAGGAGACTACAGGAGACTACAGGAGACTCTACAGGAGACTCTACGGGAGACTCTACAGGAGACTCTACAGGAGACTACAGGAGACTCTACAGGAGACCACAGGAGACTCTACGGGAGACTCTACAGGAGACTCTACAGGAGACTACAGGAGACTCTACAGGAGACCACAGGAGACTACAGGAGACTTTTGAAGTAGCTTCATCATATTAAAACATTGTGACAGGTTGTGTTTATGGCACACAGAAATGCTAATACATTTCATGTTAAAAGTTAAATGACACATATTTAGGCTATATTGAAGCATTATTCAAATGACATTTTCACTGCAGTTTACAGTCGAGAGTATAATTGTACTCACTAGAAAACAATAATGCAATATGTATTGTATTGTGGTGCTGTAGGTGGTCGAATCGGTGCAGCCTGCACATTCATTCATTCAAAACCTAGTTTTTAAGAGGGTAAAATCATGATTTGGTCAAACAGTAAAGTACATTATCCTCATAGAGTGAAAGTGTCTGCCTGCCCCAGTACCTGTTTTTGCTGCTGTGTCACGTGAGTCACTCTCTTTCTCTGCTTTCCTGGGGGAGAATAATGCTGGTGAGAATGTGATGTGTTCTGAGTTTACACTCAGTTGGTGAGAATGTGATGTGTTCTGAGTTTACACTCAGCTGGTGAGAATGTGATGTGTTCTGAGTTTACACTCAGTTGGTGAGAATGTGATGTGTTCTGAGTTTACACTCAGTTGGTGAGAATGTGATGTGTTCTGAGTTTACACTCAGTTGGTGAGATAGTGATGTGTTCTGAGTTTACACTCAGCTGGTGAGAATGTGATGTGTTCTGAGTTTACACTCAGTTGGTGAGAATGTGATGTGTTCTGAGTTTACACTCAGTTGGTGAGAATGTGATGTGTTCTGAGTTTACACTCAGTTGGTGAGAATGTGATGTGTTCTGAGTTTACACTCAGTTGGTGAGAATGTGATGTGTTCTGAGTTTACACTCAGCTGGTGAGATAGTGATGTGTTCTGAGTTTACACTCAGCTGGTGAGAATGTGATGTGTTCTGAGTTTACACTCAGTTGGTGAGAATGTGATGTGTTCTGAGTTTACACTCAGTTGGTGAGAATGTGATGTGTTCTGAGTTTACACTCAGTCGGTGAGAATGTGATGTGTTCTGAGTTTACACTCAGCTGGTGAGATAGTGATGTGTTCTGAGTTTACACTCAGTTGGTGAGAATGTGATGTGTTCTGAGTTTACACTCAGTCGGTGAGAATGTGATGTGTTCTGAGTTTACACTCAGTCGGTGAGAATGTGATGTGTTCTGAGTTTACACTCAGTTGGTGAGAATGTGATGTGTTCTGAGTTTACACTCAGTCGGTGAGAATGTGATGTGTTCTGAGTTTACACTCAGTTGGTGAGAATGTGATGTGTTCTGAGTTTACACTCAGTTGGTGAGAATGTGATGTGTTCTGAGTTTACACTCAGTTGGTGAGAATGTGATGTGTTCTGAGTTTACACTCAGTTGGTGAGATAGTGATGTGTTCTGAGTTTACACTCAGCTGGTGAGAATGTGATGTGTTCTGAGTTTACACTCAGCTGGTGAGAATGTGATGTGTTCTGAGTTTACACTCAGCTGGTGAGATAGTGATGTGTTCTGAGTTTACACTCAGCTGGTGAGAATGTGATGTGTTCTGAGTTTACACTCAGCTGGTGAGAATGTGATGTGTTCTGAGTTTACACTCAGTCGGTGAGAATGTGATGTGTTCTGAGTTTACACTCAGTTGGTGAGATAGTGATGTGTTCTGAGTTTACACTCAGCTGGTGAGAATGTGATGTGTTCTGAGTTTACACTCAGTTGGTGAGAATGTGATGTGTTCTGAGTTTACACTCAGTTGGTGAGAATGTGATGTGTTCTGAGTTTACACTCAGTTGGTGAGAATGTGATGTGTTCTGAGTTTACACTCAGCTGGTGAGAATGTGATGTGTTCTGAGTTTACACTCAGTTGGTGAGAATGTGATGTGTTCTGAGTTTACACTCAGCTGGTGAGAATGTGATGTGTTCTGAGTTTACACTCAGTTGGTGAGAATGTGATGTGTTCTGAGTTTACACTCAGTTGGTGAGAATGTGATGTGTTCTGAGTTTACACTCAGTTGGTGAATCAGCCTATGATATTAAAGCACATAACGATGTAGATAAATTCATCCCTGTTGAACAAAATAAAAACATTCTGAACATTCGGGAGCTCTAAATATAACCATGACAACCGTTATGACAATCACTGGATGAGGTTGCACATTTTCTACATTCAAATATTTTTCATCACAACATGAAAATATGAAGCAACTTATTTCTCCGTAGTCGATTACACATTTTAATAATGCACTTAATGACTTTATGAAATGATAGGTCTAAAAAATAAGTGATATTGCGTGATGCCGCAATTTTTTTTTACTTGGACCAAATCAGGCTGATGCCACTAAAAGAAAAACTTACTGGGGAAAATAAAACAATTATTGGGAAAAAGCTACAAGGGGAATGTCCTCCATGTTAGTCTGGAGCTACAAGGGGAATGTCCTCCATGTTAGTCTGGAGCTACAAGGGGAATGTCCTCCATGTTTGTCTGGAGCTACAAGGGGAATGTCTTCCATGTTAGTCTGGAGCTACAAGGGGAATGTCCTCCATGTTAGTCTGGAGCTACAAGGGGAATGTCCTCCATGTTAGTCTGGAGCTACAAGGGGAATGTCCTCTTAGTCTGGAGCTACAAGGGGAATGTCCTCCATGTTAGTCTGGAGCTACAAGGGGAATGTCCTCCATGTTAGTCTGGAGCTACAAGGGGAATGTCCTCCATGTTAGTCTGGAGCTACAAGGGGAATGTCCTCCATGTTAGTCTGGAGCTACAAGGGGAATGTCCTCCATGTTAGTCTGGAGCTACAAGGGGAATGTCCTCCATGTTAGTCTGGAGCTACAAGGGGAATGTCCTCCATGTTAGTCTGGAGCTACAAGGGGAATGTCCTCCATGTTAGTCTGGAGCTACAAGGGGAATGTCCTCCATGTTAGTCTGGAGCTACAAGGGGAATGTCCTCCATGTTAGTCTGGAGCTACAAGGGGAATGTCCTCCATGTTAGTCTGGAGCTACAAGGGGAATGTCCTCCATGTTAGTCTGGAGCTACAAGGGGAATGTCCTCCATGTTAGTCTGGAGCTACAAGGGGAATGTCCTCCATGTTAGTCTGGAGCTACAAGGGGAATGTCCTCCATGTTAGTCTGGAGCTACAAGGGGAATGTCCTCCATGTTAGTCTGGAGCTACAAGGGGAATGTCCTCCATGTTAGTCTGGAGCTACAAGGGGAATGTCCTCCATGTTAGTCTGGAGCTACAAGGGGAATGTCCTCCATGTTAGTCTGGAGCTACAAGGGGAATGTCCTCCATGTTAGTCTGGAGCTACAAGGGGAATGTCCTCCATGTTAGTCTGGAGCTACAAGGGGAATGTCCTCCATGTTAGTCTGGAGCTACAAGGGGAATGTCCTCCATGTTAGTCTGGAGCTACAAGGGGAATGTCCTCCATGTTAGTCTGGAGCTACAAGGGGAATGTCCTCCATGTTAGTCTGGAGCTACAAGGGGAATGTCCTCTTAGTCTGGAGCTACAAGGGGAATGTCCTCCATGTTAGTCTGGAGCTACAAGGGGAATGTCCTCCATGTTAGTCTGGAGCTACAAGGGGAATGTCCTCCATGTTAGTCTGGAGCTACAAGGGGAATGTCCTCCATGTTAGTCTGGAGCTACAAGGGGAATGTCCTCTTAGTCTGGAGCTACAAGGGGAATGTCCTCCATGTTAGTCTGGAGCTACAAGGGGAATGTCCTCCATGTTAGTCTGGAGCTACAAGGGGAATGTCCTCCATGTTAGTCTGGAGCTACAAGGGGAATGTCCTCCATGTTAGTCTGGAGCTACAAGGGGAATGTCCTCCATGTTAGTCTGGAGCTACAAGGGGAATGTCCTCCATGTTAGTCTGGAGCTACAAGGGGAATGTCCTCTTAGTCTGGAGCTACACGGGGAATGTCCTCCATGTTAGTCTGGAGCTACAAGGGGAATGTCCTCCATGTTAGTCTGGAGCTACAAGGGGAATGTCCTCCATGTTAGTCTGGAGCTACAAGGGGAATGTCCTCCATGTTAGTCTGGAGCTACAAGGGGAATGTCCTCCATCTGGACACTCTTTAATATTGTATTGGACAAAGATGAGAAGAATATTGGCCAAGTACAAGCTACTGTACAACTCACTATTCAGGTAGGATGCAATTTTGAACCTTTTATTTATTTTTTAATGTTCATCATTATTATTATTGTATATTATTGTTTTTACTCTAGGCCTATTTAATAATCTAAACCAGTTCTTTAAATATGCAAAAACATGTTTTGTTTCATTCTGAGGCATCTTCATTGGCTAATTGAAGACAGGAAATACAGAAAGTATTCACATCATTGACTTTTTCCACATTTTGTTGTTAAATTAAATAAATAAA
Organism: Salvelinus namaycush; assembly: GCF_016432855.1. Lineage (NCBI taxonomy): Eukaryota > Metazoa > Chordata > Actinopteri > Salmoniformes > Salmonidae > Salvelinus > Salvelinus namaycush. The sequence continues at coordinate 67,987 of NW_024058042.1, forward strand.
TAAATACAATTCCTAAATTTAAAATGGATTAAATAAAGATTGTGTGTCACTGATCTACACACAATACCCCATAATGTCAAAGTGGAATTATGTTTTTAGAAATGTTTACAAAATTAATAAAAAATGAAGAGTTGAAATGTCTTGAGTCAATAAGTATTCAACCCCTTTGTTATGGCAAGCCTAAATAAGTTCAGGAGTAACAATTTGCTTAACAAGTCACATTATAAAATGCACTATGTGTGCAATAATAGTGTTCATAATGATTTTTGAATGACTACCTCATCTGTGTACCCCACACGTACAATTATCTATAAGGTCCACAGTCCAGAAGTGAATTTCAAACATAGATTCAACCGCAAAGACTACGGACATTTTCCAATGGCTCGCAAAGAAGGGCACCTATTGGTATTTATTTTTATTTTTAAAGCAGACATTGAATATCTCTTTGAGCATGGTGAAGTTATTAATTACACTTTGGATGGTGTATCAATACACCCTATCACTACAACGATACAGGCATCCTTCCTAACTCAGTTGCCGGAGAGGAAAGAAACCGCTCAGCGAACTGCAAAAAATGTGGCAAAGAAATCAACTTTGTCCTGAATACAAAGCGTTATGTTATGGGTATGCATCATGTTATGGGTATGCATCATGTTATGGGTATGCATCATGTTATGGGTATGCATCATGTTATGGGTATGCATCATGTTATGGGTATGCATCATGTTATGGGTATGCATCATGTTATGGGTATGCATCATGTTATGGGTATACATCATGTTATGGGTATGCATCATGGTATGGGTATGCATCATGTTATGGGTATGCATCATGTTATGGGTATGCATCATGTTATGGGTATACATCATGTTATGGGTATACATCATGTTATGGGTATACATCATGTTATGGGTATACATCATGTTATGGGTATGCATCATGTTATGGGTATGCATCATGTTATGGGTATGCATCATGTTATGGGTATGCATCATGTTATGGGTATACATCATGTTATGGGTATACATCATGTTATGGGTATACATCATGTTATGGGTATGCATCATGTTATGGGTATGCATCATGTTATGGGTATGCATCATGTTATGGGTATGCATCATGTTATGGGTATGTATCATGTTATGGGTATGCATCATGTTATGGGTATACATCATGTTATGGGTATGCATCATGTTATGGGTATGCATCATGTTATGGGTATGCATCATGTTATGGGTATGCATCATGTTATGGGTATACATCATGTTATGGGTATGCATCATGTTATGGGTATACATCATGTTATGGGTATACATCATGTTATGGGTATGCATCATGTTATGGTATGCATCATGTTATGGGTATACATCATGTTATGGGTATGCATCATGTTATGGGTATGCATCATGTTATGGGTATGCATCATGTTATGGGTATGCATCATGTTATGGGTATGCATCATGTTATGGGTATGCATCATGTTATGGGTATGCATCATGTTATGGGTATGCATCATGTTATGGGTATACATCATGTTATGGGTATGCATCATGTTATGGGTATGCATCATGTTATGGGTATACATCATGTTATGGGTATGCATCATGTTATGGGTATACATCATGTTATGGGTATACATCATGTTATGGGTATACATCATGTTATGGGTATACTTGTCATCAGAAAGGACTAGGGAGTTTTTTTTAGGATAAAAATAAACGGAATAGAGCTAAGCACAGGCAAAATCCTAAAAGAAAACCTGGTTCAGTCTGGTTCCCACCAGACACTGAGAGAGGAATTGTGTCACTCCCTGACCTTAGTTATCTTTGTTTTCTTTATTATTTTGGTTAGGTCAGGGTGTGAAGAGGGTGGCATGTTTGTTTTTGGTATTGTCTAGGGGTTTTATATATCTATGGGGTTTTGGTATTCTATAGGGTTTATGTATGTCTAGGTGTGTGTAGTTAGTCTAGGCATATGTAGGTCTATGGTGGCCTGGATTGGTTCCCAATCAGAGGCAGCTGTTGATCGTTGTCTCTGATTGGGGATCCTATTTAGGTTGCCATTTTCCAGTTTAGTTTGTGGGTTATTTTCTATGTTGATGTTGCATGTCTGCACTTGTTTTCATTAGCGTCACGTTTGTTTAAGTGTTCTTTGTTTATTAAAAGGAAGATGGATTCACATCACGCTGCGCTTTGGACTTCTCACTTAGACAATCGTGACAAATTGACTGTTCAGCAGGACAATAACCTAAAACACAAGGCCAAATATACACTGGAGTTGCTTACCAAGATGACATGTAATGTTCCTGACTGGCCTAGTTACAGTTTGGCCTTAAATTGGCTTGAAATAATTAAAAATAATAATAATGTGTATTTATTTGTCCAATCCAGGTGTGCAAAGCTCGTAGAGACTTACCCAGAAAGATTCACAGCTGTAATCGCTGCCAAAGGTGATTCTAACATGTATTGACTCAGGGGGTTGAATACCTATCTCATCAAGATATATTAGTCTTTTTATTTATTTTTTACAAATGTTATAATTTTTATTCCACTTTGACATTACAGTATATTTTGAGTAGATCGTTGACATTTATTTATTTTTTTACAATTAAATCAATTTGTATCCAACTTTGTAACGCAGCAAAATGTGGAATAAGTCAAGGGGTGTGAATACTTTCTGAAGGCCCTGTCAATAGGCCTGTTGTAAAAAATAATATAATTGCTGTCATTTGTTGGGGACAGTAGGCACCAGGCTTTCTTGGTAATTGCTGCAATATAGTCTATTCAACCCCTTTGTTATGGCAAGCCTAAATAAGTTCAGGAGTAACAATTTGCTTAACAAGTCACATTATAAAATGCACTATGTGTGCAATAATAGTGTTCATAATGATTTTTGAATGACTACCTCATCTGTGTACCCCACACGTACAATTATCTATAAGGTCCACAGTCCAGAAGTGAATTTCAAACATAGATTCAACCGCAAAGACTACGGACATTTTCCAATGGCTCGCAAAGAAGGGCACCTATTGGTATTTATTTTTATTTTTAAAGCAGACATTGAATATCTCTTTGAGCATGGTGAAGTTATTAATTACACTTTGGATGGTGTATCAATACACCCTATCACTACAACGATACAGGCATCCTTCCTAACTCAGTTGCCGGAGAGGAAAGAAACCGCTCAGCGAACTGCAAAAAATGTGGCAAAGAAATCAACTTTGTCCTGAATACAAAGCGTTATGTTATGGGTATGCATCATGTTATGGGTATGCATCATGTTATGGGTATACATCATGTTATGGGTATACATCATGTTATGGGTATACATCATGTTATGGGTATGCATCATGTTATGGGTATACATCATGTTATGGGTATGCATCATGTTATGGGTATACATCATGTTATGGGTATGCATCATGTTATGGGTATGCATCATGTTATGGGTATACATCATGTTATGGGTATACATCATGTTATGGGTATGCATCATGTTATGGGTATGCATCATGTTATGGGTATACATCATGTTATGGGTATACATCATGTTATGGGTATACATCATGTTATGGGTATGCATCATGTTATGGGTATACATCATGTTATGGGTATACATCATGTTATGGGTATGCATCATGTTATGGGTATACATCATGTTATGGGTATGCATCATGTTATGGGTATACATCATGTTATGGGTATACATCATGTTATGGGTATACATCATGTTATGGGTATGCATCATGTTATGGGTATGCATCATGTTATGGGTATGCATCATGTTATGGGTATACATCATGTTATGGGTATACATCATGTTATGGGTATACATCATGTTATGGGTATACATCATGTTATGGGTATACATCATGTTATGGGTATACATCATGTTATGGGTATACATCATGTTATGGGTATACATCATGTTATGGGTATACATCATGTTATGGGTATACATCATGTTATGGGTATACATCATGTTATGGGTATACATCATGTTATGGGTATACATCATGTTATGGGTATGCATCATGTTATGGGTATGCATCATGTTATGGGTATGCATCATGTTATGGGTATGCATCATGTTATGGGTATGCATCATGTTATGGGTATACATCATGTTATGGGTATGCATCATGTTATGGGTATGCATCATGTTATGGGTATGCATCATGTTATGGGTATACATCATGTTATGGGTATACATCATGTTATGGGTATGCATCATGTTATGGGTATACATCATGTTATGGGTATGCATCATGTTATGGGTATACATCATGTTATGGGTATGCATCATGTTATGGGTATACATCATGTTATGGGTATGCATCATGTTATGGGTATACATCATGTTATGGGTATGCATCATGTTATGGGTATACATCATGTTATGGGTATACATCATGTTATGGGTATGCATCATGTTATGGGTATGCATCATGTTATGGGTATGCATCATGTTATGGGTATGCATCATGTTATGGGTATACATCATGTTATGGGTATACATCATGTTATGGGTATACATCATGTTATGGGTATACATCATGTTATGGGTATGCATCATGTTATGGGTATACATCATGTTATGGGTATACATCATGTTATGGGTATACATCATGTTATGGGTATGCATCATGTTATGGGTATACATCATGTTATGGGTATACATCATGTTATGGGTATACATCATGTTATGGGTATACATCATGTTATGGGTATACATCATGTTATGGGTATGCATCATGTTATGGGTATGCATCATGTTATGGGTATACATCATGTTATGGGTATACATCATGTTATGGGTATGCATCATGTTATGGGTATGCATCATGTTATGGGTATGCATCATGTTATGGGTATACATCATGTTATGGGTATGCATCATGTTATGGGTATACATCATGTTATGGGTATACATCATGTTATGGGTATACATCATGTTATGGGTATACATCATGTTATGGGTATACATCATGTTATGGGTATACATCATGTTATGGGTATGCATCATGTTATGGGTATACATCATGTTATGGGTATACTTGTCATCAGAAAGGACTAGGGAGTTTTTTTTAGGATAAAAATAAACGGAATAGAGCTAAGCACAGGCAAAATCCTAAAAGAAAACCTGGTTCAGTCTGGTTCCCACCAGACACTGAGAGAGAAATTGTGTCACGCCCTGACCTTAGTTATCTTTGTTTTCTTTATTATTTTGGTTAGGTCAGGGTGTGAAGAGGGTGGCATGTGTGTTTTTGGTATTGTCTAGGGGTTTTAAATATCTATGGGGTTTTGGTATTGTATAGGGTTTATGTATGTCTAGGTGTGTGTAGTTAGTCTAGGCATATGTAGGTCTATGGTGGCCTGGATTGGTTCCCAATCAGAGGCAGCTGTTGATCGTTGTCTCTGATTGGGGATCCTATTTAGGTTGCCATTTTCCAGTTTAGTTTGTGGGTTATTTTCTATGTTGATGTTGCATGTCTGCACTTGTTTTCATTAGCGTCACGTTTGTTATTTTGTATAGTTTGTTTAAGTGTTCTTTGTTTATTAAAAGGAAGATGGATTCACATCACGCTGCGCTTTGGACTCCTCACTTAGACAATCGTGACAAATTGACTGTTCAGCAGGACAATAACCTAAAACACAAGGCCAAATATACACTGGAGTTGCTTACCAAGATGACATGTAATGTTCCTGACTGGCCTAGTTACAGTTTGGCCTTAAATTGGCTTGAAATAATTAAAAATAATAATAATGTGTATTTATTTGTCCAATCCAGGTGTGCAAAGCTCGTAGAGACTTACCCAGAAAGATTCACAGCTGTAATCGCTGCCAAAGGTGATTCTAACATGTATTGACTCAGGGGGTTGAATACCTATCTCATCAAGATATATTAGTCTTTTTATTTATTTTTTACAAATGTTATAATTTTTATTCCACTTTGACATTACAGTATATTTTGAGTAGATCGTTGACATTTATTTATTTTTTTACAATTAAATCAATTTGTATCCAACTTTGTAACGCAGCAAAATGTGGAATAAGTCAAGGGGTGTGAATACTTTCTGAAGGCCCTGTCAATAGGCCTGTTGTAAAAATAATATAATTGCTGTCATTTGTTGGGGACAGTAGGCACCAGGCTTTCTTGGTAATTGCTGCAATATAGTCTGTTCAAAACTGTTAAATCAGACTGCAAGTGTTTTGTTTCATTCTGTTGAGTCATTTTCTTGGGCCAAATTCAGTTCCAACTTGTAATGTTGGGTTTGCCTCAATATAATATCCTGCTTATATATTTTCCATATAAACAATGGCTTGACTTACTTTTGATATTACACTGATAAAGTTTAGAAACGTTTGTGAAGGTTTGGTGTGGTCTGGCTATCAGCCTACTAAACAGCAGGCCTATGGTGTGGTCTGGCTATCAGCCTACTAAACAGCAGGCCTATGGTGTGGTCTGGCTATCAGCCTACTAAACAGCAGGCCTATGGTGTGGTCTGGCTATCAGCCTACTAAACAGCAGGCCTATGGTGTGGTCTGGCTATCAGCCTACTAAACAGCAGGCCTATGGTGTGGTCTGGCTATCAGCCTACTAAACAGCAGGCCTATGGTGTGGTCTGGCTATCAGCCTACTAAACAGCAGACCTATGGTGTGGTCTGGCTATCAGCCTACTAAACAGCAGGCCTATGGTGTGGTCTGGCTATCAGCCTACTAAACAGCAGGCCTATGGTGTAGTCTGGCTATCAGCCTACTAAACAGCAGGCCTATGGTGTGGTCTGGCTATCAGCCTACTAAACAGCAGGCCTATGGTGTGGTCTGGCTATCAGCCTACTAAACAGCAGGCCTATGGTGTAGTCTGGCTATCAGCCTACTAAACAGCAGGCCTATGGTGTGGTCTGGCTATCAGCCTACTAAACAGCAGGCCTATGGTGTGGTCTGGCTATCAGCCTACTAAACAGCAGGCCTATGGTGTGGTCTGGCTATCAGCCTACTAAACAGCAGGCCTATGGTGTGGTCTGGCTATCAGCCTACTAAACAGCAGGCCTATGGTGTGGTCTGGCTATCAGCCTACTAAACAGCAGGCCTATGGTGTGGTCTGGCTATCAGCCTACTAAACAGCAGGCCTATGGTGTGGTCTGGCTATCAGCCTACTAAACAGCAGGCCTATGGTGTGGTCTGGCTATCAGCCTACTAAACAGCAGGCCTATGGTGTGGTCTGGCTATCAGCCTACTAAACAGCAGGCCTATGGTGTGGTCTGGCTATCAGCCTACTAAACAGCAGGCCTATGGTGTGGTCTGGCTATCAGCCTACTAAACAGCAGGCCTATGGTGTGGTCTGGCTATCAGCCTACTAAACAGCAGGCCTATGGTGTGGTCTGGCTATCAGCCTACTAAACAGCAGGCCTATGGTGTGGTCTGGCTATCAGCCTACTAAACAGCAGGCCTATGGTGTGGTCTGGCTATCAGCCTACTAAACAGCAGGCCTATGGTGTGGTCTGGCTATCAGCCTACTAAACAGCAGGCCTATGGTGTGGTCTGGCTATCAGCCTACTAAACAGCAGGCCTATGGTGTGGTCTGGCTATCAGCCTACTAAACAGCAGGCCTATGGTGTGGTCTGGCTATCAGCCTACTAAACAGCAGGCCTATGGTGTGGTCTGGCTATCAGCCTACTAAACAGCAGGCCTATGGTGTGGTCTGGCTATCAGCCTACTAAACAGCAGGCCTATGGTGTGGTCTGGCTATCAGCCTACTAAACAGCAGACCTATGGTGTGGTCTGGCTATCAGCCTACTAAACAGCAGGCCTATGGTGTGGTCTGGCTATCAGCCTACTAAACAGCAGGCCTATGGTGTGGTCTGGCTATCAGCCTACTAAACAGCAGGCCTATGGTGTGGTCTGGCTATCAGCCTACTAAACAGCAGGCCTATGGTGTAGTCTGGCTATCAGCCTACTAAACAGCAGGCCTATGGTGTGGTCTGGCTATCAGCCTACTAAACAGCAGGCCTATGGTGTGGTCTGGCTATCAGCCTACTAAACAGCAGGCCTATGGTGTAGTCTGGCTATCAGCCTACTAAACAGCAGGCCTATGGTGTGGTCTGGCTATCAGCCTACTAAACAGCAGGCCTATGGTGTGGTCTGGCTATCAGCCTACTAAACAGCAGGCCTATGGTGTGGTCTGGCTATCAGCCTACTAAACAGCAGGCCTATGGTGTGGTCTGGCTATCAGCCTACTAAACAGCAGGCCTATGGTGTGGTCTGGCTATCAGCCTACTAAACAGCAGGCCTATGGTGTGGTCTGGCTATCAGCCTACTAAACAGCAGGCCTATGGTGTGGTCTGGCTATCAGCCTACTAAACAGCAGGCCTATGGTGTGGTCTGGCTATCAGCCTACTAAACAGCAGGCCTATGGTGTGGTCTGGCTATCAGCCTACTAAACAGCAGGCCTATGGTGTGGTCTGGCTATCAGCCTACTAAACAGCAGGCCTATGGTGTGGTCTGGCTATCAGCCTACTAAACAGCAGGCCTATGGTGTGGTCTGGCTATCAGCCTACTAAACAGCAGGCCTATGGTGTGGTCTGGCTATCAGCCTACTAAACAGCAGGCCTATGGTGTGGTCTGGCTATCAGCCTACTAAACAGCAGGCCTATGGTGTGGTCTGGCTATCAGCCTACTAAACAGCAGGCCTATGGTGTGGTCTGGCTATCAGCCTACTAAACAGCAGGCCTATGGTGTGGTCTGGCTATCAGCCTACTAAACAGCAGGCCTATGGTGTGGTCTGGCTATCAGCCTACTAAACAGCAGGCCTATGGTGTGGTCTGGCTATCAGCCTACTAAACAGCAGGCCTATGGTGTGGTCTGGCTATCAGCCTACTAAACAGCAGGCCTATGGTGTGGTCTGGCTATCAGCCTACTAAACAGCAGGCCTATGGTGTGGTCTGGCTATCAGCCTACTAAACAGCAGGCCTATGGTGTGGTCTGGCTATCAGCCTACTAAACAGCAGACCTATGGTGTGGTCTGGCTATCAGCCTACTAAACAGCAGGCCTATGGTGTGGTCTGGCTATCAGCCTACTAAACAGCAGGCCTATGGTGTAGTCTGGCTATCAGCCTACTAAACAGCAGGCCTATGGTGTGGTCTGGCTATCAGCCTACTAAACAGCAGGCCTATGGTGTGGTCTGGCTATCAGCCTACTAAACAGCAGGCCTATGGTGTGGTCTGGCTATCAGCCTACTAAACAGCAGGCCTATGGTGTGGTCTGGCTATCAGCCTACTAAACAGCAGGCCTATGGTGTGGTCTGGCTATCAGCCTACTAAACAGCAGGCCTATGGTGTAGTCTGGCTATCAGCCTACTAAACAGCAGGCCTATGGTGTGGTCTGGCTATCAGCCTACTAAACAGCAGGCCTATGGTGTGGTCTGGCTATCAGCCTACTAAACAGCAGGCCTATGGTGTGGTCTGGCTATCAGCCTACTAAACAGCAGGCCTATGGTGTGGTCTGGCTATCAGCCTACTAAACAGCAGGCCTATGGTGTGGTCTGGCTATCAGCCTACTAAACAGCAGGCCTATGGTGTGGTCTGGCTATCAGCCTACTAAACAGCAGGCCTATGGTGTAGTCTGGCTATCAGCCTACTAAACAGCAGGCCTATGGTGTGGTCTGGCTATCAGCCTACTAAACAGCAGGCCTATGGTGTGGTCTGGCTATCAGCCTACTAAACAGCAGGCCTATGGTGTGGTCTGGCTATCAGCCTACTAAACAGCAGGCCTATGTTGTGGTCTGGCTATCAGCCTACTAAACAGCAGGCCTATGGTGTGGTCTGGCTATCAGCCTACTAAACAGCAGGCCTATGGTGTGGTCTGGCTATCAGCCTACTAAACAGCAGGCCTATGGTGTGGTCTGGCTATCAGCCTACTAAACAGCAGGCCTATGGTGTAGTCTGGCTATCAGCCTACTAAACAGCAGGCCTATGGTGTGGTCTGGCTATCAGCCTACTAAACAGCAGGCCTATGGTGTGGTCTGGCTATCAGCCTACTAAACAGCAGGCCTATGGTGTGGTCTGGCTATCAGCCTACTAAACAGCAGGCCTATGGTGTGAAGGCAGTGCACACAGGCGTTCCGAATGACTCCGACAGTTTCATTTGAGGTGAAGAAGAATGTTTTAGGTCTACTAGTTACTCCTATACTATAACAGAATAAATTCTTATCTTTATAAAAAAAAATATATATTGTAGAAAATTTGCCTCCTTCTGTAATTCATGTTGGTGTCGTAGCATGCCTCAGGCATATCTCTCTCTGGGGCTAGATGTATCTTTCTCTAGGTCTCTCTGGGGCTAGGCCTCAGCTTCTCATCCTGTAGATGTATCTTTCTCTAGGTCTCTCTGGGGCTAGGCCTCAGCTTCTCATCCTGTAGATGTATCTTTCTCTAGGTTTCTCTGGGGCTAGGCCTTAGCTTCTCATCCTGTAGATGTATCTTTCTCTAGGTTTCTCTGGGGCTAGGCCTTAGCTTCTCATCCTGTAGATGTATCTTTCTCTAGGTCTCTCTGGGGCTAGGCCTTAGCTTCTCATCCTGTAGATGTATCTTTCTCTAGGTCTCTCTGGGGCTAGGCCTTAGCTTCTCATCCTGTAGATGTATCTTTCTCTAGGTCTCTCTGGGGCTAGGCCTTAGCTTCTCATCCTGTAGATGTATCTTTCTCTAGGTCTCTCTGGGGCTAGATGTAGCTTCTCCTCCTGTAGATGTATCTTTCTCTAGGTCTCTCTGGGGCTAGGCCTTAGCTTCTCATCCTGTAGATGTATCTTTCTCTAGGTCTCTCTGGGGCTAGGCCTCAGCTTCTCATCCTGTAGATGTATCTTTCTCTAGGTCTCTCTGGGGCTAGGCCTTAGCTTCTCATCCTGTAGATGTATCTTTCTCTAGGTCTCTCTGGGGCTAGGCCTTAGCTTCTCCTCCTGTAGATGTATCTTTCTCTAGGTCTCTCTGGGGCTAGGCCTTAGCTTCTCATCCTGTAGATGTATCTTTCTCTAGGTCTCTCTGGGGCTAGGCCTTAGCTTCTCATCCTGTAGATGTATCTTTCTCTATGTCTCTCTGGGGCTAGGCCTTAGCTTCTCATCCTGTAGATGTATCTTTCTCTAGGTATCTCTGGGGCTAAATAAGTATTTACTGTATGTAGCTTAAGAAACAAGGTTCATGAAATCAATAATGTACTAATAACAGATGACATTCATTCTGACTCTCTCTGAAACTTCCTTAGACAATACCTTTGATGATACAGTGGCAGCAATACAAGGTTATAACATTTACAGAAAAGTAAATGTCATCGTCATTCTGTGATTGGTTGAGATGTCTTGTATGTCATCGTCATTCTGTGATTGGTTGAGATGTCTTGTATGTCATCCTCATTCTGTGATTGGTTGAGATGTCTTGTATGTCATCGTCATTCTGTGTACATGTTTCCATTCTAGAATGTGTCTGAGAATGAAAAGGGTTTAACATCTCAACATGTTTGTAGTGTACCATGTTTGTAGTTTATCATGTTTGTAGTTTAACATGTTTGTAGTTTCTAAGATGGACCTCTGAGATACTGAGCTCTGTAGATGTCTCTTATACTTTCCCAAGGTGGCTGTCCTTCAATATGTGAAAGATTACCACAACAAAATAGTTGCCAAGGCTATTGAACAAAGCAGTGATGCTTTGAGCCTCGGGACTCTATAAGCAGCTATATACTGTAATCTAGGTCATCCTGTGAGCCACAGTAAAATCATCAGACCAGATTAACTTCTAGTTCCTCCCAAACCCGGGATCCGGGAGCACCCCCACCAGTAAAAAAGCTGACTAGCATAGCCTAGCATAGCGTCACAAGTAAATACTAGCATCTAAATATCATTAAATCACAAGTCCAAGACACCAGATGAAAGATACACTTCTTGTGAATCCAGCAATCATTTCTGATTTTTAAAATGTTTTACAGGGAAGACACAATATGTAAATCTATTAGCTAACCACGTTAGCAAAAGACACCATTTTTCTTAGTCCACCATTTTTTCTCTCCACCAGTAGCTATCACCAATTCGACCAAATAAAGATATTGATAGCCACTAACCAAGAAAAAACCTCATCAGATGACAGTCTGATAACATATTTATTGTATAGCATAGGTTTTGTTAGACAAATGTGCATATTTCAGGTATAAATCATAGTTTACAATTGCACCCACCATCACAACTCGACTAGAATAAATACAGAGAGCAACGTGTATTACCTAATTACTAATCATAAAACATTTCTTAAAAATACACAGCGTACAGTAATTGAAAGACACAGATCCTGTGAATCCAGACAATATTTCAGATTTTCTAAGTGTTTTACAGCGAAAACACAATAAATCGTTATATTAGCATACCACATGTGCAAACATTACCCCAGCATTGATTCAAGGCAAAAAGAGCGATAGCATTATCACCACCAAAATATATTAATTTTTTCACTAACCTTCTCAGAATTCTTCCGATGACACTCCTGTAACATCATATTACAACATACATATAGAGTTTGTTCGAAAATGTGCATATTTAGCCACAAAAATCGTGGTTATACAATGAGAATAGTAGCCAAACTGGCCAGAAAATGTCGGGCGCCATCTTGGAGAGTGATCTAGTCTAATCAATAAATAATCATAAACTTGACTAAAAAATACAGGGTGGACAGCAATTGAAAGACAAATTAGTTCTTAATGCAATCGCTGAATTACATTTTTTTAATTATCCTTACTGTGCAATACAGGGTGCGCCAAAGCGAAGCTACCCAAAAAAAAATGGCGGCATATGCGTTTAACATTTTTCAACAGAACAACGATTTATCATCATAAATAGTTCTTACTATTAGCTGAGCTTCCATCAGAATCTTGGGCAATGTATCCTTTCTCCGGTCTAATCGTCTTTTGGTCGAAAGATGTCCTCTTGTCCTGTCGAAATGGCCACTAACGTTCGGCATGTACTGGAAAAGTGTCCAACTCTTGAAAGTGCGTCACAAAGAAATGCCAGAAAATCGCAATAAACGGATATAAATTGCTATAAATCGGTTTAAATTAACTACCTTATGATGTCTTTAACACCTATAACGAATAAAAACATGACCGGGGATATAGAAGTGGCTAAACCAAAGCTTGGAAGGAGGCCAGTCCGACGTCCACTCTGCGTCGAGCGCACGGCTGAAAAGAAAGGTACTTCCGCATCTTGGTCTTATATAAAGTCCCAGATTGCGCAATCGACCCCATTCAAATTGTCACCACTTACTGACATCTAGAGGAAGGCGTAGGCAGTGTTTGTAGCCCCACAGCATTCACAGGGACTTATAAACTGACCTGGGAACAGAGGCCAAGATTTCTGAAATCTCACTCCCTGGCAGGAAAAGTGCTGTAGAATGAGTTCTGTTTCACTCAGAGACATAATTCCAACGGTTTTAGAAACTAGAGAGTGTTTTCTATCCAATAATAATAATACTATGCATATTGTACGAGCAAGAATTGAGTACTAGGCAGTTTAATTTGGAGACCAATTTTCACTAAGTCGAAACAGCACCCCCTATATTCTCAAGAGGTTTTTAATACACTCCCTTAGTTCTTATTATGATTGTGTCCCAAATGGAACCCAGTTCCCTACAGTGTGTAGTTCACCGTGCACTATATAGGGAATGGGGTTCTATTTGGGAGGCTTCCTATGATTCTGATAACGGAAAGTAAAACTTGGACCGTTTAATCCTTCCTTCCAGTTCCTTTGTACTGAGACATCTTCAATCATTATTGTTACATTATCTTCAATCATTATTGTTACATTATCTTCAATCATTATTGTTACAGTATCTTCCATCATTATTGTTACAGTATCTTCAATCATTATTGTTACATTATCTTCAATCATTATTGTTACAGTATCTTCAATCATTATTGTTACAGTATCTTCCATCATTATTGTTACATTATCTTCAGTCATTATTGTTACAGTATCTTCCATCATTATTGTTACATTATCTTCAATCATTATTGTTACAGTATCTTCATTCAAACTGAAGTGAAAAGAGATTGCTGAGGCACTCTTTGGGGATATTTTTCCCATCTCCCTCTGATGTTCTGCCACTTTGATGGTATTGTGGAGGCAGTGTTAGGGTTATTAGAGGCAGGGTTAGGGTTATTAGAGGCAGGGTAAGGGTTATTAGAGGCAGTGTTAGGGTTCTTAGAGGCAGGGTAAGGGTTAGGGTTATTAGAGGCAGGGTTAGGGTTATTATAGGCAGGGTTAGGGTTATTAGAGGCAGGGTAAGGGTTATTAGAGGCAGTGTTAGGGTTCTTAGAGGCAGGGTAAGGGTTAGGGTTATTAGATGCAGGGTTAGTGTTAGGGTTATTAAAGGCAGTGTTAGGGTTATTAAAGGCAGTGTTAGGGTTCTTATAGGCAGGGTTAGGGTTATTATAGGCAGGGTTAGGGTTATTAGAGGCAGGGTTAGGGTTATTAGAGGCAGTGTTAGGGTTCTTATAGGCAGGGTAAGGGTTATTAGAGGCAGGGTTAGGGTTATTAGAGGCAGTGTTAGGGTTATTAGAGGCAGGGTTAGGGTTCATAGAGGCAGTGTTAGGGTTCTTAGAGGCAGGGTAAGGGTTAGGGTTATTAGAGGCAGTGTTAGGGTTATTAGAGGCAGGGTTAGGGTTATTAGAGGCAGTGTTAGGGTTATTAGAGGCAGGGTTAGTGTTAGGGTTATTATAGGCAGGGTACGGGTTATTAGAGGCAGGGTTAGGGTTAGGGTTATTAGAGGCAGGGTTAGGGTTATTAGAGGCAGGGTTAGTGTTATTAGAGGCAGGGTAAGGGTTAGGGTTATTAGAGGCAGTGTTAGGGTTATTAGAGGCAGGGTTAGGGTTAGGGTTATTAGAGGCAGGGTTAGGGTTATTAGAGGCAGGGTTAGTGTTAGGGTTATTATAGGCAGGGTAAGGGTTATTAGAGGCAGTGTTAGGGTTCTTAGAGGCAGGGTAAGGGTTAGGGTTATTAGAGGCAGTGTTAGGGTTATTAGAGGCAGGGTTAGGGTTAGGGTTATTAGAGGCAGTGTTAGGGTTATTAGAGGCAGGGTTAGTGTTAGGGTTATTATAGGCAGGGTAAGGGTTATTAGAGGCAGGGTTAGGGTTAGGGTTATTAGAGGCAGGGTTAGGGTTATTAGAGGCAGGGTTAGTGTTATTAGAGGCAGGGTAAGGGTTAGGGTTATTAGAGGCAGTGTTAGGGTTATTAGATGCAGGGTTAGTGTTAGGGTTATTATAGGCAGGGTTAGGGTTATTAGAGGCAGGGTTAGGGTTATTAGAGGCAGTGTTAGGGTTATTAGAGGCAGGGTTAGGGTTATTAGAGGCAGTGTTAGGGTTATTAGAGGCAGGGTTAGGGTTATTAGAGGCAGGGTTATGGTTATTAGAAGCAGGGTTAGGGTTATTAGAGGCAGGGTTAGGGTTCTTAGAGGCAGGGTAAGGGTTAGGGTTATTAG
This sequence comes from Salvelinus namaycush, assembly GCF_016432855.1. Taxonomy (NCBI): domain Eukaryota; kingdom Metazoa; phylum Chordata; class Actinopteri; order Salmoniformes; family Salmonidae; genus Salvelinus; species Salvelinus namaycush. Next base: position 83,494 of record NW_024058042.1, read on the forward strand.
ATGCAGGGTTAGTGTTAGGGTTATTATAGGCAGGGTTAGGGTTATTAGAGGCAGTGTTAGGGTTATTATAGGCAGGGTTAGGGTTATTAGAGGCAAGGTTAGGGTTAGGGTTATTAGAGGCAGGGTTAGGGTTATGGACTGCTGGTGCTATCATGGGCTGGAGCTACCCCGGGACGTCTTCCTGTGGGCTCGGAATAAGCCTCGGCCCATTCCGCCGCTCCCGCGGAGTACTAGGACCTCCGGGGGTTTTCAGCAAGGCCCGGGCTACTTCGCTTCCTCCGCATCGACCCTATGACTGTGTGATCGGCCTTCTCCTGGGCACTACACCACCCCGGGGACGGCTGTATTCACTGTCTGGTCCGGAGACCAAGGCTATGGAAACGTACATCGAGGACTCCCTGGCTGCAGGGTGTATCCGTACTTCTGTCTCCCCCGCCAAAGTAGGGTTCTTCTTTGTGGCGAAGAGGGACGAAACCTTGCGCCCGTACATCGACTCCCGGGGCCTCAATGACATCACGGTTAAGAACCGCTACCCGCTACCACTCATCGCCTCGGCCTTCGAGCCGCTCCAGGGGGCCACCATTTTCTCTAAGTTAGACCTGCGGAATGCCTACCACCTGCTGCGGATACGGGAAGAGGACAAGTGGAAGACAGCCTTCAACACGGCTAGCGGACATTACGAATACCTGGTGATGCCATTTGGTCTGACCAACGCTCCTGCTGTGTTCCAGGCCCTGGTTAACGACGTTCTCAGCGACATGTTGAACAGGTTCGTGTTCATCTACCTCGACGACATCCTCGTCTTTTACCGCTCAGCTCAAGAACACGTTCTCCATGTCCGACAAGTCCTCCAGCATCTGCTGGAGAACCAGCTTTTTATGAAAGCAGAAAAAGGCGAATTCCATTGCTCCACCATCTCCTTACTTGGATACATGATCGCTGCTGGTAATGTGCAGATGGATCCCGGAAAGAGGAGAGTGGTGGTGTATTGGCCCCAACCCACGTCCAGAGTGCAGCTGCAATGCTTCCTGTTTGCCCATTTCTATCGCCATTTTATCTGGGGTTATAGCACCCTGTCTTCCCCCCTGTCAGCATTCACCTCTCCCAAGGTCCCGTTCACGTGGTCCCCAGGTGCTGACCGGGCGTTCCTGGACCTTAAGCATCGCTTCACCACAGCTCCCATATTAATCCGGACCGTCCCGTCAGTTCATGATGGAGGTTGACACTTCAGACGTCGGAGTCGAGGCTTTCCTGTCCCAGCGTTCCTTCCTGGACCTTATGCTGCATCCCTGCGCCTTCTTCCATCGTCTTAACACACGAAGAGGAATTACGATGTGGGAAATCGAGAACTACTCGCGGTGAAGATGGCGTTGGAGGAGTGGAGGCACTGGTTAGAGGGGGCGGAACATCCATTCATTGTATGGCTGGATCACAAGAACCTGGAATAACTCCGCACCGCCTAGTGCCTCAACTCCAGACAAGCTTGAAGGGCCCTGCTTTTCACTCGGTTCAACTTTCCCATCTCCTACCGCCTGGTGTCCAAGAATGTTAAACCAGATGCGCTTTCACGCCGCTATAGCCCTGCTGCTACACCCTCGAACCCCGAGACCATCCTTCCTACCTCGTGTCTGGCAGCTGCACTCATCTGGGGAATAGAGAACCAGGTCCGTTAGGCAGGGGGGTCCCAGCTAACCGGATGTTTGTCCCAGATGCTGCACACTCCCCGGTCCTGGAATTGGCTCATTCCTCCAGGCTTGCCTGTCACCCTGGCTCCAGTCGGACCCTGGCCTTTGTTCGACAACGCTTTTGGTGGCCCACCAATTTTGGTCTCCCTCCGTCTGATGGCAACACCACTATCCTTACGTGGTGGACAGGTTTTCAAAGCCCCCTTTTCATTCCACCCCCCAAGCTACCTTCAGCCAAGGAGACGGCCCAGATCATGGTGCAGCATGTCTTCCGGATCCATGGACTTCGGTGGACATGATCTCCGACCGAGGTCCTCAGGTCTCGTCCCGGTGCTGGAAGGCATTCTGCACACTCATTGAGTCGTCGGCCAGCCTACGGGTTTCACCCCAAGTCTAACGGCCAGTCGGAACAAGCCAATCAGGACCTGGAGACGGCTCTTCGCTGCCTCGTCTCTACCAGCAACCTGGATCCAGCAACTCGTGTGGGTGGAATACGCCCGCAATACCCTCCCCTGCTCAGCCACTAGTCTCTCGCCTTTCGAGTGTTCGATGGGTTATCAGCCCCCGCTCTTCACTGAGGAAGAGGTCAGCATACCCTTGGCCCAGATGTTCGTCCGCCGCTGTCACCGTACCTGGAAGAGAGCCTGGTCTACTCTTCTCAAGACCACCTCCAGGTATCTACGACAGGTGGACCCTCACCGGACCCGGCTCCCCGTTATCGTCTCGGGCAGAGGGTATGGCTGAGTGGAGTCCAGCAAACTTTTCCCCCGTTTTATCGGCCCTTTTCCCATCTCTGAGATTCGTAGCCCTTCTGCTGTGCGTCTTCTGCTGCCCCGCACCCTCCGTATGCATCCCGCTTTTCATGTAGTATCAAGGATACTTTTCATGTTGTATCAAGGATTAAACCTCTACTCTTTCCAACGCCGTTACCCTGGTCAACCAGGTATGTGCCCGGGTAGGGGGGGGGGGTACTGTCACACCCTGAAACCTCTGTCTGTGACGTTCTGACCTTAGTTCCTTTTTTATGTCTTTATTTTAGTTTGGTCAGAGCGTGAGTTCGGGTGGGCATTCTATGTTGTTTTTCTATGTTTTGTTCAGTTGTTCTATTTCTATGTGTTTGGCCTAGTATGGTTCTCAATCAGAGGCAGGTGTCAGTCGTTGTCTCTGATTGGGAGCCATATTTAGGTAGCCTGTTTTCCTTTGTGTTTTGTGGGTGGTTGTTTCCTGTGTCTGTGTTTGCACCATACAGGACTGTTTCGATTTTCGTTTGTTCATTCACTTTGTTATTTTGTAATTTTGTAGTGTTCAGTTTTTTATATATTAAAATGGACACTTACCACGCTGCACATTGGTCCGATATCTCTTACTCCTCGTCAGAAGAAGAGGAAAGTCGTTACACTGTCTCCTCTTTCCACCGCCGTTACCCCGGTCAATCAGGTATGTACCCGGGTGGGGGGGGGTCCTGTCAAACCCTGATCTCTTTCACCTGTCTTGTGCTTGTCTCCACCCCCTCCAGGTGTCGCTCATTTCCCCCAATATCCCCTGTACATTTATACCTGTGTTTACTGTTTGTCTGTTGCCAGTTCATCTTGTCTAGTCAAGCCTACCAGCGTGTTTTTCCTCCTGTTATCTTTAGTCCCTGTTTTCTAGTTATGCCGGTTTTGACCATTCTGCCGTTCTGTACCTTTTGACACTGCACTGGATTTCCGACCTCTACCTTGACCTGTCGTTTGTCTGCCCCTGTTTTGTAAATAAACTTCTGTGATTTGAACTTTGTGCATCTGGGTCTTATCCTGAGTTCTGATAGATTTAGACCTGGAACACCAGGTGGGTGATATTAATGACCAGGTAGAACAGAAAACCAGCAGACCTCGTAGGGTCAGATTTGAATGTTTCCAGTGTTTCACATCCCACACATTTTCCAATGTTTTTTTTTGGTGGCTCTGCTCTGTAGTGTCGTCATCTTACAAAGCACATCCTTTAGGTCAGCGGTGTCAAACATCCAGCCTGCAGGTGCAGGTGTTGTGAGTAAAAAATATATTTTTTACGAACGAGTCTAGCCGTGGGAGTGGGGAGGTTCTACTAAGCTATATGGAATTATTTTAAGGTCATAACAAAGATAATTTAGCTATTTGATTTTGAATTGTAATACCTCTTGAAGTATATAAAACATTTTGTAAAACATCCTTTTTTGACTTTACTGCTATTAGGCTATACAAACGCATTGAATAACAGATTCACTATATGGAACAACAAATTGTCCCCGCAAAAAACTCTAAAGGAAGTTTGCCAATGACTGGAACGAATTGCAAAAATCTCTGAAGCTGGAGTCTTATATCTCCCTCTCTAACTTTAAGCATCAGCTCTCAGAGCAGCTTACCGATCACTGTACCTGTACACAGCCCATCTGTAAATAGCACACCCGACTACCTCATCCCCATATTATTATTTACCTTCTTGCTCTTTTGCTCCCCAGTATCTCTACTTGCACATCTATCACTCCAGTGTTAATGCTAAATTGTAATTATTTTCGGCACTATGGCCTATTTATTGCCTTACCTCCTCACGCCATTTGCAAAGACTGTATATAGACTTTCTTTTTTTTCTATTGTGTTATTGACTGTATGTTTGTTTATTCCACGTGTAACTCTGTGTTGTTGTTTGTGTCACACTGCTTTGCTTTATCTTGGCCAGGTCGCAGTTGTAAATGAGAACTTGTTCTCAACTGGCCTACCTGGTTAAATAAAGGGTTAAAGTTATATATATATATATAATATATAAATACCTGGTTAGGGTTATATATATAAATACCTGGTTAAATAAAGGGTTAGGGTTATATATATAATATATAAATACCTGGTTAAAAAAAGGTTTAGGGTTATATATATAATATATAAATATATAAATACCTGGTTAAATAAAGGTGAAATTAATAAAATAAAATAAAAAAGTATCCTAAAATGTACTGTAAGTGTTACCTTATTCCCTAGGTAGTGCACTACTTTTGATCAGGGCCCTGCGAATAGGGTGCCATTTGGAAAGCATACTAAGTGTTTACTCCCACCAGCTGCTGCTGGAAGGATCCTCTTGATAATATGTAATAAAGTATAAACCCTGCTGCATTTCCCACCACAATCTTCTCCTATACTTTCCCTTCTACTGTCTTTTATGTTCAAACTAATTACACTGTAAGAGTTAACAGCAGGACTTACAGGGAAACCTCTGGCTGTCTTACAGGGTTAAAGAATTTACTTTCCAGAAGGCAGAGCCATATAAACTCAGCAAAAAAGAAGCGTCCTCTCACTGTCAACTGTGTTTATTTTCAGCAAACTTAACATGTGTAAATATTTGTATGAACATACCAAGATTCAACAACTGAGACATAAACTGAACAAGTTCCACAGACATGTGACTAACAGAAATGGAATCATGTGTCCCTGAACAAAGGGGGGTCAAAAGTAACAGTCAGTATCTGGTGTGGCCACCAGCTGCATTAAGTACTACAGTGCATCTCATCCCCATGGACTATACCAGATTTGTCAGTTCTTGCTGTGAGATGTTACCCCACTCTTCCACCAAGGCACGTTCAAGTTCCCGGACATTTCTGGGGGGAATGGCCCTAGCCCTCATCCTCTGATCCAACAGGTCCCAGACATGCTCAATAGGATTGAGATCCGTGCTCTTCGCTGGCCATGGCAGAACACTGACATTCCTGTCTTGCAGGAAATTACGCACAGAACGATAAGTATGGCTGGTGGCATTGTCATGCTGGAGGGTCCTGTCAGGATGAGCCTGCAGGAAGGGTACCACATGAGGGAGGAGGATGTCTTCCCTGAAACACACAGCGTTGAGATTGTCTGCAATGACAACAAGCTCAGTCCGATGATGCTGTGACACCGCCCCAGACCATGACGGACTCTCCACCTCCAAATCGATCCCGCTCCAAAGTACAGGCCTCGGTGTAACACTCATTCCTTCGACAATAAACGCGATTCCGACCATCACCCCTGGTGAGACAAAACCGCGACTCGTCAGTGAAGAGCACTTTTTGCCAGTCCTGTCTGGTCCAGCGACAGTGGGATTGTGCCCATAGGTGACGTTGTTGCCAGTGATGTCTGGTGAGGACCTGCCTTACAACAGGCCTACAATCCCTCAGTCCAGCCTCTCTCAGCCTATTGAGGACAGTCTGAGCACTGATGGAGGGATTGTACGTTCCTGGTATAACTCGGGCAGTTGTTGTTGCCATCCTATACCTGTCCCGCAGGTGTGATGTTCGAATGTACCGATCAGGTGTTATTACATGTGGTCTGCCACTGCGAGGACGATCAGCTGTCCGTCCTGTCGCCCTGTAGCGCTGTCTTAGGTGTCTCACAGTACGGACATTGCAATTTATTGCCCTGGCCACATGCCTCCTTGCAGCATGCCTAAGTCACGTTAACGCAGATGAGCAGGGACCCTGGGCATCTTTCTTTTGGTGTTTTTCAGAGTCAGTAGAAAGGCCTCTTTAGTGTCCTAAGTTTTCATAACTGTGACCTTAGTTGCCTACCGTCTGTAAGCTGTTAGTGTCTTAATGACCGTTCCACAGGTGCATGTTCATTAATCGTTTATGGTTTAATTTTACAATGAGCAGGGACCCTTTACAATGAAGATCTGTGAAGTTATTTGGATTTTTACAAATTATCTTTGAAAGACAGGGTCCTGAAAAAGGGACAATTCTTTTTTGCTGAGTTTATAAAGGCCAGTCTGAAGCAAACCTCTGTGACAGGATGTTGATATGAAGCTGTGTCTGTAGCAGACCTCTGTAGCAGGATGCTGATATGATGCTGTGTCTGTGACAGGATGCTGATATGATGCTGTGTCTGTGACAGGATGCTGATATGAAGCTGTGTCTGTGACAGGATGTTGATATGAAGCTGTGTCTGTGACAGGATGTTGATATGAAGCTGTGTCTGTGACAGGATGTTGATATGAAGCTGTGTCTGTGACAGGATGCTGATATGAAGCTGTGTCTGTGACAGGATGTTGTAATGAAGCTGTGTCTGTGACAGGATGCTGATATGAAGCTGTGTCTGTGACAGGATGCTGATATGAAGCTGTGTCTGTGACAGGATGCTGATATGAAGCTGTGTCTGTAGCAGGATGCTGATATGAAGCTGTGTCTGTGACAGGATGTTGATATGAAGCTGTGTCTGTGACAGGATGTTGATATGAAGCTGTGTCTGTAGCAGGATGCTGATATGAAGCTGTGTCTGTAGCAGGATGCTGATATGAAGCTGTGTCTGTGACAGGATGTTGATATGAAGCTGTGTCTGTGACAGGATGTTGATATGAAGCTGTGTCTGTGACAGGATGCTGATATGAAGCTGTGTCTGTAGCAGGATGTTGATATGAAGCTGTGTCCGTAGCAGGATGCTGATATGAAGCTGTGTCTGTAGCAGGATGTTGATATGAAGCTGTGTCTGTGACAGGATGTTGATATGAAGCTGTGTCTGTGACAGGATGTTGATATGAAGCTGTGTCTGTGACAGGATGCTGATATGAAGCTGTGTCTGTAGCAGGATGTTGATATGAAGCTGTGTCTGTAGCAGGATGTTGATATGAAGCTGTGTCTGTAGCAGGATGCTGATATGAAGCTGTGTCTGTGACAGGATGTTGATATGAAGCTGTGTCTGTGACAGGATGCTGATATGAAGCTGTGTCTGTAGCAGGATGTTGATATGAAGCTGTGTCCGTAGCAGGATGCTGATATGAAGCTGTGTCTGTAGCAGGATGTTGATATGAAGCTGTGTCTGTGACAGGATGTTGATATGAAGCTGTGTCTGTGACAGGATGTTGATATGAAGCTGTGTCTGTAGCAGGATGTTGATATGAAGCTGTGTCTGTAGCAGGATGTTGATATGAAGCTGTGTCTGTGACAGGATGTTGATATGAAGCTGTGTCTGTAGCAGGATGCTGATATGAAGCTGTGTCTGTAGCAGACCTCTGTGACAGGATACTGCAGTGTTGTTGACATCAGGGTAAACCAGAGGGAGAAATAGCAGAGTGGCTGTTGATGTTGAAAATAAGCCAAAGACAATAATTAGTTAGCTTCTCTTCAAGGCGGAGCAAGACAGCAATTCTAAAGTGCATTGTGTTTGGGTGAAGCTTACACAAATCGATCATTCATCAGACGCCTCTTACTCATCAATATCCACAAACTATCTCTTCTCCGTAACCCTGATATACATCTCTCTCTTCATCTCACTTCTCATGCTGGATATTACATATCCAGAGCCTCCTACCTCCTTACCACAGAATTTAAACCACCGTGACTTCCCAACAAACCATTCATTGGTTCTGTGAAATTTCCCAAAAGATTTGTTAGGTCGCAGCAATGCTCTCGTAACACAAAAACGGTCCAGTCATACTGAGGTTTATTAGGAAAATGAGTTACAGGGAGTTGTCTGGTATTCACATGGTGTTCTTAAGAAGTTACACAGAACTTTCCCACAATGTTGCACAATGTTCCACATTTTCCCAATAAGCGAAGTTCATAGTAGGTTTAACATAATGTACCATTAATATGGTAACACTTTATTTGGCACCTAGCGTCATAACATGTTATGACACGGTCATAACCATGTCATAATATGGTCATCATATTGTAATGACACATATATTTAGACCTGTTGTGACCAATAATGTATATAAACCCTAGATTGCTGTTGCTAAGTGTTGGCCAGTGAGAGGCTTGAAGCCACCGGGCGGCCATGTTGGCACTCCACAGAAGAAACAGTCCTCCATTGGAATGAATGGAATTCTACAGTATTTCAATTAAATGTTTCAAGGACAAAATAACATGTATTTAGGTATTTTTGTTGTTGTAGTGAGGAACATCATGGCCCGGTCCTAGATGACTTTGTAGAGTGGTGTGAGGAATCACACTTGGTCCTCAATACTAACAAGACCAAAGAGATGTGCATAGACTTCAGGAAGCGTACAACACCTACCTCTGCAACATCTATCAGAGGCCAGAATATAGAAATTGTAGAGGAATATAAATATCTGGGTGTCTTTTTGGACAGTAAGCTTCAGTGGAGTAAATGTACAGACCAGATCTACAAAAAGAGCCAACAGAGACTGTACTTTCTAAAAAAGTTGGGTTCTTTTAATATAGACTGTACTATATTGACTCTGTTTTACAAATCCTTTATTGAGAGTATTTTAACTTTTTGTATTGTTTGTTGGTTTGGCAATGCCACTGTCAGTCAGAGAAACATGCTGAGAAGGATTATTACCACAGCAAGTAAGGTACTTGGAGTCAAACAGACAGGCCTGGATGAGATCTTTAAGGTCAGGGCCCTCCGTAAGGCTCACAAAATCATTTTAGACCCAAGTCACCTGGACTTTGAATTACTCCCCTCTGGGCGCAGGTATAGGGCACCCCTCAGCAGGAAAAATAGAACGAGACAATCATTTGTGCCAGGTGTGATATCCCTCTTAAATAGCTCGGGCAAATGTTCCCATTGACCCCGTAAGGCCAGCAGGCTAGTCTTTGTTTTAAATGTTTTATTTCTTATTTCTTATTTCTTACTATTATTTTTTTTTTTATTGGTGCGTGACTGTTATTGAAAGTTGTATTGTCAATCTTGTTTTGTATTTAACGCCACTTTAAATGTGTACATGACACTGCAACAACATTTCCCCATGGGGACAATAAAGTAAGTAAGTAAGTAAGTAACATTAGAACTTTCAAAAAAATTATACTTTATGGAATTTCTAATAGATATTATGATTTTTGTAATGTTTAGTTCACATAATATAATGCAAAAGTATGCATTAAGGTGTCTGTAATAGAATAAACATGGAAATACACATGTAGACATTAATACATGCATTTCTATAGAGCCAAGATGGAGGCACGGTGGCATCAACACACTGGTGGGGGAGAGCCAAGATGGAGGCACGGTGGCATCAACACACTGGTGGGGGAGAGCCAAGATGGAGGCACGGTGGCATCAACACACTGGTGGGGGAGAGCCAAGATGGAGGCGCGGTGGCATCAACACACTGGTGGGGGAGAGCCAAGATGGAGGCACGGTGGCATCAACACACTGGTGGGGGAGAGCCAAGATGGAGGCACGGTGGCATCAACACACTGGTGGGGGAGAGCCAAGATGGAGGTGCAGTGGCATCAACACACTGGTGGGGGAGAGCCAAGATGGAGGCGCGGTGGCATCAACACACTGGTGGGGGAGAGCCAAGATGGAGGCACGGTGGCATCAACACACTGGTGGGGGAGAGCCAAGATGGAGGCACGGTGGCATCAAAACACTGGTGGGGGAGAGCCAAGATGGAGGCGCAGTGGCATCAAAACACTGGTGGGGGAGAGCCAAGATGGAGGCGCAGTGGCATCAACACACTGGTGGGGGAGAGCCAGCATCCTCCATCAAGGCCTTCACCTCCCCTGGATGCAGCCTCCAAGGCCTTCACCTCCCCTGGATGCAGCCTCCATCAAGGTCTTCACCTCCCCTGGATGCAGCCTCCATCAAGGTCTTCACCTCCCCTGGATGCAGCCTCCATCAAGGTCTTCACCTCCCCTGGATGCAACCTCCATCAAGGCCTTCACCACCCCTGGATGCAGCCTCCATCAAGGTCTCCACCACCCCTGGATGCAGCCTCCATCAAGGTCTCCACCACCCCTGGATGCAGCCTCCATCAAGGCCTTCACCACCTCCCCTGGATGCAGCCTCCATCAAGGCCTCCACCTCCCCTGGATGCAGCCTCCATCAAGGCCTTCACCTCCCCTGGATGCAGCCTCCATCAAGGTCTTCACCTCCCCTGGATGCAGCCTCCATCAAGGTCTTCACCTCCCCTGGATGCAGCCTCCATCAAGGTCTTCACCTCCCCTGGATGCAGCCTCCATCAAGGTCTTCACCTCCCCTGGATGCAGCCTCCATCAAGGTCTTCACCTCCACCCCTGGATGCAGCCTCCAAGGCCTTCACCTCCCCTGGATGCAGCCTCCATCAAGGCCTTCACCTCCCCTGGATGCAGCCTCCATCAAGGCCTCCACCTCCCCTGGATGCAGCCTCCATCAAGGTCTTCACCACCCCTGGATGCAGCCTCCATCAAGGTCTTCACCTCCCCTGGATGCAGCCTCCATCAAGGCCTTCACCTCCCCTGGATGCAGCCTCCATCAAGGTCTTCACCTCCCCTGGATGCAGCCTCCATCAAGGCCTCCACCTCCCCTGGATGCAGCCTCCAAGGCCTTCACCTCCCCTGGATGCAGCCTCCATCAAGGCCTTCACCTCCCCTGGATGCAGCCTCCATCAAGGCCTTCACCACCTCTCTTGGATGCAGCCTCCATCAAGGTCTTCACCACCTCTCTTGGATGCAGCCTCCATCAAGGCCTTCACCACCTCTCTTGGATGCAGCCTCCATCAAGGCCTTCACCACCCCTGGATGCAGCCTCCATCAAGGCCTCCACCTCCCCTGGATGCAGCCTCCATCAAGGTCTTCACCTCCCCTGGATGCAGCCTCCATCAAGGCCTTCACCTCCCCTGGATGCAGCCTCCATCAAGGTCTTCACCTCCCCTGGATGCAGCCTCCATCAAGGTCTTCACCTCCCCTGGATGCAGCCTCCATCAAGGCCTTCACCTCCCCTGGATGCAGCCTCCATCAAGGCCTTCACCTCCCCTGGATGCAGCCTCCATCAAGGTCTTCACCTCCCCTGGATGCAGCCTCCATCAAGGTCTTCACCTCCCCTGGATGCAGCCTCCATCAAGGCCTTCACCTCCCCTGGATGCAGCCTCCCAACAGTCCAATCCTCATGTCTGAATCATAATCCGTTCAAAAGTTACTTGAGTTTTTTCACTTGTCGGACGGCCAAAACGAGGGTGACTAAATCAATTGAGACCAGAGAAAGAAAATGGTCAAATATCTGTAGAAATTGCATCATGTCAGCTAGGCTGGATTCTATGAGAGAATGAAGGCTACTGGCTACCTGACAGGCTCACTTTCCTGTTGAACTTGCCGTCTTTCTTCTCAAATCTGCAGGACATAAAACAATATAGAGATAAGATGGATATCAATTTTGAGACATGACGTAATATTTTCATATTATAATATACCCTTCTCATATTCTAAATTCCTGTCCAAAAACAAGCTTATCTCTGTGTAATGACAACAGAGCACTGAGTGAATATCAAGCGTTTCATTTTCAAAGCCTTCTACGTTTAATTCAGCTCGTTATTCTTATTTTGCTTTTTACGACCCGTGGGAAACAACTTTTGAATACGATGAACACAAAACGTAAAATACTCAAAAGTTATGAGAAACCTGAACTGCAATGTCAACAGAGCTCTGTGCTTATTATGGGATGTATTAGGTTACAAAATGTTACAGAAAGACCCCACTGAACAATTTAGAACATTCATGATCAAATTTGTCTCGGTAAAATGTCTTTAAAATTTCATCACCAAAGCACATTGTCACCCACCCAGAGTGGGTGGACACCCTATATTATGACAACAGCAAACACTTTCACATATTCTTAAATATATTACAATCCCATTTCAATGTAACTAGATAGCTAACAGCTAGCTACCATACACTTAGTGTTTGTTTAGCTAGCATTAGCTACCCTATAGTTAGTGTTTGTTTAGCTAGCATTAGCTACCCTATAGTTAGTGTTTGTTTAGCTAGCATTAGCTACCCTATAGTTAGTGTTTGTTTAGCTAGCATTAGCTACCATATAGTTAGTGTTTGTTTAGCTAGCATTAGCTACCATATAGTTAGTGTTTGTTTAGCTAGCATTAGCTACATATAGTTAGTGTTTGTTTAGCTAGCATTAGCTACCATATAGTTAGTGTTTGTTTAGCTAGCATTAGCTACCATATCAGTAAAGATGGCAACAACAGTACATCTAATTCACATGACCACATGTGTCAGTCATAAGTCCCAAAAAGAGTGTTTTGTCATAAGTGGACAAATGGTTCTTGCCTCTCTTCCTGCTGGAGATACTGCATGTTGGTTCCAACCTTAAAAGTAACAACAAAGAAAGTTAGCAGGTCTGTTAGGAAATGCCTTTGTACATCATCTAGATAAGGGCAGTTCTGTGGGGCACCAAACACTCTAAATGAGAAGATGGTAAACTCCATTCAATTCCTATTATTATATTCCTCTTTCATTTGCAAATCTCATGACGTGACTATGAGATATGGTTGTATCTAGGGGGATTTGTATTTAGCTGAGCCTGTTAGCTATCTACATTTCTGCTAGCTAGCAATTGCTATGAATTTACCAAAATTATTTGAAATAATGACTGAGGTAGCTACGGTAACATGGGTTATCATGGGCATGGCTTTGATGACCCTAAACAGTTTCAAGTTGATAAGCCATTGTGGAGTGGATTTATGAACAATTTAAATGGACACGTAAAACCAGATTTCTTGTTTTATCAATAACTCCGCCATCTCTTGACCAATCTCAACCTCTTTTAAGTACAATAGGTACATTTCACAAGAATATCCTTGCAACATCCCGGCTGAATATTTGTTGCAGCCTAAAAGAAGCATTGAATAATCATCATCACAGCTGGACTGTGTTTTGATAACGTGTCTTTTGTGATGTCACCACAATGTCCTCACCAGACGGTTGCCACAACCTGATGAAGCATTCTGGGAACCTGGAAAGAACAGCCAAACGGGTGTTCTTGGTAACATCAGCTGACTGTTTTATACAAACATTGTGTAGTCATCAGCACGAGAACATTTGCCTCAAACTAAACGAATGTTCTGTGAACTTTTTGTTTTGCTGGGAACATTTTTGTGAACGTTAAGAGAACCTTCCAAAGACATTTCATTTTTTTAATTGGGAGAAAATGATTTTTTTTTAATCATCCTAATGTCAGATAAAAACCTGATTTGAACTTAATGGGAATCTTATTCTTCTTGTTCTGGGAATGTTCCCAGTTTGCTGGGTTAAAGCATCTCTACGCTCCTAGCCCTGCTCATGACTACAGCACAGACTTCAGCACAGCCCAGTTCATGAACTCATCTCAGCTATTTTCATCTCATCCTCTGCCTCCTAGACTGTGGACCACAGCCCAGACCCGTCAGCATACCCAGATGGAAGATATCTGACCCCAGATTGACACCCATATAAACTGTGTGTGTGTGTTTGCAGATACAGTAGGATTCTTTGGTGCTAGGCTGTCCTCTGGTTCGTCTTAGGTGGAATTCGATGTAAATCCACTTGTGTGGCCGGAGTGGTTTTGGGTCTTTGACGATTATTTGGGGTGAGTGTATTTGAAATTTTTATGGATTTTCACAATCAAGTTTTGTGAACGTGTCGAAGGCTCTTACATGTTTGTTACTGTTGCTGCCGTCACATTCAGAAAGTCTTTTCCAACGGGACTTATCAGTAGTAGTGCTGTGTATATGGAAAGTACTGTATGTTGATTTAAACTTAACATTGAGGCCATCCATACAAACACACATGACTGTTAGTCACGTAGGATAAAAGCATCTAGCATAAATAACATGGTGTAGACTATCATTTTGATGTAGAGCACATTCAATTAATTGATTAACTACAGCCATACATTGGCATGCACTTAGAAGTAGGCTCACTTATTGGTCATACAACTTAAAGTTGATTTCCCAGGCATACTGAATTAATCGATCAATCAACAATAATGTGATACTAGAGTGATTAAGTAACTAACCGTAAACTCAAGGTAGTATACATCTCATTTAGGGCTCTGTCTTTTAAACTGATGCTACTGCAGATTCTACAGTATACATCTCATTTAGGATTCTGTCTTTTAAACTGATGCTACTGCAGATTCTACAGGATACATCTCATTTAGGGTTCTGTCTTTTAAACAGAGACTACTGCAGATTCTACAGTATACATCTCATTTAGGGCTCTGTCTTTTAAACTGATGCTACTGCAGATTCTACAGTATACATCTCATTTAGGGTTCTGTCTTTTAAACAGATGCTACTGCAGATTCTACAGTATACATCTCATTTAGGGCTCTGTCTTTTAAACAGATGCTACTGCAGATTCTACAGTATACATCTCATTTAGGGTTCTGTCTTTTAAACTGATGCTACTGCAGATTCTACAGTATACATCTCATTTAGGATTCTGTCTTTTAAACTGATGCTACTGCAGATTCTACAGGATACATCTCATTTAGGGTTCTGTCTTTTAAACAGATGCTACTGCAGATTCTACAGTATACATCTCATTTAGGGCTCTGTCTTTTAAACAGATGCTACTGCAGATTCTACAGTATACATCTCATTTAGGGTTCTGTCTTTTAAACAGATGCTACTGCAGATTCTACAGTATACATCTCATTTAGGGTTCTGTCTTTTAAACAGAGACTACTGCAGATTCTACAGGATACATCTCATTTAGGGTTCTGTCTTTTAAACAGATGCTACTGCAGATTCTACAGTATACATCTCATTTAGGGTTCTGTCTTTTAAACAGATGCTACTGCAGATTCTACAGTATACATCTCATTTAGGGCTCTGTCTTTTAAACAGATGCTACTGCAGATTCTACAGTATACATCTCATTTAGGGTTCTGTCTTTTAAACAGAGACTACTGCAGATTCTACAGTATACATCTCATTTAGGGTTCTGTCTTTTAAACAGAGACTACTGCAGATTCTACAGGATACATCTCATTTAGGGTTCTGTCTTTTAAACAGATGCTACTGCAGATTCTACAGTATACATCTCATTTAGGGCTCTGTCTTTTAAACAGATGCTACTGCAGATTCTACAGTATACATATCATTTAGGGTTCTGTCTTTTAAACAGAGACTACTGCAGATTCTACAGTATACATCTCATTTAGGGCTCTGTCTTTTAAACAGATGCTACTGCAGATTCTACAGTATACATCTCATTTAGGGTTCTGTCTTTTAAACAGATGCTACTGCAGATTCTACAGTATACATCTCATTTAGGGCTCTGTCTTTTAAACTGATGCTACTGCAGATTCTACAGTATACATCTCATTTAGGGCTCTGTCTTTTAAACAGATGCTACTGCAGATTCTACAGTATACATCTCATTTAGGGTTCTGTCTTTTAAACAGAGACTACTGCAGATTCTACAGTATACATCTCATTTAGGGTTCTGTCTTTTAAACTGATGCTACTGCAGATTCTACAGTATACATCTCATTTAGGGTTCTGTCTTTTAAACTGTCTTTTAAACAGATGCTACTGCAGATTCTACAGGATACATCTCAGTTTGTTCTTAGGCTACACAACAAGTCTCTAACTATGTCATAACAATTGTATAGTTGTAAAGATGTCATGTTTAATGTACAGAATCGTTAGCTTTGACAGTGGTTATCTGTTTGGAGAAATGTCCTTTCCTCATATCTGTGTCCTAAATGACACCCTACTTCCTATATAGTGCACTACTTTTGACGAGATAGTATACTACTAGTGTACACTGAGTCTAAAACATGTACACTATACAAACACATCATTGGTCTAAACTGGAGGGATCTATTTATATGTCCCAAATGGCACCCTGTTCCATAGAGCCCTATGGGCCCTGGTCTAAAGTAGTGCACTTGTATAGGGTTTGGGACAAAGCCATAGTGCTCTCCTGTTTAGACTCAGGGTGTCATTTCTCTGGAGGCAACTCAGAGAACAGAGGGCTGACGTAAATAACATCCCGTCATCTCGCTAACACTTTATTTGGATAGTCCCAAATAGATGGTTTGAAGATTTTTTTTATATATATTTTACCTTTACTTAACTAGGAAAGTTAGTTAAGAACAAATTCTTATTTACAATGACGGCCTACCCCGGCCAAACCCGGATGATACTGGGCCAATTGTGTGCTGCCCTATTGGACTCCCAATCCCGGCCGGTTGTGGTTGTGTCTATAGTGACGCCTCAAGCACTGAGATGCAGTGCCTTAGACCATTGTGCCACTCGGGAGCCCTAGGGTTAGGATAAGGATTAAGGTTAGGGTTAGGGTAGGGTTAGGATAAGGGTTAGGGTAGGGTTAGGATAAGGGTTAAGATAAGGATTAAGGTTAGGGTAGGGTTAGGATAAGGGTTAAGATACGGGAGTCCATAGATTCCAACATTTCAACTAATTATCCACGAACCCCAATCTTAACCCTTATTTTAGCCTCTTCCCTAACCCTTATCTTAACCCTAACCTTAATCCTTATCTTAACCCTAATCTTATCCTATATCTTAACTCAGCCCTAACCCTAACCTTAAACCCGACCAGGGCTACAAGTAGAACACAACACCATTTGACATAAACAGTTGCATTAACCCCTAAACTCACGAGACTTATTGACAAACGTCAATAATGAAAACAAGGTCCCTGATCATGAATGTATTAGAATGTTGTAAGTACAGAAAGCGTTTGCTGAGTGGGAAATGAATATCTAACTAGTCAGTGACAACTGTGGAGTTTGGAGTTTGTGACAGCAACTATGTGAGCTTATTACAGTATTATAGACACTATGTCCTGGGATTTACTATGTAGAAGAACCCCTTACAGTATTATAGACACTATGTCCTGGGATCTCCTATGGTCTATATAGAGGAACCCCTTACCTTCTAACAACTATACGGTGGCTTGTGAGGGTCATAGAGCAGAAATGTCATGTACTGTAGGTGTTTGTGAGAGTCTCAGCTTTTCATAGATGGGTCATAATAGTTTGTAGCTCAAACAATCCTGTCTCTACATACAGTGCATTCGGAAAGTTTTCAGAACCCTTGACTTTTTCCACATTTTGTTACGTTACAGCCTTATTTAAAAATGTATTTAAAAATAATCCCTCATCAATCTACACATAATATCCCATAATGACAAAGCATTATTTTTATTTATTTTTATTTTGCAAATTTACACAAGTATTCAGACCCTTTACTCAGTTGAAACCCCTTTGGCAGTTTTTTGATATAACTAGGCGAGTCAGTTAAGAACAAATTCTTATTTACAATGACGGCCTACCGGGGAACAGTGGGTTAACTGCCTTGTTCAGGGGCAGAACGACAGATTTTTACCTTGTCAGCTCAGGGATTTGATCTTGCAACCTTTCGGTTACTGGCCCAACACTCTAACTACTAGGCTACGCTGCCGCTGTAAGGCAGTAATTGCTTCCTCGAGTCTTCTTGGGTGTGACGATACAAGCTTGGCACACCTGTATTTGGGGAGTTTCTCACATTCTTCTCTGCAGATCCTCTCAAGCTCTGTCAGGTCGGATGGGGAGTGTTGCTGCACAGCTATTTTCAGGTCTCCAGAGATGTTCGATCAGGTTCAAGTTCGGGCTCTGGCTGGACCACTCAAGGACATTCAGAGACTTGTCCCAAAGCCACTCCTGTGTTGTCTTGGCTGTGTGCTTAGGGTCATTGTCCTGCTGGAACATGAACCTTTGCCCCAATCTGAGGTTCTGAGCGCTCTGGAGCAGGTTTTCATCAAGGATCTCTCTGTACTTTGCTCCATTCATTTTTCCCTCGATCCTGACTAGTTTCCCAGTCCCTGCCGCTGAAAAACATCCCCACAGCATGATGCTTCCACCACCATGCTTCACCGTAGGGATGGTGCCGGGTCTCCTCCAGATGTGGCGTTTGGCATTCAGGCCAAAGATTTCAGTGTTGGTTCATCAGACTAGAGAATCTTCTTTCTCATGGTCTGAGAGTCCTTTAGGTGCCTTTTGGCAAACTCCAAGTAGACTGTCATGTGTGTTTTACTGAGGAGTAGCTTCCGTCTGGCCACTCTACCATAAAGGCCTGATTGGTGGAGTGCTGCAGAGATGGTTGTACTTCTGGAAGGTTCTCCCATCTCCACAGAGGAACTCTAGAACTCTGTCAGAGTGACCATCAGGTTCTTGGTCACCTCCCTGACCAAGGCCCTTCTCCCCCGATTGCCCAGTTTGGCCGAGCAGACAACTCTAGGAAGAGTCTTCGTGGTTCCAAACTTCATCCATTTAAAAATGATGGAGGCCACTGTGTTCTTGGGGACCTTCAATGCGGCTGACATTTTTTGGTACCCTTCCCCAGCCTCGACACAATCTTGTCTCTGAGCTCTACGGACAATTCCTTCGACCTCATGGCTTGATTTTTGCTCTGACGTGCACTGTCAACTGTGGGACCTCATATAGACAGGTGTGTTCCTTTCCAAATCATGTCCAATCAATTGAATTTACCACAAGTGGACTCCAATCAAGTTATAAAAACATCTCCAGTATGATCAATGGAAACAGGATGCACCTGAGCTCAATTAATTTCGAGTCTCATAGCAAAGGGTCTGAATACTTGCAGTACCAGTCAAAAGTTTGGACACACCTACTCATTCAAGGGTTTTTCTTTATTTTTACTATTTTCTACATTGTAGAGTAATAGTGAAGACATCACAACAGACACTATGACCTGGGATTTCCTATGATCTTCTATGTCGAAGAACCCCTAATATTAGTATTATAGACACTATGTCCTATGTTATACACTATGTTATAGACACTATGAAATAACACATATGGAATAATGTAGTAACCACAAAAGTGTTAACAGCTTTGCATCTGTGTCTTAACATTACTGTGTCTTAACTAACATCCCTTTCTATTATCTCCTTCTCCAGGCCTGGAGGAACATGGCTATGAAATCAGTGGCTGTATTAATGTGCTGCCTTGCAGCAACCCTTTCACAACAACCTGGAAGACTAGACCCACATAATGATCCAGAACTTCACAAAGGATCAGGACCCCACACTCACAATCACACAGAAATCATCACCATCATACGCTATTGGACCCACGAAGATGTCCATCCTACACCCCCTCCTCCATCCCCCTGTGATGGTGAGTCTTTTAGAGCCCTGTCTATGACCATCCTACACCCCCTCCTCCATCCCCCTGTGATGGTGAGTCTTTTAGAGCCCTGTCTATGACCATCCTCCATCCCCCTGTGATGGTGAGTCTTTTAGAGCCCTGTCTATGACCATCCTCTACCCCCCTGTGATGGTGAGTCTTTTAGAGCCCTGTCTATGACCATCCTCTACCCCCCTGTGATGGTAAGTCTTTTAGAGCCCTGTCTATGACCATCCTCTACCCCCCTGTGATGGTAAGTCTTTTAGAGCCCTGTCTATGACCATCCTCCATCCCCCTGTGATGGTGAGTCTTTTAGAGCTCTGTCTATGACCATCCTCCATCCCCCTGTGATGGTGAGTCTTTTAGAGCCCTGTCTATGACCATCCTCCACCCCCCTGTGATGGTGAGTCTTTTAGAGCCCTGTCTATGACCATCCTACACCCCCTCCTCCATCCCCCTGTGATGGTGAGTCTTTTAGAGCCCTGTCTATGACCATCCTCCATCCCCCTGTGATGGTGAGTCTTTTAGAGCCCTGTCTATGACCATCCTCCATCCCCCTGTGATGGTAAGTCTTTTAGAGCCCTGTCTATGACCATCCTCCACCCCCCTGTGATGGTAAGTCTTTTAGAGCCCTGTCTATGACCATCCTCCACCCCCCTGTGATGGTAAGTCTTTTAGAGCCCTGTCTATGACCATCCTACACCCCCTCCTCCATCCCCCTGTGATGGTGAGTCTTTTAGAGCCCTGTCTATGACCATCCTCCATCCCCCTGTGATGGTGAGTCTTTTAGAGCCCTGTCTATGACCATCCTCCATCCCCCTGTGATGGTAAGTCTTTTAGAGCCCTGTCTATGACCATCCTCTACCCCCCTGTGATGGTGAGTCTTTTAGAGCCCTGTCTATGACCATCCTCCATCCCCCTGTGATGGTGAGTCTTTTAGAGCCCTGTCTATGACCATCCTCCACCCCCCTGTGATGGTGAGTCTTTTAGAGCCCTGTCTATGACCATCCTCCACCCCCCTGTGATGGTGAGTCTTTTAGAGCCCTGTCTATGACCATCCTCCACCCCCTCCTCCATCCCCCTGTGATGGTGAGTCTTTTAGAGCCCTGTCTATGACCATCCTCCATCCCCCTGTGATGGTGAGTCTTTTAGAGCCCTGTCTATGACCATCCTCCATCCCCCTGTGATGGTAAGTCTTTTAGAGCCCTGTCTATGACCATCCTCCACCCCCCTGTGATGGTAAGTCTTTTAGAGCCCTGTCTATGACCATCCTCCACCCCCCTGTGATGGTAAGTCTTTTAGAGCCCTGTCTATGACCATCCTCCACCCCCCTGTGATGGTGAGTCTTTTAGAGCCCTGTCTATGACCATCCTCCACCCCCCTGTGATGGTGAGTCTTTTAGAGCCCTGTCTATGACCATCCTCTACCCCCCTGTGATGGTAAGTCTTTTAGAGCCCTGTCTATGACCAGGTAATAACATGGCTATATACAGGGAGTACCAGGTAATAACATGGCTATATACAGGAAGTACCAGGTAATAACATGGCTATATACAGGAAGTACCAGGTAATAACATGGCTATATACAGGGAGTACCAGGTAATAACATGGCTATATACAGGAAGTACCAGGTAATAACATGGCTATATACAGGGAGTACCAGGTAATAACATGGTTATATACAGGGGTACCAGGTAATAACATGGTTATATACAGGGAGTACCAGGTAATAACATGGCTATATACAGGAAGTACCAGGTAATAACATGGCTATATACAGGAAGTACCAGGTAATAACATGGCTATATACAGGGAGTACCAGGTAATAACATGGTTATATACAGGGGTACCAGGTAATAACATGGTTATATACAGGGAGTACCAGGTAATAACATGGCTATATACAGGGAGTACCAGGTAATAACATGGCTATATACAGGGAGTACCAGGTAATAACATGGCTATATACAGGGAGTACCAGGCAATAACATGGCTATATACAGGGAGTACCAGGTAATAACATGGCTATATACAGGGAGTAGCAGGTAATAACATGGCTATATACAGGGAGTACCAGGTAATAACATGGCTATATACAGGGAGTACCAGGTAATAACATGGCTATATACAGGGAGTACCAGGCAATAACATGGCTATATACAGGGAGTACCAGGTAATAACATGGCTATATACAGGGAGTACCAGGTAATAACATGGCTATATACAGGGAGTACCAGGTAATAACATGGCTATATACAGGGAGTACCAGGTAATAACATGGTTATATACAGGGAGTACCAGGTAATAACATGGCTATATACAGGGAGTACCAGGTAATAACATGGTTATATACAGGGAGTAGCAGGTAATAACATGGCTATATACAGGGAGTACCAGGTAATAACATGGCTATATACAGGGAGTATCAGGTAATAACATGGCTATATACAGGGAGTACCAGGAAATAACATGGCTATATACAGGGAGTACCAGGTAATAACATGGTTATATACAGGGAGTACCAGGTAATAACATGGTTATATACAGGGAGTACCAGGTAATAACATGGCTATATACAGGGAGTACCAGGTAATAACATGGTTATATACAGGGAGTACCAGGTAATAACATGGCTATATACAGGGAGTACCAGGTAATAACATGGCTATATATAGGGAGTACCAGGTAATAACATGGCTATATACAGGGAGTACCAGGTAATAACATGGCTATATACAGGGAGTACCAGGTAATAACATGGCTATATACAGGGAGTACCAGGTAATAACATGGCTATATACAGGAAGTACCAGGTAATAACATGGCTATATACAGGAAGTACCAGGCAATAACATGGCTATATACAGGGAGTACCAGGTAATAACATGGCTATATACAGGAAGTACCAGGTAATAACATGGCTATATACAGGACGTAGATGTCCTCTGTCTTCCTGTAGAAGTGAATGAGTGTCCCATTGACCTGTACTTCAAAAGCGGTGCACTATGTAGTGAATAGGGTGCCATTTGGGACACAGATAATATGATGTCCTCTGTCTTCCTGTAGAAGTGATTGAGTGTCCCATTGACCTGTACTTCGTGATGGACTCCTCTGAGAGCATCGCCCTGCAGCAGCCCCCTCCGGGAAGCCTGGTGAAGAAGGTGGCAGATTGGACGAGGGAGTTTGCCCTGAGGCTCCGGGAGGAGGTGTACAACAGACAGGTGAAGATCAGCTGGTTCCTGGGGGGACTCCACTTCTCCCAGACACAGGAGCTCATCAGTGAGATCACCAGCAGAGACAACTTTGTCAAGAAAATGGATGCTATCGACTGGTTCAAGTCTTACCTGGGTAAAGGTAAGACCCTCAAGACTCATTTGCATGCTTCTTCTTCATGGATCTAACATTCTATTGTTTTCTTCCATTGAATATGTGACTCCGGGATGTTATTGATCTGTATTGATCTATACTGTAATGTGTTGAGAACCTGCCAGTCAGCATGTCATTGATCTGTAATGTGTTGAGAACCTGCCAGTCAGCATGTCATTGATCTGTAATGTGTTGAGAACCTGTCAGTCATCATGTCATTGATCTGTAATGTGTTGAGAACCTGCCAGTCAGCATGTCATTGATCTGTACTGTAATGTGTTGAGAACCTGCCAGTCAGCATGTCATTGATCTGTAATGTGTTGAGAACCTGCCAGTCATCATGTCATTGATCTGTACTGTAATGTGTTGAGAACCTGCCAGTCAGCATGTCATTGATCTGTAATGTGTTGAGAACCTGCCAGTCAGCATGTCATTGATCTGTAATGTGTTGAGAACCTGTCAGTCATCATGTCATTGATCTGTACTGTAATGTGTTGAACCTGCCAGTCAGCATGTCATTGATCTGTACTGTAATGTGTATCCTGGGCATATGACAAATAAACATTGATTTGATTTGAGGTACCTACACTGACTGTGCCCTGGACAAGATGACCGAGGAGATGCAGCGCCACGACCTCCGGGGTCACAACTCTGTCCGCTTCGCTGTGGTGGTCACTGACGGCCATGTGACTGGCGCCCCCTGTGGGGGGATCAAGGTGTCTGCAGAACGGGCTAGAGACCAGGTAAGAGGGACAGACACAGTACAGTTTTTTTTAAAACACGTTTTAAAACCTCACCTTTTTAGCCTTTAATCAGTGATGTGTCTGTTGTTCATCTCCTGAAATCGTGTTTTTGATTTGACCAGCACATCAGCTTGTTCTCAGTAGCTGCTTCCAAGATGGTGGAGGAAGCAGGGATGGGGCTGATCGCTAGCTCGCCTGCGGGGGTCTACCGCTCCAACTACATGGCTGTCAATGTCACAGGTGTTTAACCTAACAACTCATTTCATTGGTTAATTGTCACAGGTGTTTAACCTAACAACTCATTTCATTGGTTAATTGACAGATCATGTGATTCTAACTCTGTGTATTTATAGTCCAGAGGCATGGTGGATCCCAGGGTTTTTAGCATGTGACTGCTTTGTGGATAATGGAATTGTTTGAGCTATGGAGATCTTGAGAAAATGGACACCTACCTCCTGGGTTGCATCACTTCCTGTATCCCTTTACATTTTCTTGGTTTGGTTTGTTGTTTTGGTCTGATTTAAACTAGCATAGTTGTTAGAGTTCAAAAGTAAGATAAATTATATTTATAGAAACAAAAACATTGAACAAAAATGGGAACTGGAATGTGATTGAAACTAAATAATGGAAAAAAATGTCTTAACAAAATAAATGTTGAAAAATGTCCTTTTGTTTTCTGCCTCTCAACCCAGACCGTAAAACCTGTCACAGTCCACCGTGTGACGCCCCTACTGGGAAAATAGTCACATCATCCATCAACCAAATGATCAACGCTATGGTGATTATATGCAGTGTTTTATCCAGCTTTGAATATTCATGTCTGAAACATTTTCCATTACCATATATCTAGGGCTGTCAAACGATTTACGATTAAATCGCAAATTCCGAATTTGCTCAAAAGGAGCTGTAATTTTAAGATTTTTCATTCAAAAAAACATAACAAAAATATTGACATCTTGAATTTTGTCTACAAGTAGGATAATTGAGAAATCCCACTTTATTTAACCTAAGTCAACTTGTTACGTAGCATTGTAGATTTGAGTTGTATAGGTGTATTTTCAACGCTTTCATACAGTGTGATTAATGTGTGTTGAAATTACAAAGTTAACGAGTTAACTGCATAACACTGACAGCCCTAGTTATTTCATTTAATATTCTATTTTTGGTACCAGTGTCCCCCCCCCCCCAAAAAAAAATCTTGAAGTATTTTTGTTTGTTCTTCTCTACAGAAATATCAAGCCTATCTGCAGGTAACTAAGAGTTATTCTCAGGGATGGAGTCAGAACCTGTAACGTGACCCTTCTAAACCTTTCTGTCAAACTGATCTTAATTTTCCTGGTGTGAAATGCTGTTTCGTTCACAAAGTATTTACTCCATCGTTACTCCAGTGCTCCAAACTCCGGTGTCTGGAGCTTCCAGGCCCCCCAGGTCCGAAGGGAAACAGAGGACCTAAGGTGAGCTCTTTTGTTAAGAAGTTAAACATCTGAGATATTTTTACAAGAATGAAATGTGTTTATTCATGTTTGTTTTACGAACAGTTTGTTGTTTGTTGTTTATTTTAATGTATCTGTTTATTTTAGGGAACGAAAGGAGGAGTTGGACTCGCTGGCGCTAAAGGGACCAAGGGCAAACAGGTAGACTGGGTGTTCTGACCACAGAAACACTGACAA
The DNA here is from genome assembly GCF_016432855.1 of Salvelinus namaycush. Lineage (NCBI taxonomy): Eukaryota > Metazoa > Chordata > Actinopteri > Salmoniformes > Salmonidae > Salvelinus > Salvelinus namaycush. The sequence goes on from NW_024058042.1 coordinate 108,811, forward strand.
GAGAACCTAGACATTTATATATATATTTCAATTCCCCCCCCCCCCCCCCCGTTGAAATAACATATTTTCTTCCACAGAATGTAGATGATAATGTTTGTATTATTTGTGCCACAGGGGGACTCTGGTATTGAAGGTGCAATCGGTCCCGCAGGTCATAAGGTGTGTATACCTGGCTATCCTCTCTAACCAATACTGATATTCACCTTACAGTGTATCCGGACTCAACCTGTCTTTTATTTGCTTCTGTTTAGGGTGCGATTGGTCTGAAAGGTGAAAAGGTAAGAAGAACTAAACATTATTCTAGTAATTATCATGTGTAAATCTTACATGAGACATGCTTTTATGAATGGATTTCATCTTTCCCCAGGGTGAATTTGGATCAGATGGAACCAAGGTAAACTACAGGATTGATTCTGACGTATACAGTACGTTCTGTGTGTGTACACCTACACCGTTTAGTTACGTCTCGCTGGACATGCTTACTTTCATCTTTAACACACTCTGAATGACCTCTCAATCACCAGGGAGTGGCAGGAGGACACGGCAGGAATGGAACGGATGGGCAGAAGGTAAGAGACCATCGCTAGGTGCTGCTACACTTCCCCTTGAACTGTAACAGGAGCCAAGGGGAGCCCTGAGACTGAAACACGAGCTTTCAACTCAATGAAGATGACCCCCGACCTGTCACACTGGTACAGGTCTATTGGGTCCATACAGGAGTGTTAAATCATGTTGATACTAATAGGAATCTTTTCTGTTCTAATTCTCAGGGTAAAATTGGTCGAATCGGAACTTATGGTTGTAAAGGAGATCCAGGAGAAAGGGTTAGTAAAGCGTTATCCTACAGGATGTTATGTACACACACACACACACACACACACACACACACACACACACACACACACACACACACACACACACACACACACACACACACACACACACACACACACACACAGGGGTTAGTAAAGCGATGTCCTACAGGATGTTATGTATACAGTACACACACACACACACACACACACACACCCAGGGGTTAGTAAAACGTTGTCCTACAGGATGTTACGTATACAGTACACACACACACACACACACACACACACACACACACACACACACACACACACACACACACACACACACACACACACACACACACACACACACACACACACACACACACACACACACACACACACACACACACACACACACACAGTAATGAATGCAGTAAAATGTTGTGATAAAAAGGAGCTGTCTCTGATGTTTTTTGAAAGGGCTCAGATGGTTATCCAGGAAGTGCTGGTGATATCGGACTGCCCGGTGACAACGGAGAGAAGGTACCTGAGAGAACCTTCAGTCTGTCAAGGCTACTACAATAACTCCTGTACTACAGAAACTACAGACTCAGTTTATGTACAGTGTTTAATAGACCCCTGGGTTAACTAAACCTAGTTTATGTACAGTGTTTAATAGACCCCTGGGTTAACTAAACCTAGTTTATGTACAGTGTTTAATAGACCCCTGGGTTTACTAAACCTAGTTTATGTACAGTGTTTAATAGACCCCTGGGTTAACTAAACCTAGTTTATGTACAGTGTTTTATAGACCACTGCGTTAACTAAACCTAGTTTATGTACAGTGTTTAATAGACCCCTGGGTTTACTAAACCTAGTTTATGTACAGTGTTTAATAGACCCCTGGGTTAACTAAACCTAGTTTATGTACAGTGTTTAATAGACCACTGGGTTAACTAAACCTAGTTTATCTACAGTGTTTAATAGACCACTGCGTTAACTAAACCTAGTTTATGTACAGTGTTTTATAGACCCCTGGGTTAACTAAACCTAGTTTATCTACAGTGTTTAATAGACCCCTGGGTTAACTAAACCTAGTTTATGTACAGTGTTTTATAGACCCCTGGGTTAACTAAACCTAGTTTATGTACAGTGTTTAATAGACCCCTGGGTTAACTAAACCTAGTTTATGTACAGTGTTTAATAGACCACTGGGTTAACTAAACCTAGTTTATGTACAGTGTTTAATAGACCACTGGGTTAACTAAACCTAGTTTATGTACAGTGTTTTATAGACCACTGGGTTTACTAAACCTAGTTTATGTACAGTGTTTAATAGACCCCTGGGTTAACTAAACCTAGTTTATGTACAGTGTTTTATAGACCACTGGGTTAACTAAACCTAGTTTATGTACAGTGTTTTATAGACCACTGGGTTTACTAAACCTAGTTTATCTACAGTGTTTAATAGACCACTGGGTTTACTAAACCTAGTTTATGTACAGTGTTTAATAGACCACTGGGTTTACTAAACCTAGTTTATGTACAGTGTTTTATAGACCCCTGGGTTAACTAAACCTAGTTTATGTACAGTGTTTTATAGACCCCTGGGTTAACTAAACCTAGTTTATGTACAGTGTTTAATAGACCCCTGGGTTAACTAAACCTAGTTTATGTACAGTGTTTTATAGACCCCTGGGTTAACTAAACCTAGTTTATGTACAGTGTTTTATAGACCCCTGCGTTTAATGTGTGAATGCTGATATTCCTAGGGAGACCCTGGTCATAACGGAAAACCAGGTCCCACTGGCCCTCTTGGAGAAGCTGGACCACAGGTACAGTATCGACATCACAACACACTCTAACCTGGACCTAACAGCAACAATAACACAGCTCAAGAAGGATTATCTCTCTGAAGATGTCATGAAGAGCCACTTGTTGTCACATTGATAAATCATCTCATCTTCTTCCTTTCAGAGTTATCCAGGAAGTCCTGGGATTCCAGGCTCACCAGGAAGGAAGGGAATACCAGTGAGTGACTTACATAGACCTGCCTATCCTTATCATTAGAAGAGACTTACATAGACCTGTCTATCCTTATCATTAGAAGAGACTGACATAGACCTGCCTATCCTTATCATTTGAAGAGACTTACATAGACCTGCCTATCCTTATCATTAGAAGAGACTTACATAGACCTGCCTATCCTTATCATTAGAAGAGATTTACATAGACCTGCCTATCCTTATCATTAGAAGAGACTTACATTGACCTGCCTATCCTTATCATTAGAAGAGACTTACATAGACCTGCCTATCCTTATCATTAGACGAGACTTACATAGACCTGCCTATCCTTATCATTAGAAGAGACTTACATAGACCTGTCTATCCTTATCATTAGAAGAGACTTACATAGACCTGCCTATCCTTATCATTAGAAGAGACTTACATAGACCTGCCTATCCTTATCATTAGAAGAGATTTACATAGACCTGCCTATCCTTATCATTAGAAGAGACTTACATTGACCTGCCTATCCTTATCATTAGAAGAGACTTACATAGACCTGCCTATCCTTATCATTAGAAGAGACTTACATAGACCTGCCTATCCTTATCATTAGAAGAGACTTACATTGACCTGCCTATCCTTATCATTAGAAGAGACTTACATAGACCTGCCTATCCTTATCATTAGAAGAGACTTACATAGACCTGCCTATCCTTATCATTAGGATGAGACTTACATAGACCTGCCTATCCTTATCATTAGAAGAGACTTACATAGACCTGCCTATCCTTATCATTAGAAGAGACTTACATAGACCTGCCTATCCTTATCATTAGAAGAGACTTACATAGACCTGCCTATCCTTATCATTAGAAGAGACTTACATTGACCTGCCTATCCTTATCATTAGAAGAGACTTACATAGACCTGCCTATCCTTATCATTAGAAGAGACTTACATAGACCTGCCTATCCTTATCATTAGGATGAGACTTACATAGACCTGCCTATCCTTATCATTAGAAGAGACTTACATAGACCTGCCTATCCTTATCATTAGAAGAGACTTACATAGACCTGCCTATCCTTATCATTAGAAGAGACTTACATAGACCTGCCTATCCTTATCATTAGAAGAGACTTACATAGACCTGCCTATCCTTATCATTAGAAGAGACTTACATAGACCTGCCTATCCTTATCATTAGGATGAGACTTACATAGACCTGCCTATCCTTATCATTAGAAGAGACTTACATAGACCTGCCTATCCTTATCATTAGAAGAGACTTACATAGACCTGCCTATCCTTATCATTAGAAGAGACTTACATAGACCTGCCTATCCTTATCATTAGAAGAGACTGACATAGACCTGCCTATCCTTATCATTTGAAGAGACTTACATAGACCTGCCTATCCTTATCATTAGAGACTTACATAGACCTGCCTATCCTTATCATTAGAAGAGACTTACATAGACCTGCCTATCCTTATCATTAGAAGAGACTTACATAGGCCTGCCTATCCTTATCATTAGAAGAGACTTACATAGACCTGCCTATCCTTATCATTAGAAGAGACTTACATAGACCTGCCTATCCTTATCATTAGAAGAGACTTACATAGACCTGCCTATCCTTATCATTAGAAGAGACTTACATTGACCTGCCTATCCTTATCATTAGAAGAGACTTACATAGACCTGCCTATCATTATCATTAGAAGAGACTTACATAGACCTGCCTATCCTTATCATTAGGATGAGACTTACATAGACCTGCCTATCCTTATCATTAGAAGAGACTTACATAGACCTGCCTATCCTTATCATTAGAAGAGACTTACATAGACCTGCCTATCCTTATCATTAGAAGAGACTTACATAGACCTGCCTATCCTTATCATTAGAAGAGACTTACATTGACCTGCCTATCCTTATCATTAGAAGAGACTTACATAGACCTGCCTATCCTTATCATTAGAAGAGACTTACATAGACCTGCCTATCCTTATCATTAGGATGAGACTTACATAGACCTGCCTATCCTTATCATTAGAAGAGACTTACATAGACCTGCCTATCCTTATCATTAGAAGAGACTTACATAGACCTGCCTATCCTTATCATTAGAAGAGACTTACATAGACCTGCCTATCCTTATCATTAGAAGAGACTGACATAGACCTGCCTATCCTTATCATTTGAAGAGACTTACATAGACCTGCCTATCCTTATCATTAGAAGAGACTTACATAGACCTGCCTATCCTTATCATTAGAAGAGACTTACATAGACCTGCCTATCCTTATCATTAGAAGAGACTTACATAGACCTGCCTATCCTTATCATTAGAAGAGACTTACATAGACCTGCCTATCCTTATCATTAGGATGAGACTTACATAGACCTGCCTATCCTTATCATTAGAAGAGACTTACATAGACCTGTCTATCCTTATCATTAGAAGAGACTGACATAGACCTGCCTATCCTTATCATTTGAAGAGACTTACATAGACCTGCCTATCCTTATCATTAGAAGAGACTTACATTGACCTGCCTATCCTTATCATTAGAAGAGACTTACATAGGCCTGGCTCTCAGCTATCCTTATCAGTTCTGTAGTTCTGTAGTGCTGTAGTGCTGTAGTTTAGTAGTTTAGTAGTTTAGTAGTGCTGTAGTTCAGTAGTGCTGTAGTTCAGTAGTGCTGTAGTGCTGTAGTTCAGTAGTTCAGTAGTGCAGTAGTGCAGTAGTGCAGTAGTTCAGTAGTTCAGTAGTGCTGTAGTTCAGTAGTTCAGTAGTGCTGTAGTTCAGTAGTTCAGTAGTTCAGTAGTTCAGTAGTGCTGTAGTGCTGTAGTGCTGTAGTTCAGTAGTGCAGTAGTTCAGTAGTTCAGTAGTGCTGTAATTCAGTAGTTCAGTAGTGCTGTAGTTCAGTAGTTCAGTAGTGCTGTAGTTCAGTAGTTCAGTAGTTCAGTAGTGCTGTAGTGCTGTAGTTCAGTAGTTCAGTAGTGCAGTAGTGCTGTAGTTCAGTAGTGCTGTAGTTTAGTAGTTCAGTAGTGCTGTAGTTCAGTAGTGCTGTAGTTCAGTAGTGCTGTAGTTCAGTAGTGCTGTAGTTCAGTAGTGCTGTAGTTCAGTAGTGCTGTAGTTCAGTAGTGCTGTAGTTCAGTAGTTCAGTAGTGCTGTAGTTCAGTAGTTCTGTAGTGCTGTAGTTCAGTAGTGCTGTAGTTCAGTAGTGCTGTAGTTCAGTAGTTCAGTAGTGCTGTAGTTCAGTAGTGCTGTAGTTCAGTAGTGCTGTAGTTCAGTAGTTCAGTAGTGCTGTAGTTCAGTAGTTCTGTAGTGCAGTAGTTCTGTAGTTCAGTAGTGCTGTAGTTCAGTAGTTCAGTAGTGCTGTAGTTCAGTAGTGCTGTAGTTCAGTAGTGCTGTAGTTCAGTAGTGCTGTAGTGCTGTAGTTCAGTAGTGCTGTAGTTCAGTAGTGCTGTAGTTCAGTAGTTCAGTAGTGCTGTAGTTCAGTAGTTCAGTAGTGCTGTAGTGCTGTAGTTCAGTAGTGCTGTAGTTCAGTAGTTCAGTAGTGCTGTAGTTCAGTAGTTCAGTAGTTCAGTAGTGCTGTAGTTCAGTAGTGCTGTAGTTCAGTAGTGCAGTAGTTCAGTAGTGCTGTAGTTCAGTAGTTCAGTAGTTCAGTAGTGCTGTAGTTCAGTAGTTCAGTAGTGCTGTAGTGCTGTAGTTCAGTAGTGCTGTAGTTCAGTAGTGCTGTAGTTCAGTAGTTCAGTAGTGCTGTAGTTCAGTAGTTCAGTAGTTCAGTAGTTCAGTAGTGCTGTAGTTCAGTAGTGCTGTAGTTCAGTAGTGCTGTAGTGCTGTAGTTCAGTAGTGCTGTAGTTCAGTAGTTCAGTAGTGCTGTAGTTCAGTAGTGCTGTAGTTCAGTAGTGCTGTAGTGCTGTAGTTCAGTAGTGCTGTAGTTCAGTAGTTCAGTAGTGCTGTAGTGCTGTAGTTCAGTAGTTCAGTAGTGCTGTAGTTCAGTAGTTCAGTAGTGCAGTAGTTCAGTAGTTCAGTAGTGCTGTAGTGCTGTAGTTCAGTAGTGCTGTAGTTCAGTAGTTCAGTAGTGCTGTAGTTCAGTAGTTCAGTAGTGCTGTAGTTCAGTAGTTCAGTAGTTCAGTAGTGCTGTAGTGCTGTAATACAGTAGTGCTGTAGTGCTGTAGTGCTGTAGTGCTGTAGTTCAGTAGTGCTGTAGTTCAGTAGTGCTGTAGTGCAGTAGTGCAGTAGTTCAGTAGTTCAGTAGTGCTGTAGTTCAGTAGTTCAGTAGTGCTGTAGTTCAGTAGTTCAGTAGTTCAGTAGTTCAGTAGTGCTGTAGTGCTGTAGTGCTGTAGTTCAGTAGTGCAGTAGTTCAGTAGTTCAGTAGTGCTGTAATTCAGTAGTTCAGTAGTGCTGTAGTTCAGTAGTTCAGTAGTGCTGTAGTTCAGTAGTTCAGTAGTTCAGTAGTGCTGTAGTGCTGTAGTTCAGTAGTTCAGTAGTGCAGTAGTGCTGTAGTTCAGTAGTGCTGTAGTTTAGTAGTTCAGTAGTGCTGTAGTTCAGTAGTGCTGTAGTTCAGTAGTGCTGTAGTTCAGTAGTGCTGTAGTTCAGTAGTGCTGTAGTTCAGTAGTGCTGTAGTTCAGTAGTGCTGTAGTTCAGTAGTTCAGTAGTGCTGTAGTTCAGTAGTTCTGTAGTGCTGTAGTTCAGTAGTGCTGTAGTTCAGTAGTGCTGTAGTTCAGTAGTTCAGTAGTGCTGTAGTTCAGTAGTGCTGTAGTTCAGTAGTGCTGTAGTTCAGTAGTTCAGTAGTGCTGTAGTTCAGTAGTTCTGTAGTGCAGTAGTTCTGTAGTTCAGTAGTGCTGTAGTTCAGTAGTTCAGTAGTGCTGTAGTTCAGTAGTGCTGTAGTTCAGTAGTGCTGTAGTTCAGTAGTGCTGTAGTGCTGTAGTTCAGTAGTGCTGTAGTTCAGTAGTGCTGTAGTTCAGTAGTTCAGTAGTGCTGTAGTTCAGTAGTTCAGTAGTGCTGTAGTGCTGTAGTTCAGTAGTGCTGTAGTTCAGTAGTTCAGTAGTGCTGTAGTTCAGTAGTTCAGTAGTTCAGTAGTGCTGTAGTTCAGTAGTGCTGTAGTTCAGTAGTGCAGTAGTTCAGTAGTGCTGTAGTTCAGTAGTTCAGTAGTTCAGTAGTGCTGTAGTTCAGTAGTTCAGTAGTGCTGTAGTGCTGTAGTTCAGTAGTGCTGTAGTTCAGTAGTGCTGTAGTTCAGTAGTTCAGTAGTGCTGTAGTTCAGTAGTTCAGTAGTTCAGTAGTTCAGTAGTGCTGTAGTTCAGTAGTGCTGTAGTTCAGTAGTGCTGTAGTGCTGTAGTTCAGTAGTGCTGTAGTTCAGTAGTTCAGTAGTGCTGTAGTTCAGTAGTGCTGTAGTTCAGTAGTGCTGTAGTGCTGTAGTTCAGTAGTGCTGTAGTTCAGTAGTTCAGTAGTGCTGTAGTGCTGTAGTTCAGTAGTTCAGTAGTGCTGTAGTTCAGTAGTTCAGTAGTGCAGTAGTTCAGTAGTTCAGTAGTGCTGTAGTGCTGTAGTTCAGTAGTGCTGTAGTTCAGTAGTTCAGTAGTGCTGTAGTTCAGTAGTTCAGTAGTGCTGTAGTTTAGTAGTTCAGTAGTTCAGTAGTGCTGTAGTGCTGTAGTTCAGTAGTGCAGTAGTGCTGTAGTGCTGTAGTGCTGTAGTTCAGTAGTGCTGTAGTTCAGTAGTGCTGTAGTTTAGTAGTTCAGTAGTTCAGTAGTGCAGTAGTGCTGTAGTTCAGTAGTGCTGTAGTGCTGTAGTGCTGTAGTTCAGTAGTGCTGTAGTTCAGTAGTTCAGTAGTGCTGTAGTGCTGTAGTTCAGTAGTGCTGTAGTGCTGTAGTTCAGTAGTTCAGTAGTTCAGTAGTGCTGTAGTGCTGTAGTTCAGTAGTGCTGTAGTTCAGTAGTTCAGTAGTGCTGTAGTGCTGTAGTTCAGTAGTGCTGTAGTGCTGTAGTGCTGTAGTTCTGTAGTGCAGTAGTTCAGTAGTTCAGTAGTGCTGTAGTTCAGTAGTTCAGTAGTGCTGTAGTTCAGTAGTGCTGTAGTGCTGTAGTTCAGTAGTGCTGTAGTTCAGTAGTGCTGTAGTTCAGTAGTGCTGTAGTTCAGTAGTGCTGTAGTTCAGTAGTGCTGTAGTTCAGTAGTGCTGTAGTTCAGTAGTTCAGTAGTTCAGTAGTGCTGTAGTTCAGTAGTGCTGTAGTTCAGTAGTGCTGTAGTTCAGTAGTTCAGTAGTGCTGTAGTGCTGTATTTCTTCATTCTAAACTAACTGATTCCTAATTCTTTCAGGGACTCAACGGTGGACCGGGACCAAAAAGCCAACCTGTACGCTAACTTGGCTGAGTGATATATTCTGAAATGAAGTTAAATATTAAATGCAAAGGGATGGCTTTTGTTAAAACAACAAATAATGTTTATATGTCTGTCGTTAGGGGCGACCAGGAGACCCTGGACTTAAGGGACTTAGTGGACCAGGCGGACCTAAAGGAGGCAAGGTCTGTCACCGTTCACACCTCCAAGCTTCTACTATGCATACAGAGGGTGGTTGTGTTATGCTACAGTCTGAGAAATGTTTCTTCCACCTAGATCCTAATAGCTTTCATTGGCTGTTGCTGTGGGAGAACCCTTCGAAGGTGTAGAACCCTTTCCGCAGAGGCTTCTAAATGTCCTACATGGAACCCAAAAGGGTTCTTAAAAGGGTTCTCCCCTGGGAACAGTCTAAGAACCTTTTTGGAAATGTAATTTCTAAGAGTGTACATGCAGTAATACCAGTCTGTTTCAGTTCCTGCTGCATTCAGACACATTCCAGGCAAACTGCCCATAAGAAGAACAATGGCTGACTGCAAATATGATGTCTGTTTGTGTAAATATTTAACCATGAATATTGAGGTCAAACAAAGCCTAACATGTATTCTGTCATTCCCAGGGTGAACCTGGTCTACAGGGGAAGCCAGGTCTGCATGGGGAGGTCGGGACCAAAGGATCTAAGGTCAGAGAAGCTTCCTCTCTAATGGTGGGGGAGCAGAGGAGAATTTTGCATTCTGGGTACATGATTCAGCAGTAACTCTCAGGGAAACATAGACAACATGGGGAGTTTCTCCACTAAGATACAGTACACTCCTTCTCTCATAGAACATTTTTGTGTGTGTGTGTGTGTGTGTGTGTGTGTGTGTGTGTGTGTGTGTGTGTGTGTGTGTGTGTGTGTGTGTGTGTGTGTGTGTGTGTGTGTGTGTGTGTGTCCCCTCCCTCCCTCCCTCCCTCCCTCTGTTTGTTTAGGGAGGTCCAGGACTGCCCGGTCCAAGAGGACATCAAGGAGATAATGGGCCAGATGGACAGATCGTATGTTGCTACTATTACTGATGCTTCTAGTAGAAATACTACTCTACTATTATTATTGTATTGTCACTACTAAACTACTAATCTGCTACTACTACTTCTACCACTACCACTAGTCTACCTCTAAAACTTCTACCACTAGTCTACCTCTAAAACTTCTACCACTACCACTAGTCTACCTCTAAAACTTCTACCACTACCACTAGTCTACCTCTAAAACTTCTACAAGTCTAGTTCTACTACCACTACTACTAGTGTACCTCTACTACTACTACACGTCTAGTTCTACTACCACTACTACTAGTGTACCACTACTACTACTAGTCCACTTCTACCACTTCTACCACTACTACTAGTCTACGTCTACTACGACTACTAGTCTACTTCTACTACTAATACTAGTCTACTACTACGACTAGTATACTTCTACTACTACTAGTCAACAATTAGTCTACTACTACTACTATACTACTAATGTACTCTAAGATGTCCTCCTGTTCTGATCGTATTGTTTACTACATGTACTACTACTACAACTAGTACTACTACCACTACTACTGGTGCAACTACTACTACTACTAGTCTACTTCTACTACTACTACTACTACTACTAGTCTACTTCTACTACTACTAGTCTACTTCTACTGCTACTACTACTACTACTAGTAGTCTACTTCTACTACTACTACTAGTCTACTTCTACTACCCTACTTCTACTTCTAACACTACTACTACTAGTCTACTTCTACAACTAGTCTACCTCTACTACTACTACTACTAGTCTACTTCTACTACTACTACTAGTCTACTTCAACTAATAACACTACTACTACTACTAGTCTACTGCTAGTCTACGTCTACTGCTACTACTAGTCTACTTCTACTACTAACACTACTACTACTAGTCTACTTCACTGCTACTACTAGTCTACTTCTACTACTACTAGTCTACTTCTACTACTACTAGTCTACTTATACTACTAGTAGGCTACTTCTACTACTACTACTAGTTAACTTCTACTACTACTAGTCAACTTCTACTACTACTACTAGTCTACTACTACTACTACTAGTTAACTTCTACTACTACTACTTCTACTACTACTACTAGTCTACTTCTACGTCTACTACTAGTATACTACTACTACTACTACTAGTTAATTTCTACTACTACTACTAGTCAACTTCTACTACTACTACTACTAGTCTACTTCTACTACTACTACTACTAGTCTACTTCTACTACTACTAGTCTACTTCTACTACTACTAGTCTACTTCTACTACTAGTCTACTTCTACTACTACTACTACTAATAGTCTACTTCTACTACTACTACTAGTCTACTACTAGTATACTACTACTACTACTACTACTACTGCTACTAGTCTACTTCTACGTCTACTACTAGTCTACGTCTACTACTAGTCTACTTCTACTACTACTAGTCTACTACTACTAGTCTACTTCTACTACTAGTCTACTTCTACTACTACTAGTCTACTACTACTACTACTACTACTACTACTAGTCTACTTCTACTTCTACTACTACTACTACTACTAGTCTACGTCTACTTATACTTATACTACTACTAGTCTACTTCTACTACTACTAGTCTACGTCTACTATCCTACTTCTACTACTTCTCTACTTCTACTACTACTACTACTGCTACTACTAGTCTACTTCTACTACTACTCGTCTACTTCTAGTACTAGTCTGTTTCTACTACTAATATCATACATCTACTACTAACAATACTACTACCACTACTACTACTACTACTACTAGTCTACTTCTACTACTAGTAGTTGTCTATTTCTACTAGTCTACTTCTACTACTACCACTAGACTACCTCTAATGCTTCTACTACTACCACACGTCTATTTATTCTACTACTACCACTCTACTACTGCTGCTACTACTGCTACTACTACTACTAGTCTATTTCTTCTACTCCTACTACTACTAGTCTAATTCTACTACTACTACTAGTCTACTTCTACTATCCTTCTTCTACGTCTAACACTAGTAGTCTACTTCTACTACTTCTACTACTAGTAGGCTACTACTTTTACTTCTACTACTGTTACTACTAGTCCTATTCTACTACTCTACTCTATTCTAAGATATCCTCCTGTTTTGTACGTTTTGTTTAGTCAGAATACATGTTGCCATGTCTACATTTTGAGCATACTGCGACAGTCTTCTCGTCTAAATAAAGGTTAAATAAATGCCTCTACATTTCGGGAATTGTTTATTTATTGACGGTAGTCTATACCTATGTATTTCAGTGACTATGACTGCCATGTGTGTATATAATGTTTTTCTTTACTTGAATACTTTATGCATATAGTACTCAGTATGGCATCTCTGTGTTACAGGGAGCTGCTGGAGAGCCTGGTGATCCTGGACAGACTGGACCCCATGGAGATCCTGGACCAAAGGTGGGGTTAGGTTATATAGATCCTGGACCAAATGTACTGTTGCAATGTAGTGTAATGTAGTTAGTGGACACTTCCCACAGTGTAATGTAGTTAGTGGACACTTCCCACAGTGTAATGTAGTTAGTGGACACTTCCCACAGTGTAATGTAGTTAGTGGACACTTCCCACAGTGTAATGTAGTTAGTGGACACTTCCCACAGTGTAATGTAGTTAGTGGACACTTCCCACACTTCTAATGTAGTTAGTGGACACTTCCCACACTTTTAATGTAGTTAGTGGACACTTCCCACAGTGTAATGTAGTTAGTGGACACTTCCCACAGTGTAATGTAGTTAGTGGACACTTCCCACAGTGTAATGTAGTTAGTGGACACTTCCCACAGTGTAATGTAGTTAGTGGACACTTCCCACAGTGTAATGTAGTTAGTGGACACTTCCCACAGTGTAATGTAGTTAGTGGACACTTCCCACACTTCTAATGTAGTTAGTGGACACTTCCCACACTTCTAATGTAGTTAGTGGACACTTCCCACAGTGTAATGTAGTTAGTGGACACTTCCCACAGTGTAATGTAGTTAGTGGACACTTCCCACAGTGTAATGTAGTTAGTGGACACTTCCCACAGTGTAATGTAGTTAGTGGACACTTCCCACAGTGTAATGTAGTTAGTGGACACTTCCCACAGTGTAATGTAGTTAGTGGACACTTCCCACAGTGTAATGTAGTTAGTGGACACTTCCCACAGTGTAATGTAGTTAGTGGACACTTCCCGCAGTGTAATGTAGTTAGTGGACACTTCCCGCAGTGTAATGTAGTTAGTGGACACTTCCCGCAGTGTAATGTAGTTAGTGGACACTTCCCGCAGTGTAATGTAGTTAGTGGACACTTCCCGCAGTGTAATGTAGTTAGTGGACACTTCCCGCAGTGTAATGTAGTTAGTGGACACTTCCCACAGTGTAATGTAGTTAGTGGACACTTCCCGCAGTGTAATGTAGTTAGTGGACACTTCCCACAGTGTAATGTAGTTAATCTTCTTCTCTGTTTTAGGGTGACAAAGGAAGAGATGGGTTCAACTATCCGGGACTAAGAGGAGAAACGGTACAGTTTGACATTTGACAAGATGAAAGTCGTCAGCTCAAGAGTTCACAATACTTTTCTATTGTGATGCTGTTCTGTCTGTTCTGTCAGGGAACCAGAGGGGACAATGGACGTCCAGGCCCTTGGGGAAGCAGAGGGAACTGTGGCAACAAAGGAGAAGCTGGGACGAAAGGACCAAATGGTGAACCGGTAAGCTCCAGCTGCTGTCGTGAACAGCTGAATATACACTTGGATTAGTTTATATCCATTGATGTGGATGGTTCGCCTAGGATTTGCTTTGGTAGTTGCCAAGCCTGAGATAAATATTCTGAGTGATTGTTCTGAAGATGTCTATGTATGCTGATGACTCAACACTATATACGTCAGCTACCACAGCAAGTGAAATCACTGCCACACTGAACAGAGAGCTGTAGTCAGTTTCAGAATGGGTGCCAAGGAATTAGGTAGTCCTAATTTAGTGAAATCATTCACTAAACCCTAAACCTCAACTAAAACTTGTACTGAATAATGTGTAAATTGAGCAAGTTGAGGTGACTAAACTGCTTGGAGTAACACTAGATTGTAAACTGTCAAAACATATTGATACAACAGTAGCTACAGGCCCTAGTTTCTACCTTCTTAACAACACTATCAACAAGGCAGGTCCTACAGGCCCTAGTTTCTACCTTCTTAACAACACTATCAACAAGGCAGGTCCTACAGGCCCTAGTTTCTACCTTCTTAACAACACTATCAACAAGGCAGGTCCTACAGGCCCTTGTTTAGCTGCACCTGGACTACTGTTCAGTCATGTGGTCAGGTGCCACAAAGAGGGACTTAGGAAAATTGCAATTGGCTCTAAACTGGGCAGCACGGCTGGCCCTTAAATACACACAGAGAGCTAGCATCAATGACATGCATGTCAATCTCTCCTGGCTCAAAGTGGAGGAGAGATTGACTTCATCACTACTTGTATTTGTGAGAGGTATTGACTTGTTGAATGCACTGAGCTGTCTGTCTAAACTACTAGCACACAGTTCAGACACACATACATATCCTACAAGACATGCCACCAGAGGTCTCTTCACAGTCCACCGATACATACCCTACATGACATGCCACCAGAGGTCTCTTCACAGTCCCCAAGTCCAGAACAGACTACGGGAGGTGCACAGTACTACATAGAACCATGACTACATGGAAGTCTATTCCACATCAGGTAACTGATGCAGCAGTAGAATCAGATTTAAAAAACAGATAAAAATACACCTTATGGAACAGCGGGGACTGAGAAGAGACACACACACATACGCTAGCCCACACACTCTACACAGACAGACGGTGGTATTATAAATGTTATATTTTAAGATATGTACTAATGTAATAATGTTACATGTACTGTTTGATTTGATTAATTTGTTTGGAGGAAGAGCTAATGAGGATCCTTAATAAATACCACGTCATCCAATTGTGTACAAAGTCATGCATTTGTGTACTACGTCATCCAATTTGTGTACTACGTCATCCAATTTGTGTACTACGTCATCCAATTTGTGTACTACGTCATCCAATTTGTGCAATATGTTTGCTTAAGATCCCAGAATGCATCTTTCAGAGGTGAAGTCCAGGGTTACCTTGGTAGCTGCTAGCCTTAGAGCATTCTGGAAGGGAGGAGTCAGTACTCTAAAGAGGTGAAGTCCAGGGTTACCTTGGTAGCTGCTAGCCTTAGAGCATTCTGGAAGGGAGGAGTCCGTGCTCCAAAGAACATGTTTGTGTTCTATTCTTGAGAACTGGTGAGCTAACCCAGCTGAGTAACATGTGTTTGGGCTCACTGAAGAACCTGTCTTTGTGTTATTGTTGTCCAGCTAACCCAGCTAACCCAGCTGAGTAACATGTGTTTGGGCTCACTGAAGAACCTGTCTTTGTGTTATTGTTGTCCAGGGACATCCAGGGCAACAGGGAGTGAATGGGAGGAGAGGACAAAGAGGAGGCCCTGGGGCTCCTGTAAGTATACTACCACAGGACACTCGGCTGCCTGCGTTACTCAGACTCTGATCAGACAGTCCAACAGCAGAAGAACATTTTACTTACTGTTCAAGCTCCCCTTAATTTTTATTTATTTTTTATTTAACCTTTATTTAACTAGGCAAGTCAGTTAAGAACAAATTCTTATTTACAATGACGGCCTAGGAACAGTGGGTTAACTGCCTTGTTCAGGGGTAGAACAGATTTTTACCTTGTCAGTTCAGGGATTCGATCTAGCAACCTTTCGGTAACTAGCCCAACACTCTAACCACTAGGCTACCTGCCACCCCAATGTCTGTTTTCCGATCGGTACACTTTTTCTTACAGGGTAATCCTGGACCAGAGGGAGACCCTGGCCTTTCTGTAAGTCAACTTTTTTTTAAAAATCCTAATATAAAGAGATTCAATCTGTTCATGTAGAGTCATATCTGTTTAATTATACTACTGATCTGTTCCTATAGGGTCATATCTGTGTAATTATACTACTGATCAATAATACTACTGAACTTATACTACTGATCAATAATACTACTGATATGATCCTATAGTGTCATATCTGTTTAATAACAATACTGATCAATAATACTACTGATATGATCCTATAGTGTCATATCTGATTAATTATACTACTGATCAATAATACTCCTGATCTGATCCCATAGGGTCATATCTGTGTAATTATACTACTGATCAATAATACTACTGAACTTATACTACTGATCAATAATACTACTAATATGATCCTATAGTGTCACTACTACTACTGATCAATAATACTACTGATCAATAATACTCCTGATCTGATCCTATAGTGTCATATCTGTTTAATTATACTACTGATCAATAATACTACTGAACTTATACTACTGATCAATAATACTACTAATATGATCCTATAGTGTCACTACTACTACTGATCAATAATACTACTGATCAGTTCCTATAGTGTCATATCTGATTAATCAAATCAAAGTTTATTTGTCACACGCGCCGAATACAACAGGTGAAGACCTTACAGTGAAATGCTTACTTACAAGTCCTTAACCAACAATGCAGTTTTAAGAACCCCCCCAAAAGTAAGAGATAAGAATAACAAATAATTAAAGAGCAGCAGTAAATAAAATGTCAGTGAAGACACTTGCCAGTTGGTCAGTGAATGCTTGGAGTACACGTCCTGGTAATCCGTCTGGCCCTGCGGCCTTGTGAATGTTGACCTGTCTAAAGGTCTCACATCGGCTGCAGAGAGGGGGATCACATAGTGGTCCGGAACAGCTGACGCTCTCATGCAGAATAATACTACTGACCTGTTTAAAGGTCTCACATCGGCTGCAGAGAGGGGGATCACACAGTGGTCCGGAACAGCTGACGCTCTCATGCAGAATAATACTACTGACCTGTTTAAAGGTCTTACATCGGCTGCAGAGAGGGGGATCACATAGTGGTCCGGAACAGCTGACGCTCTCATGCAGAATAATACTACTGACCTGTCTAAAGGTCTTACATCGGCTGCAGAGAGGGGGATCACATAGTGGTCCGGAACAGCTGACGCTCTCATGCAGAATACTGACCTGTTCCTGTTGTGTCTGTTTGTATTTATTTATAATACCGCTCTGATCTGCTCTGCTTTGATTTAGGACTGTGATGTTATGAGCTACATCAGAGAGACATGTGGTTGTTGTGGTAAGTGATGATGATTTAGGACTGTGATGTCATGTGGTAAGTGATGATGATTTAGGACTGTGATGTCATGTGGTAAGTGATGATGATTTAGGACTGTGATGTCGTGGTAAGTGATGATGATTTAGGACTGTGATGTCATGTGGTAAGTGATGATGATTTAGGACTGTGATGTCATGTGGTAAGTGATGATGATGTAGGACTGTGATGTCATGTGGTAAGTGATGATGATTTAGGACTGTGATGTCATGTGGTAAGTGATGATGATGTAGGACTGTGATGTCATGTGGTTGTTGTGGTAAGTGATGATGATTTAGGACTGTGATGTCATGTGGTAAGTGATGATGATTTAGGACTGTGATGTCATGTGGTAAGTGATGATGATTTAGTACTGTGATGTCATGTGGTAAGTGATGATGATTTAGTACTGTGATGTCATGTGGTAAGTGATGATGATTTAGGACTGTGATGTCATGTGGTAAGTGATGATGATGTAGGACTGTGATGTCATGTGGTAAGTGATGATGATTTAGGACTGTGATGTCATGTGGTAAGTGATGATGATGTAGGACTGTGATGTCATGTGGTAAGTGATGATGATTTAGGACTGTGATGTCATGTGGTAAGTGATGATGATGTAGGACTGTGATGTCATGTGGTTGTTGTGGTAAGTGATGATGATATCCAGGTATGTAGTCGTCTATGTGTAGATACGCCAAATTAAATTTCCCCTCGAGGGACAATGACGTTGTATTGAATTGACAGACATTTTGGTGGATATGATATGTATGAAGATTTTAAACCGTGCAAGTTTCCAATGCTGCTCCTAATTCATCCTGTTTCCCCTGCAGACTGTGAGAAGAGATGCGGGGCGCTGGACATTGTGTTTGTGATTGACAGCTCAGAGTCAGTGGGCCTGACCAACTTCACCCTGGAGAAGAACTTTGTCATCAACACCATCAACAGGCTGGGATCCATGGCAACACACCCACATTCAGAGACAGGTAAAAGATGACCTCTTTAGGTACAGCCCTTTCTAACTACCTGTGTGACAGACTGGTTTCAAACCTGCATGGGTCTCCTGCCTGACAAAACTGTTAGTCTGCGGAGCTAAAGGCTAAGCAGTAAAGTCTCATGGATGATCATCACATCAGGTTCACCAAACCACTTCTGGTTCACATGTACAGACATGTTCATAGATCCCTCTTCTCTCCTCAGGAACCAGGGTTGGTGTTGTGCAGTACAGTCACAACGGGACCTTCGAGGCCATCCGACTTAATGACTCCAACATAGACTCCATCTCTGCCTTCAAGGTACGTGCTGCTGGTTCAGTGACTGGCATTACGCCGCAAGCTAATGCCTTTAGCTCAGCAGGCTTAACAGTCTCCATCTCTGACTTGCAGGTGGCTGTGAAGAACCTCCAGTGGATAGCCGGGGGCACTTGGACTCCCTCCGCTCTGAAGTTTGCCTACGACCACCTGATCAGGGACAGCCGGCGGACCAGAGCCAAGGTGTGTTGTGAACCACTTAGCCAGCCTATGATTATAGTATCTATGGGTCTGAGGCCTGGCTAAATAACCTGTAACATGGTCGCTGCTGCCCCCATGTGGATGGGAAAGTGAACTCTGTCTTGCTGTGGCCTAACACTCCATTCTTAACAGGTGTCGGTCGTGGTCATCACGGACGGACGCTTCGACCCGCGGGATGATGACTCTCTGCTGACCTACCTCTGCAACGACACCAGCGTGGACGTGAACGCCATCGGGGTCGGGGACATGTTCGGCCGGGAAGGACAGCACGAGAGCCTGGAGTCCATCGCATGCCAGAGGCATGATCGCGTGACGGGGATGACACGTTTCGCTGACCTGGTGGCGGATAACTTTATAGACAGGATGGAGTCCGTGCTCTGCCCCGGTGAGACTATTATTAATATAAGTGTCCTAAAGCAAGAGATGGTGTCTTAAGACATGTCAACATTGGCCTCCCGAGTGGCGCAGCGGTCTACGGCACTGCATCGCAAATGCATGAGGCGTCACTACAGACTCGGGTTCGATCGCGGGCTGTGTCGCAGCCGGCCGCGACCGGGAGACCCATGAAGTGGTGCACAATTGGCCCAGCGTCGTCCGGGTTAGGGGAGGGTTTGGCCGGATGTTCTTGTCCCATCGCGCTCTAGTGACTCCTGTGGCGGTCCGGGCGTATGCACAAAACAGTCGCCAGTTCTACGGTGTCTTAGACTGTCTTCCGGGTTAAGCGAGCAATGTGTCAAGAAGCAGTGCAACTTGGCAGGGTGGTGTTTCGGAGGATGCATGGCTCTCGACCTTCGCCTCTCCCGATTCCATACGGGAGTAGCAGCGATTTGACAAAACGAACTACCAATTGGATATCACGAAATTGGGGAGAAAAAGGTGTAAAGTTATAATAAAATAAAAAATAAGACGTCAACATCCTTGTGTTGTACTGACCAATGGTAAGTGGTGAGCCTCAGACTGGTGCTACTAGAACAGGACATGATGGGTGTCTCAGACAGGACATGATGGGTGTCTCAGACAGGACATGATGGGTCTCTGACTGGTGTTACTAGACTAGAGCAGGACATGATGGGTCTCTGACTGGTGTTACTAGACTAGAGCAGGACATGATGGGTCTCTGACTGGTGTTACTAGACTAGAGCAGGACATGATGGGTCTCTGACTGGTGTTACTAGACTAGAGCAGGACATGATGGGTGTCTCAGACAGGACATGATGGGTGTCTCAGACAGGACATGATGGGTCTCTGACTGGTGTTACTAGACTAGAGCAGGACATGATGGGTGTCTCAGACAGGACATGATGGGTGTCTCAGACAGGACATGATGGGTGTCTCAGACAGGACATGATGGGTGTCTCAGACAGGACATGATGGGTGTCTCAGACAGGACATGATGGGTGTCTCAGACAGGACATGATGGGTGTCTCAGACAGGACGTCTCAGACTCAGTCAAGAGCTTGTAATGCCACCAATAATTGTGGGCAGAACCTAACCTTTTTCATTTCTCTTCTAGAGCCCATCATTGTTTGCCCTGACTTGCCCTGCGTAACAGGTAAGCTTTTACTTGCTACTGTATACTCTACTGTCATTGCACAAGATTAGTCCTTCATCCGAGTTATACTGTCTGACAATATACAAATCGGTCAATTTGTACTACATTATACAGTTATGATAAGGTTTCAAACCAAAATATATGACTTTGCCTTCATCAGAACCAGAGGTGGCACAGTGTATTGACAGACCTGTAGATCTGGTGTTCCTTCTGGACGGTTCTGAGCGTCTCGGTCATGAGAACTTCAACCAAGTCCGTTACTTCGTCCAGCACTTGGCGAACCACCTGACGCTGGCGCACAGCAAGAACGACGGCCAGGGAGCCCGCATGGCGCTGCTGCAGTACGGAGGAGAAAATGAGCATCACCTGGCCTTTCATATGACCCACGACCTTCCGTCCATCCTAGAGGGTCTGGCCAGCATGGACTATCATGACATGTCTTCTTCTACGGTGGGGGCGGCCATCTCACACACCGTAGACCACGTCCTGACGCGGCTCAACGCCCGCCAGACCAGACGCCACGCCGAGCTCAACTTCGTCTTCATCACTGACGGCGTCACCGGGAGGAAGGGGCTGGAGGAGGGGGTCGACGCCATGCGAAACAACCAGGCAGTCTCCACGGTGATCGCCATGGGGACCGACGTGGAACAGGAAGTGTTGGAGAAGCTGGCCTTAAAGGACCAGTACGCCATCTTTAAAGGAACAGACTTCTCTGAGCTCAACAAGCACAGCTTCCTAGATCGGTTCCTTCAGTGGGTCTGTTAGAGGGGACATTTTGATTTGGACTGTCACGTTTATGGATTTCACCGTTTTAAAAGGATTGAGGTCAAGTTAATGTTGATAATTAATGGATTAGGGTTGTTTGAGGGTCAGGGTGTAAAGGTTGTTTAAGGGTTAGTTTGAGGGTGTAAAGGTTGTTTAAGGGTTAGTGTAAGGGTGTAAAGGTTGTTTAAGGGTTAGTATAAGGGTGTAAAGGTTGTTTAAGGGTTAGTGTAAGGGTGTAAAGGTTGTTTAAGGGTTAGTATAAGGGTGTAAAGGTTGTTTAAGGGTTAGTGTAAGGGTGTAAAGGTTGTTTAATGGTTAGTATAAGGGTGTAAAGGTTGTTTAAGGGTTAGTGTAAGGGTGTAAAGGTTGTTTAAGGGTTAGTGTAAGGGTGTAAAGGTTGTTTAAGGGTTAGTGTAAGGGTGTAAAGGTTGTTTAAGGATTAGTATAAGGGTGTACATGTCCCTCATTGAGATCATCCATGTCTGCATTGATTTACCATCAAGTGAAAGCTCAAGCATAAGCAATAGTCAATACAAGATCAGTCACAGGGCTGTTTGTTTGTGTTTCAATGGATTTTGCAGAATATTGTATTAATTACGTACAAACTGGATATGTTTTATAAGAATTCATTAAAGAATTGTAAGTACTGTTCAGCAAACATACCCATTTAGAGTGATTTACGGCTGAATCTGTACAGTTTGCTCACGTTTACATTCTTCTCCTTCTTCCTCCTCCTCCACCTCCTTGTCTTCTACCTCACATCCTGTCCGTCTGGACAGGTAGAGAAGAAGAACCATGTTAGATCTCCAGCATCACACCACACACAAGTGAGGTAGAGCGCCCATACAATACTGCAGCAAAGGTGACACCTCTCCCCTTCTATAGTGTCATCCTTCTATCCATCCTTCTGTCCCTCTCTGCTTCTATAGTGTCATCCTTCTGTCCCTCTCTGCTTCTATAGTGTCATCCTTCTGTCCCTCTCTGCTTCTATAGTGTCATCCTTCTGTCCCTCTCTGCTTCTATAGTGTCATCCTTCTGTCCCTCTCTGCTTCTATAGTGTCATCCTTCTGTCCCTCTCCCCTTCTATAGTGTCATCCTTCTGTCCCTCTCCCCTTCTATAGTGTCATCCTTCTGTCCATCCTTCTGTCCCTCTCCCCTTCTATAGTGTCATCCTTCTGTCCCTCTCCCCTTCTATAGTGTCATCCTTCTGTCCCTCTCCCCTTCTAGTGTCATCCTTCTGTCCATCCTTCTGTCCCTCTCCCCTTCTAGTGTCATCCTTCTGTCCCTCTCCCCTTCTATAGTGTCATCCTTCTGTCCCTCTCTGCTTCTATAGTGTCATCCTTCTATCCATCCTTCTGTCCCTCTCCCCTTCTATAGTGTCATCCTTCTGTCCCTCTCCCCTTCTAATGTCATCCTTCTGTCCCTCTCTGCTTCTATAGTGTCATCCTTCTGTCCCTCTCCCCTTCTATAGTGTCATCCTTCTGTCCCTCTCCCCTTCTATAGTGTCATCCTTCTGTCCATCCTTCTGTCCCTCTCCCCTTCTATAGTGTCATCCTTCTGTCCCTCTCCCCTTCTATAGTGTCATCCTTCTGTCCCTCTCCCCTTCTATAGTGTCATCCTTCTGTCCCTCTCCCCTTCTAGTGTCATCCTTCTGTCCCTCTCCCCTTCTAGTGTCATCCTTCTGTCCATCCTTCTGTCCCTCTCTGCTTCTATAGTGTCATCCTTCTGTCCCTCTCTGCTTCTATAGTGTCATCCTTCTGTCCCTCTCTGCTTCTATAGTGTCATCCTTCTGTCCCTCTCTGCTTCTATAGTGTCATCCTTCTGTCCCTCTCTGCTTCTATAGTGTCATCCTTCTGTCCCTCTCTGCTTCTATAGTGTCATCCTTCTGTCCCTCTCTGCTTCTATAGTGTCATCCTTCTGTCCCTCTCTGCTTCTATAGTGTCATCCTTCTGTCCCTCTCTGCTTCTATAGTGTCATCCTTCTGTCCCTCTCTGCTTCTATAGTGTCATCCTTCTATCCCTCTCCCCTTCTATAGTGTCATCCTTCTGTCCCTCTCCCCTTCTATAGTGTCATCCTTCTGTCCCTCTCCCCTTCTATAGTGTCATCCTTCTATCCCTCTCTGCTTCTATAGTGTCATCCTTCTGTCCCTCCCCCCTTCTATAGTGTCATCCTTCTGTCTCTCTCCCCTTCTATAGTGTCATCCTTCTATCCATCCTTCTGTCCCTCTCCCCTTCTATAGTGTCATCCTTCTGTCCCTCTCTGCTTCTATAGTGTCATCCTTCTATCCCTCTCCCCTTCTATAGTGTCATCCTTCTATCCATCCTTCTGTCCCTCTCCCCTTCTATAGTGTCATCCTTCTGTCCCTCTCTGCTTCTATAGTGTCATCCTTCTATCCCTCTCCCCTTCTATAGTGTCATCCTTCTGTCCCTCTCCCCTTCTAGTGTCATCCTTCTGTCCCTCTCTGCTTCTATAGTGTCATCCTTCTGTCCCTCTCCCCTTCTATAGTGTCATCCTTCTGTCCCTCTCTGCTTCTATAGTGTCATCCTTCTGTCCCTCTCTGCTTCTATAGTGTCATCCTTCTGTCCCTCTCTGCTTCTATAGTGTCACCCTTCTGTCCCTCTCTGCTTCTATAGTGTCATCCTTCTGTCCCTCTCTGCTTCTATAGTGTCATCCTTCTGTCCCTCTCTGCTTCTATAGTGTCATCCTTCTGTCCCTCTCTGCTTCTATAGTGTCATCCTTCTGTCCCTCTCCCCTTCTATAGTGTCATCCTTCTGTCCCTCTCCCCTTCTATAGTGTCATCCTTCTGTCCCTCTCCCCTTCTAGTGTCATCCTTCTGTCCATCCTTCTGTCCCTCTCTGCTTCTATAGTGTCATCCTTCTGTCCCTCTCTGCTTCTATAGTGTCATCCTTCTGTCCCTCTCTGCTTCTATAGTGTCATCCTTCTGTCCCTCTCTGCTTCTATAGTGTCATCCTTCTGTCCCTCTCTGCTTCTATAGTGTCATCCTTCTGTCCATCCTTCTGTCCCTCTCTGCTTCTATAGTGTCATCCTTCTGTCCCTCCTTCTATCCCTCTCTGCTTCTATAGTGTCATCCTTCTATCCCTCTCCCCTTCTATAGTGTCATCCTTCTGTCCCTCTCTGCTTCTATAGTGTCATCCTTCTGTCCCTCTCTGCTTCTATAGTGTCATCCTTCTGTCCCTCTCCCCTTCTATAGTGTCATCCTTCTGTCCCTCTCTGCTTCTATAGTGTCATCCTTCTGTCCCTCTCTGCTTCTATAGTGTCATCCTTCTATCCCTCTCCCCTTCTATAGTGTCATCCTTCTGTCCCTCTCTGCTTCTATAGTGTCATCCTTCTGTCCCTCTCCCCTTCTATAGTGTCATCCTTCTGTCCCTCTACCCTTCTATAGTGTCATCCTTCTGTCCCTCTCCCCTTCTATAGTGTCATCCTTCTGTCCCTCTCTGCTTCTATAGTGTCATCCTTCTGTCCCTCTCTGCTTCTATAGTGTCATCCTTCTGTCCCTCTCCCCTTCTATAGTGTCATCCTTCTGTCCCTCTCCCCTTCTATAGTGTCATCCTTCTGTCCCTCTCTGCTTCTATAGTGTCATCCTTCTGTCCCTCTCCCCTTCTATAGTGTCATCCTTCTGTCCCTCTCCCCTTCTATAGTGTCATCCTTCTGTCCCTCTCTGCTTCTATAGTGTCATCCTTCTGTCCCTCTCCCCTTCTATAGTGTCATCCTTCTGTCCCTCTCCCCTTCTATAGTGTCATCCTTCTGTCCCTCTCCCCTTCTATAGTGTCATCCTTCTGTCCCTCTCCGCTTCTATAGTGTCATCCTTCTGTCCCTCTCTGCTTCTATAGTGTCATCCTTCTGTCCCTCTCCCCTTCTATAGTGTCATCCTTCTGTCCCTCTCCCCTTCTA
Source organism: Salvelinus namaycush (assembly GCF_016432855.1). Taxonomy (NCBI): domain Eukaryota; kingdom Metazoa; phylum Chordata; class Actinopteri; order Salmoniformes; family Salmonidae; genus Salvelinus; species Salvelinus namaycush. The sequence continues at coordinate 133,973 of NW_024058042.1, forward strand.
TAGTGTCATCCTTCTGTCCCTCTCTGCTTCTATAGTGTCATCCTTCTGTCCCTCTCTGCTTCTATAGTGTCATCCTTCTGTCCCTCTCTGCTTCTATAGTGTCATCCTTCTGTCCCTCTCTGCTTCTATAGTGTCATCCTTCTGTCCCTCTCTGCTTCTATAGTGTCATCCTTCTGTCCCTCTCTGCTTCTATAGTGTCATCCTTCTGTCCCTCTCTGCTTCTATAGTGTCATCCTTCTGTCCCTCTCTGCTTCTATAGTGTCATCCTTCTGTCCCTCTCTGCTTCTATAGTGTCATCCTTCTGTCCCTCTCTGCTTCTATAGTGTCATCCTTCTGTCCCTCTCCCCTTCTATAGTGTCATCCTTCTGTCCATCCTTCTGTCCCTCTCTGCTTCTATAGTGTCATCCTTCTGTCCCTCCTTCTATCCCTCTCTGCTTCTATAGTGTCATCCTTCTGTCCCTCTCCCCTTCTATAGTGTCATCCTTCTATCCATCCTTCTGTCCCTCTCTGCTTCTATAGTGTCATCCTTCTGTCCCTCTCCCCTTCTATAGTGTCATCCTTCTATCCATCCTTCTGTCCCTCTCTGCTTCTATAGTGTCATCCTTCTGTCCCTCTCTGCTTCTATAGTGTCATCCTTCTGTCCCTCTCCCCTTCTATAGTGTCATCCTTCTGTCCCTCTCCCCTTCTATAGTCATCCTTCTGTCCCTCTCTGCTTCTATAGTGTCATCCTTCTGTCCCTCTCTGCTTCTATAGTGTCATCCTTCTGTCCCTCTCTGCTTCTATAGTGTCATCCTTCTGTCTCTCTCCCCTTCTATAGTGTCATCCTTCTGTCCCTCTCCCCTTCTATAGTGTCATCCTTCTGTCCCTCTCCCCTTCTATAGTGTCATCCTTCTGTCCCTCTCCCCTTCTATAGTCATCCTCCTGTCCATCCTTCTGTCCCTCTCCCCTTCTAGTGTCATCCTTCTATCCCTCTCTGCTTCTATAGTGTCATCCTTCTATCCATCCTTCTATCCCTCTCTGCTTCTATAGTGTCATCCTTCTATCCCTCTCTGCTTCTATAGTGTCATCCTTCTATCCCTCTCTGCTTCTATAGTGTCATCCTTCTGTCCCTCTCTGCTTCTATAGTGTCATCCTTCTATCCATCCTTCTATCCCTCTCTGCTTCTATAGTGTCATCCTTCTGTCCCTCTCTGCTTCTATAGTGTCATCCTTCTGTCCCTCTCCCCTTCTATAGTGTCATCCTTCTATCCATCCTTCTGTCCCTCTCCCCTTCTATAGTGTCATCCTTCTATCCCTCTCTGCTTCTATAGTGTCATCCTTCTATCCATCCTTCTGTCCCTCTCCCCTTCTATAGTGTCATCCTTCTGTCCCTCTCCCCTTCTAGTGTCATCCTTCTGTCCCTCTCCCCTTCTATAGTGTCATCCTTCTGTCCCTCTCCCCTTCTATAGTGTCATCCTTCTGTCCCTCCCTGCTTCTATAGTGTCATCCTTCTGTCCATCCTTCTGTCCCTCTCCCCTTCTATAGTGTCATCCTTCTGTCCCTCTCCCCTTCTATAGTCATCCTTCTGTCCCTCTCCCCTTCTAGTGTCATCCTTCTGTCCCTCTCCCCTTCTATAGTGTCATCCTTCTGTCCCTCTCCCCTTCTAGTGTCATCCTTCTGTCCCTCTCCCCTTCTATAGTGTCATCCTTCTGTCCCTCTCTGCTTCTATAGTGTCATCCTTCTATCCATCCTTCTGTCCCTCTCCCCTTGTGTCATCGTTGAGACAGTACACAACATCTCTCTCCACGTCATCGTTCTTGTGTGGCTGAGCGTCTACCACCGACTACATCTTCCTGGGCCTCTCCTCACATACCTGCAGGGGTCAGGGGTCAGACACACAGTCAGTAGGTTCCCAACCAGAGAGTCAGCACTACATTACTAGCTAAATACTCGTTCACACTCTCAGTCTTCTGTGACTTCTTCAGCCAATCAGATGGTTCAGCAGCCTGGCTCAAATCATCAAATCAAATTGTATTTGTCACCGGCTTCGTGTAGACTAACGGTGAAGGTGTAGACTAACGGTGAAGGTGTAGACTAACGGTGAAGGTGTAGACTAACGGTGAAGGTGTAGACTAACAGTGAAGGTGTAGACTAACAGTGAAATGCTTATTCATGGGCCCTTCCCAACAATGCAGAGAGAAAAATAGTAACAAAGGGAATAAATCCACAATGAATAACGATATCTTGGCTATATACACAGGGTACCAGGCTATATACACGGGGTACCAGGCTATATACACGGGGTACCAGGCTATATACACGGGGTACCAGGCTATATACACGGGGTACCAGGCTATATACACGGGGTACCAGGCTATATGCACGGGGTACCAGGCTATATGCACGGGGTACCAGGCTATATGCACGGGGTACCAGGCTATATGCACGGGGTACCAGGCTATATGCACGGGGTACCAGGCTATATACACGGGGTACCAGGCTATATACACGGGGTACCAGGCTATATGCACGGGGTACCAGGCTATATACACGGGGTACCAGGCTATATACACGGGGTACCAGGCTATATGCACGGGGTACCAGGCTATATGCACAGGGTACCAGGCTATATACACAGGGTACCAGGCTATATGCACAGAGTACCAGGCTATATGCACAGAGTACCAGGCTATATACACAGGGTACCAGTACCGAGTCGATGTGCAGGGATACGAGGTAATAACTTGGCTATATACACAGGGTACTAGTACTGAGTCGACATGCAGGGGTAAAACCTCATTTGGACGCCTTTCCTTCCAGTTCTCTGCTGCCTGCGACTGGAACGAATTGCAAAAATCTCTGAAGTTGGAGACTTTTATCTCCCTCAACAACTTTAAAAATCTGCTATCCGAGCAGCTAACCGATCGCTGCAGCTGTACATAGTCCATCTGTAAACTACCCACCCAATTTACCTACCTCACCCCCCATACTGCTTTTATTTATTTACTTTTCTGCTCTTTTGCACACCAGTATCTCTGCTAAATTGTAATTACTCGATTTATTGCCTACCTCATGCCTTTTGCACACATTGTATATAGATTGTATATAGATTCTCTTTTTTTCTACCATGTTATTGACTTGTTTATTGTTTACTCCATGTGTAACTCTGTGTTGTTGTCTGTTCACACTGCTATGCTTTATCTTGGCCAGGTCGCAGTTGCAAATGAGAACTTGTTCTCAACTAGCCTACCTGGTTAAATAAAGGTGAAATAAAAAAAAAAACGAGGTAATAACTTGGCTATATACACAGGGTACTAGTACTGAGTCGACATGCAGGGGTATGAGGTAATAACTTGGCTATATACACAGGGTACTAGTACTGAGTCGACATGCAGGGGTACGAGGTAATAACTTTGCTATATACACAGGGTACTAGTACTGAGTCGACATGCAGGGGTACGAGGTAATAACTTTGCTATATACACAGGGTACTAGTACTGAGTCGACATGCAGGGGTACGAGGTAATAACTTGGCTATATACACAGGGTACCGGTACTGAGTCGACATGCAGGGGTACGAGGTAATAACTTGGCTATATAAACAGGGTACCAGGTAATAACTTGGCTATATAAACAGGGTACTAGTACTGAGTCGACGTGCAGGGGGTCATTAGCCCCCTAGAGTCAATGTCCACCGACCCAGAGGAAATCACATTTGCGTAATAAAAACATCCCCATAAAAATCCATCAGTTCAAGAGAGATCTGTGTTTTCATTGGATGCGTCTCAATCCACCTCCTCCGCCAATGTCGCACTTCCGCATCTGCGGTGAAAGATGAGACTCTCACGTACATGTCGGTTGTTTTGCTCTACGACGCCCACACGCCTCACAAGACTTGTCTGAAGGTCTCCCGGTACCAATTCCCGGTACTCCCGGTACCAATTGAAAAAAATTGATGGAAGTATACAGTATATCAGATAAAATGTTATTAGTCACATGAGCCGAATACAACAGGTGTAGTAGACCTTACAGTGAAATGCTGAATACAACAGGTGTAGTAGACCTTACAGTGAAATGCTGAATACAACAGGTGTAGTAGACCTTACAGTGAAATGCTGAATACAACAGGTGTAGTAGACCTCACAGTGAAATGCTGAATACAACAGGTGTAGGTAGACCTTACAGTGTAATGCCGAATACAACAGGTGTAGTAGACCTTACAGTGAAATGCTGAATACAACAGGTGTAGGTAGACCTTACAGTGAAATGCTGAATACAACAGGTGTAATAGACCTCACAGTGAAATGCTGAATACAACAGGTGTAGTAGACCTTACAGTGAAATGCTGAATACAACAGGTGTAGTAGACCTTACAGTGAAATGCTGAATACAACAGGTGTAGTAGACCTTACAGTGAAATGCTGAATACAACAGGTGTAGTAGACCTTACAGTGAAATGCTGAATACAACAGGTGTAGTAGACCTTACAGTGAAATGCTGAATACAACAGGTGTAGTAGACCTCACAGTGAAATGCTGAATACAACAGGTGTAGTAGACCTTACAGTGAAATGCTGAATACAACAGGTGTAGTAGACCTCACAGTGAAATGCTGAATACAACAGGTGTAGTAGACCTCACAGTGAAATGCTGAATACAACAGGTGTAGTAGACCTTACAGTGAAATGCTGAATACAACAGGTGTAGTAGACCTTACAGTGAAATGCTGAATACAACAGGTGTAGTAGACCTCACAGTGAAATGCTGAATACAACAGGTGTAGTAGACCTTACAGTGAAATGCTGAATACAACCGGTGTAGTAGACCTTACAGTGAAATGCTGAATACAACAGGTGTAGTAGACCTCACAGTGAAATGCTGAATACAACAGGTGTAGTAGACCTTACAGTGAAATGCTGAATACAACAGGTGTAGTAGACCTTACAGTGAAATGCTGAATACAACAGGTGTAGTAGACCTTACAGTGAAATGCTGAATACAACAGGTGTAGTAGACCTTACAGTGAAATGCTGAATACAACAGGTGTAGTAGACCTTACAGTGAAATGCTGAATACAACAGGTGTAGTAGACCTTACAGTGAAATGCTGAATACAACAGGTGTAGTAGACCTCACAGTGAAATGCTGAATACAACAGGTGTAGTAGACCTTACAGTGAAATGCTGAATACAACCGGTGTAGTAGACCTTACAGTGAAATGCTGAATACAACCGGTGTAGACCTTACAGTGAAATGCTGAATACAACAGGTGTAGACCTTACAGTGAAATGCTGAATACAACCGGTGTAGTAGACCTTACAGTGAAATGCTGAATACAACCGGTGTAGTAGACCTTACAGTGAAATGCTGAATACAACAGGTGTAGACCTTACAGTGAAATGCTGAATACAACAGGTGTAGACCTTACAGTGAAATGCTGAATACAACAGGTGTAGACCTTACAGTGAAATGCTGAATACAACAGGTGTAGTAGACCTTACAGTGAAATGCTGAATACAACAGGTGTAGTAGACCTTACAGTGAAATGCTGAATACAACCGGTGTAGTAGACCTCACAGTGAAATGCTGAATACAACAGGTGTAGTAGACCTCACAGTGAAATGCTGAATACAACAGGTGTAGTAGACCTCACAGTGAAATGCTGAATACAACAGGTGTAGTAGACCTTACAGTGAAATGCTGAATACAACAGGTGTAGACCTTACAGTGAAATGCTGAATACAACCGGTGTAGTAGACCTTACAGTGAAATGCTGAATACAACAGGTGTAGTAGACCTCACAGTGAAATGCTGAATACAACAGGTGTAGTAGACCTCACAGTGAAATGCTGAATACAACAGGTGTAGTAGACCTCACAGTGAAATGCTGAATACAACAGGTGTAGTAGACCTCACAGTGAAATGCTGAATACAACAGGTGTAGTAGACCTTACAGTGAAATGCTGAATACAACAGGTGTAGTAGACCTCACAGTGAAATGCTGAATACAACAGGTGTAGTAGACCTCACAGTGAAATGCTGAATACAACAGGTGTAGTAGACCTCACAGTGAAATGCTGAATACAACAGGTGTAGTAGACCTCACAGTGAAATGCTGAATACAACCGGTGTAGACCTCACAGTGAAATGCTGAATACAACAGGTGTAGTAGACCTCACAGTGAAATGCTGAATACAACCGGTGTAGTAGACCTCACAGTGAAATGCTGAATACAACAGGTGTAGTAGACCTTACAGTGAAATGCTGAATACAACAGGTGTAGTAGACCTTACAGTGAAATGCTGAATACAACAGGTGTAGTAGACCTCACAGTGAAATGCTGAATACAACAGGTGTAGTAGACCTTACAGTGAAATGCTGAATACAACAGGTGTAGTAGACCTCACAGTGAAATGCTGAATACAACCGGTGTAGACCTTACAGTGAAATGCTGAATACAACCGGTGTAGTAGACCTTACAGTGAAATGCTGAATACAACCGGTGTAGGTAGACCTCACAGTGAAATGCTGAATACAACCGGTGTAGACGACCTTACAGTGAAATGCTGAATACAACCGGTGTAGACCTCACAGTGAAATGCTGAATACAACAGGTGTAGTAGACCTTACAGTGAAATGCTGAATACAACCGGTGTAGGTAGACCTCACAGTGAAATGCTGAATACAACCGGTGTAGTAGACCTTACAGTGAAATGCTGAATACAACAGGTGTAGTAGACCTTACAGTGAAATGCCGAATACAACCGGTGTAGTAGACCTTACAGTGAAATGCTGAATACAACAGGTGTAGTAGACCTTACAGTGAAATGCTGAATACAACAGGTGTAGTAGACCTTACAGTGAAATGCTGAATACAACAGGTGTAGTAGACCTGACAGTGAAATGCTGAATACAACCGGTGTAGTAGACCTTACAGTGAAATGCTGAATACAACAGGTGTAGTAGACCTCACAGTGAAATGCTGAATACAACAGGTGTAGTAGACCTTACAGTGAAATGCTGAATACAACAGGTGTAGTAGACCTCACAGTGAAATGCTGAATACAACCGGTGTAGTAGACCTTACAGTGAAATGCTGAATACAACAGGTGTAGTAGACCTCACAGTGAAATGCTGAATACAACAGGTGTAGTAGACCTCACAGTGAAATGCTGAATACAACAGGTGTAGTAGACCTTACAGTGAAATGCTGAATACAACCGGTGAAGACCTTACAGTGAAATGCTGAATACAACCGGTGAAGACCTTACAGTGAAATGCTGAATACAACCGGTGTAGACCTTACAGTGAAATGCTGAATACAACCGGTGTAGACCTTACAGTGAAATGCTGAATACAACCGGTGAAGACCTTACAGTGAAATGCTGAATACAACAGGTGTAGACCTTACAGTGAAATGCTGAATACAACAGGTGTAGTAGACCTTACAGTGAAATGCTGAATACAACAGGTGTAGTAGACCTTACAGTGAAATGCTGAATACAACAGGTGTAGTAGACCTTACAGTGAAATGCTGAATACAACCGGTGTAGACCTCACAGTGAAATGCTGAATACAACAGGTGTAGTAGACCTCACAGTGAAATGCTGAATACAACAGGTGTAGTAGACCTTACAGTGAAATGCTGAATACAACCGGTGTAGACCTCACAGTGAAATGCTGAATACAACAGGTGTAGTAGACCTCACAGTGAAATGCTGAATACAACAGGTGTAGTAGACCTTACAGTGAAATGCTGAATACAACAGGTGTAGTAGACCTCACAGTGAAATGCTGAATACAACCGGTGTAGTAGACCTCACAGTGAAATGCTGAATATAACAGATGTAGTAGACCTTACAGTGAAATGCTGAATACAACAGGTGTAGTAGACCTTACAGTGAAATGCTGAATACAACAGGTGTAGTAGACCTCACAGTGAAATGCTGAATACAACAGGTGTAGTAGACCTCACAGTGAAATGCTGAATACAACAGGTGTAGACCTTACAGTGAAATGCTGAATACAACCGGTGTAGACCTCACAGTGAAATGCTGAATACAACAGGTGTAGTAGACCTTACAGTGAAATGCTGAATACAACAGGTGTAGTAGACCTTACAGTGAAATGCTGAATACAACAGGTGTAGTAGACCTTACAGTGAAATGCTGAATACAACAGGTGTAGTAGACCTTACAGTGAAATGCTGAATACAACAGGTGTAGTAGACCTTACAGTGAAATGCTGAATATAACAGGTGTAGTAGACCTCACAGTGAAATGCTGAATACAACCGGTGTAGTAGACCTCACAGTGAAATGCTGAATACAACAGGTGTAGTAGACCTTACAGTGAAATGCTGAATACAACAGGTGTAGTAGACCTCACAGTGAAATGCTGAATACAACAGGTGTAGTAGACCTTACAGTGAAATGCTGAATACAACAGGTGTAGTAGACCTTACAGTGAAATGCTGAATACAACCGGTGTAGTAGACCTCACAGTGAAATGCTGAATACAACAGGTGTAGTAGACCTTACAGTGAAATGCTGAATACAACCGGTGTAGACCTTACAGTGAAATGCTGAATACAACCGGTGTAGTAGACCTTACAGTGAAATGCTGAATACAACCGGTGTAGTAGACCTCACAGTGAAATGCTGAATACAACCGGTGTAGTAGACCTCACAGTGAAATGCTGAATACAACAGGTGTAGTAGACCTCACAGTGAAATGCTGAATACAACAGGTGTAGTAGACCTTACAGTGAAATGCTGAATACAACCGGTGTAGACCTTACAGTGAAATGCTGAATACAACCGGTGTAGACCTTACAGTGAAATGCTGAATACAACAGGTGTAGTAGACCTTACAGTGAAATGCTGAATACAACCGGTGTAGTAGACCTTACAGTGAAATGCTGAATACAACCGGTGTAGACCTTACAGTGAAATGCTGAATACAACAGGTGTAGTAGACCTTACAGTGAAATGCTGAATACAACAGGTGTAGTAGACCTTACAGTGAAATGCTGAATACAACCGGTGTAGTAGACCTCACAGTGAAATGCTGAATACAACAGGTGTAGTAGACCTCACAGTGAAATGCTGAATACAACAGGTGTAGTAGACCTCACAGTGAAATGCTGAATACAACAGATGTAGTAGACCTTACAGTGAAATGCTGAATACAACAGGTGTAGTAGACCTTACAGTGAAATGCTGAATACAACAGGTGTAGACCTTACAGTGAAATGCTTACTTACAAGCCCTTAACCAACAATGAAGTTAAAAAAAAATAAAACTAAAAATACAGATAAACAATAAAAGTAACAAGTAATTAAAGAGCAGCAGTAAAATAACAATAACTATATATAGGAGAGTACCGGTACAGAGTCAATATATATATAAAAATATATATTTTTACATTTCATTTCACCTTTATTTAACCAGTTAGGCTAGTTGAGAACAAGTTCTCATTTACAACTGCGACCTGGCCAAGATAAAGCAAAGCAGTTCGACACATAACAACAACACAGAGTTACACATGGAATAAACAAACATACAGTCAATAATACAGTAGAAAAATAAATATACAGCATGTGCAAATGAGGTAGGATAAGATAGGTAAGGCAATAAATAGGCCATGGTGGCAAATTAATTACAATATAGCAATTAAACACTGGAATGGTAGGATGTGCAGAAGATGAATGTGCAAGATGAGATACTGGGGTGCAAAGGAGCAAGATAAATAAATACAGTATGGGGATGAGGTAGATTGGATGGGCTATTTACAGATGAGCTATGTACAGGTGCAGTGATCTGTGAGCTGCTCTGACAGCTGGTGCTTAAAGCTAGTGAGGGAGATATGAGTCTCCAGCTTCAGTGATTTTTGAAGTTCGTTCCAGTCATTGGCAGCAGAGAACTGGAAGGAGAGGCGGCCAAAGGAAGAATTGGCTTTGGGGGTGACCAGTGAGATATACCTGCTGGAGTGCGTGCTACGGGTGGGTGCTGCTATGGTGACCAGTGAGCTGAGATAAGGCAGGGCTTTACCTAGCAGAGACTTGTAGATAACCTGGAGCCAGTGGGTTTGGCGACGAGTATGAAGCGAGGGCCAGCCAACGAGAGCATACAGGTCGCAGTGGTGGGTAGTATATGGGGCTTAGGTGACAAAACGGATGGCACTGTGATAGACTGCATCCAATTTATTGAGTAGAGTGTTGGAGGCTATTTTGTAAATGACATCGCCAAAGTCGAGGATCGGTAGGATGGTCAGTTTTACGAGGGTATGTTTGGCAACATGAGTGAATGATGCTTTGTTGCGAAATAGGAAGCCGATTCTAGATTTAACTTTGAATTGGAGATGTTTAATGTGAGTCTGGAAGGAGAGTTTACAGTCTAGCCAGACACCTAGGTATTTGGAGTTGTCCACATATTCTAAGTCAGAACCGTCCAGAGTAGTGATGCTGGACGGGCGGGCGGGTGCCGGCAGCGATCGGTTGAAGAGGATGCATTTAGTTTTACTTGCATTAAAGAGCAGTTGGAGGCCACGGAAGGAGAGTTGTATGGCATTGAAGCTCGCCTGGAGGGTTGTTAACACAGTGTCCAACGAAGGGCCAGAGGTGTCGTCTGTGTAGAGGTGGATCAAAGAATTACCAGCAGCGAGAGGGACATCATTGATGTATACAGAGAAGAGAGTCGGCCAGAGAATTGAACCCTGTGGCACCCCCATAGAGACTGCCAGAGGTCCGGACAACAGGCCCTCCGATTTGACACACTGAACTCTATCAGAGAAGTAGTTGGTGAACCAGGCGAGGCAATCATTTGAGAAACCAAGGCTGTTTAGTCTGCCAATAAGAATGTTGTGATTCTTATTGCGGGGGCACCGGCTAGTTGAGGTAATATGTACATGTGGGTAGCATTATTAAAGTGACATGTATAGATGATAACAGAGAGTAGCAGTGGTGTAAAGGGAGGGGGGCAATGCAAATAGTCTGGGTAGCCATTTGATTAGGTGTTCAGGAGTCTTATGGCTTGGGGGTAGAAGCTGTTTAGAAGCCTCTTGGACCTAGACTTGGCTCTCCGGTACCGCTTGCCGTGCGGTAGCAGAGAGAACAGTCTATGACTGGGGTGACTGGAGTCCTTGACAATTTTATGGGCCTTCCTCTGACACCGCCTGGTATAGAGGTCCTGGATGGCAGGGAGCTTGGCTTCCTGAGAGTGGGTTCTACATCTATAGTTTGTAGTGTAGAGTGGGTTCTAGTGGGTCCTACTTCTATAGTTTGTAGTGTAGAGTGGGTTCTACTTGTAGTGTAGAGTGGGTTCTACTTCTATAGTTTGTAGTGTAGAGTGGGTTCTACATCTATAGTTTGTAGTGTAGAGTGGGTTCTACTTGTAGTGTAGAGTGGGTTCTACTTCTATAGTTTGTAGTGTAGAGTGGGTTCTACATCTATAGTTTGTAGTGTAGAGTGGGTTCTAGTGGGTCCTACTTCTATAGATTGTAGTGTAGAGTGGGTTCTACTTGTAGTGTAGAGTGGGTTCTACTTGTAGTGTAGAGTGGGTTCTATGTTAGGAACGAGAGGCACCTTTTCATTACAACGTTGGAGGAAATACGTTCCTAGCATGTGAGGAACGTGTTTGCTGGCCTCATAAATGCTAGCCATAGCTAATATTTAGAAAAACTATTTTTTGTTTGGCTAGAGTTCTGCTAACCTGTTTGTAATCCCTTTAGTGTTGCTTGCTAGCTTGCTGGCTAGCTACAGAGGTTAGCTGGCTAATTAGCTACAGTAGTTAGCTACTACCATCAGTTGTTATGTTATTATCATATTTAGCTTATTCCACCTTTTGTAGAATGCATACTGGCATTTGAATATAGTGAAGGAAAAAGGAATCTGGACACTGTGGACAAGGTAGATGTAGGTGTAGATCAGAGTCATTCATATTCTATTCACCCAGTTCAATGTAACATCCATAGGTTTAGGCTACTACATGACACTAGAATTTTCCCTATACCCATCATGAGGTTGCTACAACCTCGCCTATGAATGAAAGTTTACAACGTAGGTGACAGACAGTGACACATTCAATACCATCTTACACACTCTTACATCTAGCTGATATAGGGTGCAATCATTAGTCTAACAGTTGCAAACACATTTCTGCTGGACAAACTCAGGTATGTTTATCCCTTTTCGTTCCATTTGCTTCCAATTAAGAAAGGTTTTTCAACAGAATCGACTTCAGTGAATTCAAGACAACTGGGAACTCAGAAAAAAAGAGCTCCAACTGCGAAAATAAGTTTTGAATCCGACTCAGGAACACGGGCCTCTTTCTAGAGCTCTGACCAGAAGATCGCTGACGTCATGATTCAACCTTGTTTTTCCCCCAGAGTTCCCAGTTGTCTTGAAAGCACCATAAATCCAGAGAATGCTGGACTTTGGTGACAAAATTTGCCCACAAGAAGGACTGCCGCGCCACCTTCCTGTTCAAGAGAGCACAGCACAACAAGGTGAGTCCAAAAATGTATTGTATGCTGCTGCATAAATGGTGTAATATGCCAGGGAGATATGTATACTGTAACTAAGAAAAGTAATACTAAGTGTATGTTGTGTAGTAGCCCATGTGTCTCACCCTAATAATGTGGTCCCTTTCCCCCTCATAACTTAGCCTACTGTTCTGACTTGGTGGTGCACATGTAGCCTATAACCTGTTTTTAGAGAAATGTCAACATAGAATATTGTAAGAGCTTTCATTGTCTGCTTATATGCCCCCTTTGTTTATCCTACGGTTCTGACTTGGTGTACAGGGAGAATACTGTAAGAACGGCCCATGTTCTGAATTCTGTCGCTGTACATTTCAGAAGTGCTGAACAAATAGTTATATTGACTACATCCGTCTTAGCTCTGTCAGTGTCTTAATCGAAATTACAGATTACCCCTTATCCGCTCATCGTTCCCTCATGCCATAGTTTGTACATCTCAACTGTCAGTAGAAATCACATTTGTTTAAACAAGGCTGAATGAACTGTTTGGCTGCCAGACAAGGCTCCTCTGATAACCAGGTGTAGCGGTGGTAAGGATTCACTCCATGGTGCTGAAAGGAAAGCTCTGCTGTTGGGACAGCTTTATGTAGGCCCTGACAGTTTGTGGGTAACGTTTGTCACGGTTGCAGTGAAATGAATGTACTGTTGAGGGATGTTTTACATTGTGTAGTGGCTTTGCTGGCATGCATCGACAACAACAAAATGAGTTTGTCCCACCAAGATTTACATGCTAAAAATCGCCACTGACCCTAGCAATAAATTAGTAAAACCAAACGCTTACCTTGACTTGGAAGAGTTCCAGTGTTGGATAGTCATAGCCAGCTAGCTAACATAGAATCTCTCCGTTTGAGCCGGGTGTTTGAGTAGGCTAAACCAGACAGCTTCATTTGCTAGCTAAGTAAGTGAAAAAAATTATGAACTATAGCTCTCTCTCTCTTTCTTGCTCCTCCTTCATTTGTGAAGAAATTAATTTGTTCAAAACTGTTTTCTCTCTCTCTTTAAGTCAACTACTCACCACATTTTAGCACTACAGTGCTAGCTAGCTGTAGCTTATGCTTTCAGTACTAGATTCATTCTCTGATCCTTTCATTGGGTGGACAACATGTCAGTTGATGCTGCAAGAGCTCTGATAGGCTAGAGGATGTACTCTGGAAGTTGTCATAATTACTGTGTAAGTCTAAGGAAGGGGGTGAGAATCATGAGCCTCCTAGGTTTTGTATTGAAGTCAATGTACCCAGAGGAGGATGGAAGCTAACTGTGCTCCGGTTAGACCTTGGTGCTACCCTACAGAGTGCTGTTGAGGCTACTGTAGACCTTCAGTGAAAAACAGTGTGTTTTAATCAATTATTTGGTGACGTGAATATATGTTGTGCAGTTTTATCTAAAATTGATAACTTTTAAAAATGAAAGGTCCTCCCCTTCCTCCTCTGAAATGAGGCGGGTCCTCCCCTTCCTCCTCTGAAATGAGGCGGGTCCTCCCCTTCCTCCTCTGAAATGAGGCGGGTCCTCCCCTTCCTCCTCTGAAATGAGGATGGTCCTCCCCTTCCTCCTCTGAAATGAGGATGGTCCTCCCCTTCCTCCTCTGAAATGAGGATGGTCCTCCCCTTCCTCCTCTGAAATGAGGATGGTCCTCCCCTTCCTCCTCTGAAATGAGGATGGTCCTCCCCTTCCTCCTCTGAAATGAGGATGGTCCTCCCCTTCCTCCTCTGAAATGAGGATGGTCCTCCCCTTCCTCCTCTGAAATGAGGATGGTCCTCCCCTTCCTCCTCAGAGGATGTAGATGCATGACCCATTGGGAATTCCATGATCAGAACTCTACTAACACTAAAGCTGCATGAACTGTCAAGTCTGGACACGGCCGGAAGTCTGTGGCGCATTTGAAGATCAGGAAGTGTCCTTAATGCGTGTGGCCATCTTGCTACACGGAGTTTTTCACAAGGGAGCCCTGCATATACGGTACATAAGACATAACCTAATCCCATATAAAACCAGTCAAATACAGCACAACACAAATATTCAAGAAAAACAGTTACATTCTTCAATAAGAAGGTTCACAATCAATATTTAAATTGCCCGAGCGGCACCAGAACATCCAAATTGTAAGGTATTTTGTAGTTGGTTCCAGCAAAGAGTTGCTTTAAAAATAAAAGCGGATTTACCTAGTTCGGTGGAGACCTGAGGAACCTCAAGAGTTAACCAAATGGGTTTCCATGGCCGAGCAGCCGCACACAAGCCTAAAATCACCATTCGCAATGCCAAGCGTCGGCCGGAGTGGCGTAAAGCTCATCGCCATTGGACTCTGGGAGCAGTGGAAATGCTTTATCCTAAGTGATGAATCACGCTACACCATCTGCCAGTCCGACGGACGAATTGGGGTTTGGCAGATGCTAGAGAATGCTACCTGCCCCAATGCATAATGCTAAATGTAAAGTTTGGTGGAGGAGGAAAAATGGTCTGGGACTGTTCTTCATAGTTTGGGCTAGGCCCCTTAGTTCCAGTGAAGGGAAATCTTAACGCTACAGCATACAATGACATTCTAGACGTTTCTGTGCTTCCAACTTTGTAGCAACAGTTTGGGGAAGGCCCTTTCCCGTTTCAGCATGACAATGCCCCCGTGTGCAAAGCGAGGTCCATACAGAAATGGTTTGTCGAGATTGGTGTGGTAGAACTTGACTGGTCTGCACAGAGCCCTGACCTCAACCCCATAGAACACCTTTGGGATGAATTGGAACGCCGACTGCGAGCCAGGCCTAATCACCCAACATCAGTGCCAGACCTCACTAATGCTCATGGCAGAACGGAAGCAAGTCCCTGCAGCAATGTTCCATCTAGTGGAAAGCCTTCCCAGAACAGTGGAGGCTGTTATAGCAGTAAAGGAGGGAACAACTCCATATTAATACCCATGATTTTGGAATGAGATGTTAAACGAGCAGGAGTCCCTGAGATGTTAAACGAGCAGGAGTCCCTGAGATGTTAAACGAGCAGGAGTCCCTGAGATGTTAAACGAGCAGGAGTCCATGAGATGTTAAACGAGCAGGAGTCCCTGAGATGATAAACGAGCAGGAGTCCCTGAGATGATAAACGAGCAGGAGTCCCTGAGATGTTAAACGAGCAGGAGTCCCTGAGATGTTAAACGAGCAGGAGTCCATGAGATGTTAAACGAGCAGGAGTCCATGAGATGTTAAACGAGCAGGAGTCCCTGAGATGTTAAACGAGCAGGAGTCCATGAGATGTTAAACGAGCAGGAGTCCCTGAGATGTTAAACGAGCAGGAGTCCCTGAGATGTTAAACGAGCAGGAGTCCCTGAGATGTTAAACGAGCAGGAGTCCATGAGATGTTAAACGAGCAGGAGTCCATGAGATGTTAAACGAGCAGGAGTCCATGAGATGTTAAACGAGCAGGAGTCCATGAGATGTTAAACGAGCAGGAGTCCATGAGATGTTAAACGAGCAGGAGTCCCTGAGATGATAAACGAGCAGGAGTCCCTGAGATGATAAACGAGCAGGAGTCCCTGAGATGTTAAACGAGCAGGAGTCCATGAGATGTTAAACGAGCAGGAGTCCATGAGATGTTAAACGAGCAGGAGTCCATGAGATGTTAAACGAGCAGGAGTCCATGAGATGTTAAACGAGCAGGAGTCCATGAGATGTTAAACGAGCAGGAGTCCATGAGATGTTAAACGAGGAGGAGTCCATGAGATGTTAAATGAGCAGGAGTCCATGAGATGTTAAACGAGCAGGAGTCCATGAGATGTTAAACGAGCAGGAGTCCCTGAGATGTTAAACGAGCAGGAGTCCACATACTTTTGGTCATGTAGTGTACCTAATAATCTATAAAGATAGAACGTTAAAACGTGACCCCACTGTTGAACTGTGAAAAGTATTCAGGTTTTATTTCCATCCATTTTATCTCATGGTGAGCAACAAACATGATGTGAAGAGTGAGTGAACAACACACACAGATTTACCTTAATATAGAGAACAGAGGTACTGACCAAAATCCTTTTAGTTCTACATTCTTGTCTGCTGAATGAATGTCCCAGAGTTCCTTCCACCCTGCCACCGTTTAAAATGTAATCTCTTCCACCCGAAAGAGAGAAAGGTAAAGTATGACTTCATGCAGGTACAGTACATTAGATATAAAGGTAACTTCCTTCCTGTCCTATCGAGGATTTCAGTGCAACAGTTTTTCAACAGAAATCTATCAATATGTTTGATAGATAGGTCTTGCGTCGTATACAGTAAACTTTGGACAGTATTTTAGCAACCCTCATGTTACAGTACATTTAATTTAAACATATTTTAATAGCCCGTCCTATGATACAAAACATCCATTTTACAACACTTACAACTAAACTAGCTAGCGGTTGAAATATTGAAATAAATAACAACATTTAAAACATAACAACATGGTGATTGGAACAGTAAACACAGAGATCACTACGACAACAACCAGTAAGAATGCGAGGTTAGATAAACTAGTAAGAAGTTAAAACAAGAATCAGCTTTTTGAAGGTATCAGAAAATGTGAAAGTATGACAACAATGCCAGTTTGTGTGTTTGTGTCCATGACGCCAGTCCAGGGTTATATTCATTAGTGGGTACACCCTTGCAAAAAGTGTTTCTTAACAGACAAGTTCAGGTAGTCCTAACCTGTTTCGACCCGTTTGCTTCCTAGTGAATACAACCCAGTCTCACACAGAGGACGTCTGAGCATCCTCGCCGGGGGCCTTGTTATTCCCTTGCATGCTCCCTGAGAAGTTGTCAGAGTCCAACAGCTCCACGATACTATACGGAGAACAGTCCTCCAGCCCCAGCTTCCCACAGGCCCAGCCACAGAAACCCTTCTCCAGGTCGCGGACAGACAGCCACCACTCACTAAAGGCCCAGGAGACCTGCGCCAGGGTGGAGTACAGAGCCAGGGACAGAGCCATGGGCATGATCAGCATGGGGTAGAAGATGATGAGGCAGGGGCAGATGGTGATCTTATGCCAGAATGTTCTCTCCTCGTTGTAGACCAGGAACACGTTGTACCAGGTGAGCGTTCCATAGTAAAACGACGTGATGAAGGCGATAAGGAATACTAAAGGAGCACACAATAGGCTCCAGAGGATCACATGGGGGCCCTGAAAGAACCCCAAGCCACAGGAACACTTGGAGCCCTGGCCCCTCTCACACTCAGCGTCCAGACGTTCCTTAGAGAGGGCCATGTCCCGGAGTTCTCTCTCTGTTAGAGTAACGTGGATGTCCACCACCTGACCCTTCTTCTTCCCCCTGGTGATGGTGCCGGTCAAGGTCACATAACGGCTGTCTGGGGGCATGCTCCTGTCGCTCCAGCCTCCTGGAGACACACAACAACATTATGACACTAGTAAGCTCCAGCCTCCTGGAGATACACAACAACATTATGACACTAGTAAGCTCCAGCCTCCTGGAGATACACAACAACATTATGACACTAGTAAGCTCCAGCCTCCTGGAGATACACAACAACATTATGACACTAGTAAGCTCCAGCCTCCTGGAGACACAACAACATTATGACACTAGTAAGCTCCAGCCTCCTGGAGATACACAACAACATTATGACACTAGTAAGCTCCAGCCTCCTGGAGATACACAACAACAACAACATTATGACACTAGTAAGCTCCAGCCTCCTGGAGATACACAACAACATTATGACACTAGTAAGCTCCAGCCTCCTGGAGATACACAACAACATTATGACACTAGTAAGCTCCAGCCTCCTGGAGACACACAACAACAACAACATTATGACACTAGTAAGCTCCAGCCTCCTGGAGATACACAACAACATTATGACACTAGTAAGCTCCAGCCTCCTGGAGATACACAACAACATTATGACACTAGTAAGCTCCAGCCTCCTGGAGACACACAACAACAACAACATTATGACACTAGTAAGCTCCAGCCTCCTGGAGATACACAACAACATTATGACACTAGTAAGCTCCAGCCTCCTGGAGACACACAACAACAACAACATTATGACACTAGTAAGCTCCAGCCTCCTGGAGATACACAACAACATTATGACACTAGTAAGCTCCAGCCTCCTGGAGATACACAACAACAACAACAACATTATGACACTAGTAAGCTCCAGCCTCCTGGAGACACACAACAACATTATGACACTAGTAAGCTCCAGCCTCCTGGAGATACACAACAACATTATGACACTAGTAAGCTCCAGCCTCCTGGAGACACACAACAACAACAACATTATGACACTAGTAAGCTCCAGCCTCCTGGAGACACACAACAACATTATGACACTAGTAAGCTCCAGCCTCCTGGAGACACACAACAACATTATGACACTAGTAAGCTCCAGCCTCCTGGAGATACACAACATTATGACACTAGTAAGCTCCAGCCTCCTGGAGATACACAACAACAACAACATTATGACACTAGTAAGCTCCAGCCTCCTGGAGATACACAACAACATTATGACACTAGTAAGCTCCAGCCTCCTGGAGATACACAACAACAACAACATTATGACACTAGTAAGCTCCAGCCTCCTGGAGACACACAACAACATTATGACACTAGTAAGCTCCAGCCTCCTGGAGACACAACAACATTATGACACTAGTAAGCTCCAGCCTCCTGGAGACACAACAATATTATGACACTAGTAAGCTCCAGCCTCCTGGAGATACACAACAACAACAACATTATGACACTAGTAAGCTCCAGCCTCCTGGAGATACACAACAACAACAACATTATGACACTAGTAAGCTCCAGCCTCCTGGAGACACACAACAACATTATGACACTAGTAAGCTCCAGCCTCCTGGAGACACACAACAGCAACATTATGACACTAGTAAGCTCCAGCCTCCTGGAGATACACAACAACAACATTATGACACTAGTAAGCTCCAGCCTCCTGGAGATACACAACAACAACATTATGACACTAGTAAGCTCCAGCCTCCTGGAGATACACAACAACAACAACATTATGACACTAGTAAGCTCCAGCCTCCTGGAGATACACAACAACAACAACATTATGACACTAGTAAGCTCCAGCCTCCTGGAGACACACAACATTATGACACTAGTAAGCTCCAGCCTCCTGGAGATACACAACAACAACAACATTATGACACTAGTAAGCTCCAGCCTCCTGGAGATACACAACAACATTATGACACTAGTAAGCTCCAGCCTCCTGGAGATACACAACAACATTATGACACTAGTAAGCTCCAGCCTCCTGGAGATACACAACAACATTATGACACTAGTAAGCTCCAGCCTCCTGGAGACACAACAACATTATGACACTAGTAAGCTCCAGCCTCCTGGAGACACAACAATATTATGACACTAGTAAGCTCCAGCCTCCTGGAGACACAACAACATTATGACACTAGTAAGCTCCAGCCTCCTGGAGATACACAACGACATTATGACACTAGTAAGCTCCAGCCTCCTGGAGACACACAACAACATTATGATACTAGTAAGCTCCAGCCTCCTGGAGACACACAACAACATTATGACACTAGTAAGCTCCAGCCTCCTGGAGACACACAACAACAACAACATTATGACACTAGTAAGCTCCAGCCTCCTGGAGATACACAACAACATTATGACACTAGTAAGCTCCAGCCTCCTGGAGACACACAACAACATTATGACACTAGTAAGCTCCAGCCTCCTGGAGATACACAACAACATTATGACACTAGTAAGCTCCAGCCTCCTGGAGACACACAACAACAACAACATTATGACACTAGTAAGCTCCAGCCTCCTGGAGATACACAACAACATTATGACACTAGTAAGCTCCAGCCTCCTGGAGATACACAACAACATTATGACACTAGTAAGCTCCAGCCTCCTGGAGACACACAACAACAACAACATTATGACACTAGTAAGCTCCAGCCTCCTGGAGATACACAACAACATTATGACACTAGTAAGCTCCAGCCTCCTGGAGACACACAACAACAACAACATTATGACACTAGTAAGCTCCAGCCTCCTGGAGATACACAACAACATTATGACACTAGTAAGCTCCAGCCTCCTGGAGATACACAACAACATTATGACACTAGTAAGCTCCAGCCTCCTGGAGACACACAACAACAACAACATTATGACACTAGTAAGCTCCAGCCTCCTGGAGACACACAACAACATTATGACACTAGTAAGCTCCAGCCTCCTGGAGATACACAACAACAACAACATTATGACACTAGTAAGCTCCAGCCTCCTGGAGACACACAACAACAACATTATAACACTAGTAAGCTCCAGCCTCCTGGAGACACACAACAACATTATGACACTAGTAAGCTCCAGCCTCCTGGAGATACACAACAACAACAACATTATGACACGAGTAAGCTCCAGCCTCCTGGAGACACACAACAACAACATTATGACACTAGTAAGCTCCAGCCTCCTGGAGATACACAACAACATTATGACACTAGTAAGCTCCAGCCTCCTGGAGACACACAACAACATTATGACACTAGTAAGCTCCAGCCTCCTGGAGACACACAACAACAACAACATTATGACACTAGTAAGCTCCAGCCTCCTGGAGATACACAACAACATTATGACACTAGTAAGCTCCAGCCTCCTGGAGATACACAACAACAACAACATTATGATACTAGTAAGCTCCAGCCTCCTGGAGACACAACAACATTATGACACTAGTAAGCTCCAGCCTCCTGGAGACACACAACAACATTATGACACTAGTAAGCTCCAGCCTCCTGGAGACACACAACAACAACATTATGACACTAGTAAGCTCCAGCCTCCTGGAGACACAACAACATTATGACACTAGTAAGCTCCAGCCTCCTGGAGACACACAACAACAACAACATTATGACACTAGTAAGCTCCAGCCTCCTGGAGACACAACAACATTATGACACTAGTAAGCTCCAGCCTCCTGGAGATACACAACAACATTATGACACTAGTAAGCTCCAGCCTCCTGGAGACACACAACAACATTATGACACTAGTAAGCTCCAGCCTCCTGGAGATACACAACAACATTATGACACTAGTAAGCTCCAGCCTCCTGGAGATACACAACAACATTATGACACTAGTAAGCTCCAGCCTCCTGGAGACACACAACAACAACAACATTATGACACTAGTAAGCTCCAGCCTCCTGGAGATACACAACAACATTATGACACTAGTAAGCTCCAGCCTCCTGGAGACACAACAACATTATGACACTAGTAAGCTCCAGCCTCCTGGAGACACAACAACATTATGACACTAGTAAGCTCCAGCCTCCTGGAGATACACAACAACATTATGACACTAGTAAGCTCCAGCCTCCTGGAGATACACAACAGCAACATTATGACACTAGTAAGCTCCAGCCTCCTGGAGATACACAACAACATTATGACACTAGTAAGCTCCAGCCTCCTGGAGATACACAACAACATTATGACACTAGTAAGCTCCAGCCTCCTGGAGATACACAACAACATTATGACACTAGTAAGCTCCAGCCTCCTGGAGACACACAACAACAACAACATTATGACACTAGTAAGCTCCAGCCTCCTGGAGACACACAACAACATTATGACACTAGTAAGCTCCAGCCTCCTGGAGATACACAACAGCAACATTATGACACTAGTAAGCTCCAGCCTCCTGGAGATACACAACAACATTATGACACTAGTAAGCTCCAGCCTCCTGGAGATACACAACAACATTATGACACTAGTAAGCTCCAGCCTCCTGGAGATACACAACAGCAACATTATGACACTAGTAAGCTCCAGCCTCCTGGAGATACACAACAACATTATGACACTAGTAAGCTCCAGCCTCCTGGAGATACACAACAACATTATGACACTAGTAAGCTCCAGCCTCCTGGAGATACACAACAACATTATGACACTAGTAAGCTCCAGCCTCCTGGAGACACACAACAACAACAACATTATGACACTAGTAAGCTCCAGCCTCCTGGAGATACACAACAACATTATGACACTAGTAAGCTCCAGCCTCCTGGAGACACACAACAACATTATGACACTAGTAAGCTCCAGCCTCCTGGAGATACACAACAACAACATTATGACACTAGTAAGCTCCAGCCTCCTGGAGACACACAACAACATTATGACACTAGTAAGCTCCAGCCTCCTGGAGACACACAACAGCAACATTATGACACTAGTAAGCTCCAGCCTCCTGGAGATACACAACAACATTATGACACTAGTAAGCTCCAGCCTCCTGGAGATACACAACAACAACAACAACATTATGACACTAGTAAGTTCCAGCCTCCTGGAGACACATAACAACATTATGACACTAGTAAGCTCCAGCCTCCTGGAGATACACAACAACATTATGACACTAGTAAGCTCCAGCCTCCTGGAGATACACAACAACATTATGACACTAGTAAGCTCCAGCCTCCTGGAGATACACAACAACATTATGACACTAGTAAGCTCCAGCCTCCTGGAGATACACAACAACATTATGACACTAGTAAGCTCCAGCCTCCTGGAGATACACAACAACATTATGACACTAGTAAGCTCCAGCCTCCTGGAGATACACAACAACATTATGACACTAGTAAGCTCCAGCCTCCTGGAGATACACAACAACATTATGACACTAGTAAGCTCCAGCCTCCTGGAGATACACAACAACATTATGACACTAGTAAGCTCCAGCCTCCTGGAGATACACAACAACATTATGACACTAGTAAGCTCCAGCCTCCTGGAGACACACAACAACATTATGACACTAGTAAGCTCCAGCCTCCTGGAGATACACAACAACAACATTATGACACTAGTAAGCTCCAGCCTCCTGGAGATACACAACAACAACATTATGACACTAGTAAGCTCCAGCCTCCTGGAGATACACAACAGCAACATTATGACACTAGTAAGCTCCAGCCTCCTGGAGATACACAACAACAACATTATGACACTAGTAAGCTCCAGCCTCCTGGAGATACACAACAACAACATTATGACACTAGTAAGCTCCAGCCTCCTGGAGACACACAACAACAACAACATTATGACACTAGTAAGCTCCAGCCTCCTGGAGACACACAACAACATTATGACACTAGTAAGCTCCAGCCTCCTGGAGACACACAACAACATTATGACACTAGTAAGCTCCAGCCTCCTGGAGATACACAACAACATTATGACACTAGTAAGCTCCAGCCTCCTGGAGATACACAACAACATTATGACACTAGTAAGCTCCAGCCTCCTGGAGATACACAACAACATTATGACACTAGTAAGCTCCAGCCTCCTGGAGATACACAACAACATTATGACACTAGTAAGCTCCAGCCTCCTGGAGATACACAACAACATTATGACACTAGTAAGTTCCAGCCTCCTGGAGACACACAACAACATTATGACACTAGTAAGCTCCAGCCTCCTGGAGATACACAACAACATTATGACACTAGTAAGCTCCAGCCTCCTGGAGACACACAACAACATTATGACACTAGTAAGCTCCAGCCTCCTGGAGACACACAACAACAACAACATTATGACACTAGTAAGCTCCAGCCTCCTGGAGATACACAACAACAACAACATTATGACACTAGTAAGCTCCAGCCTCCTGGAGATACACAACAACATTATGACACTAGTAAGCTCCAGCCTCCTGGAGATACACAACAACATTATGATACTAGTAAGCTCCAGCCTCCTGGAGACACACAACAACAACATTATGACACTAGTAAGCTCCAGCCTCCTGGAGATACACAACAACAACAACATTATGACACTAGTAAGCTCCAGCCTCCTGGAGATACACAACAGCAACATTATGACACTAGTAAGCTCCAGCCTCCTGGAGACACACAACAACAACAACATTATGACACTAGTAAGCTCCAGCCTCCTGGAGACACACAACAACATTATGACACTAGTAAGCTCCAGCCTCCTGGAGATACACAACAACATTATGACACTAGTAAGCTCCAGCCTCCTGGAGATACACAACAACATTATGACACTAGTAAGCTCCAGCCTCCTGGAGACACACAACAACAACAACATTATGACACTAGTAAGCTCCAGCCTCCTGGAGATACACAACAACATTATGACACTAGTAAGCTCCAGCCTCCTGTAGATACACAACAACATTATGACACTAGTAAGCTCCAGCCTCCTGGAGATACACAACAACATTATGACACTAGTAAGCTCCAGCCTCCTGGAGATACACAACAACAACAACATTATGACACTAGTAAGCTCCAGCCTCCTGGAGACACACAACAACAACAACATTATGACACTAGTAAGCTCCAGCCTCCTGGAGACACACAACAACAACAACATTATGACACTAGTAAGCTCCAGCCTCCTGGAGATACACAACAACAACAACATTATGACACTAGTAAGCTCCAGCCTCCTGGAGACACACAACAACAACATTATGACACTAGTAAGCTCCAGCCTCCTGGAGACACACAACAACATTATGACACTAGTAAGCTCCAGCCTCCTGGAGATACACAACAACATTATGACACTAGTAAGCTCCAGCCTCCTGGAGACACACAACAACATTATGACACTAGTAAGCTCCAGCCTCCTGGAGATACACAACAACATTATGACACTAGTAAGCTCCAGCCTCCTGGAGATACACAACAACAACAACATTGTGACACTAGTAAGCTCCAGCCTCCTGGAGATACACAACAACATTATGACACTAGTAAGCTCCAGCCTCCTGGAGATACACAACAACATTATGACACTAGTAAGCTCCAGCCTCCTGGAGATACACAACAACAACAACAACATTATGACACGAGTAAGCTCCAGCCTCCTGGAGACACACAACAACAACAACATTATGACACTAGTAAGCTCCAGCCTCCTGGAGATACACAACAACAACAACAACATTATGACACGAGTAAGCTCCAGCCTCCTGGAGACACACAACAACAACAACAACATTATGACACGAGTAAGCTCCAGCCTCCTGGAGATACACAACAACAACAACAACATTATGAAACGAGTAAGCTCCAGCCTCCTGGAGATACACAACAACAACAACAACATTATGACACGAGTAAGCTCCAGCCTCCTGGAGATACACAACAACATTATGACACTAGTAAGCTCCAGCCTCCTGGAGATACACAACAACATTATGACACTAGTAAGCTCCAGCCTCCTGGAGACACACAACAACAACAACATTATGACACTAGTAAGCTCCAGCCTCCTGGAGATACACAACAACATTATGACACTAGTAAGCTCCAGCCTCCTGGAGACACACAACAACAACAACATTATGACACTAGTAAGCTCCAGCCTCCTGGAGACACACAACAACATTATGACACTAGTAAGCTCCAGCCTCCTGGAGATACACAACAACATTATGACACTAGTAAGCTCCAGCCTCCTGGAGATACACAACAACATTATGACACTAGTAAGCTCCAGCCTCCTGGAGATACACAACAACATTATGACACTAGTAAGCTCCAGCCTCCTGGAGATACACAACAACATTATGACACTAGTAAGCTCCAGCCTCCTGGAGATACACAACAACATTATGACACTAGTAAGCTCCAGCCTCCTGGAGATACACAACAACATTATGACACTAGTAAGCTCCAGCTCCTGAGATACACACAACATATTACACTAGTAATCTCCATCTCCGGAGACACCCCACAACAACATTATGACACTAGTAAGCTCCAGCCTCCTGGAGATAACACAACAACATTATGACACTAGTAAGCTCCAGCCTCCTGGAGACACACAACAACATTATGACACTAGTAAGCTCCAGCCTCCTGGAGATACACAACAACATTATGACACTAGTAAGCTCCAGCCTCCTGGAGATACACAACAACATTATGACACTAGTAAGCTCCAGCCTCCTGGAGATACACAACAACATTATGACACTAGTAAGCTCCAGCCTCCTGGAGACACACAACAACAACATTATGACACTAGTAAGCTCCAGCCTCCTGGAGATACACAACAACATTATGACACTAGTAAGCTCCAGCCTCCTGGAGATACACAACAACATTATGACACTAGTAAGCTCCAGCCTCCTGGAGATACACAACAACATTATGACACTAGTAAGCTCCAGCCTCCTGGAGATACACAACAAACACATTTATGACACTAGTAAGCTCCAGCCTCCTGGAGATCACACAACAACAACATTATGACCACTAGTAAGCTCCAGCCTCCTGGAGATACACAACAACATTATGACACTAGTAAGCTCCAGCCTCCTGGAGATACACAACAACAACATTATGACACTAGTAAGCTCCAGCCTCCTGGAGATACACAACAACATTATGACACTAGTAAGCTCCAGCCTCCTGGAGATACCACAACAACATTATGACACTAGTAAGCTCCAGCCTCCTGGAGATACACAACAACATTATGACACTAGTAAGCTCCAGCCTCCTGGAGATACACAACAACAACATTATGACACTAGTAAGCTCCAGCCTCCTGGAGACACACAACAACAACATTATGACACTAGTAAGCTCCAGCCTCCTGGAGACACAAACAACAACAACATTATGACACTAGTAAGCTCCAGCCTCCTGGAGACACACAACAACATTATGACACTAGTAAGCTCCAGCCTCCTGGAGATACACAACAACATTATGACACTAGTAAGCTCCAGCCTCCTGGAGATACACAACAACATTATGACACTAGTAAGCTCCAGCCTCCTGGAGATACACAACAACATTATGACACTAGTAAGCTCCAGCCTCCTGGAGATACACAACAACATTATGACACTAGTAAGCTCCAGCCTCCTGGAGATACACAACAACATTATGACACTAGTAAGCTCCAGCCTCCTGGAGATACACAACAACATTATGACACTAGTAAGCTCCAGCCTCCTGGAGATACACAACAACATTATGACACTAGTAAGCTCCAGCCTCCTGGAGATACACAACAACATTATGACACTAGTAAGCTCCAGCCTCCTGGAGATACACAACAACAACATTATGACACTAGTAAGCTCCAGCCTCCTGGAGATACACAACAACAATATGACACTAGTAAGCTCCAGCCTCCTGGAGATACACAACAACAACATTATGACACTAGTAAGCTCCAGCCTCCTGGAGACACACAACAACAACAACATTATGACACTAGTAAGCTCCAGCCTCCTGGAGATACACAACAACATTATGACACTAGTAAGCTCCAGCCTCCTGGAGACACACAACAACAACAACATTATGACACTAGTAAGCTCCAGCCTCCTGGAGACACACAACAACATTATGACACTAGTAAGCTCCAGCCTCCTGGAGACACACAACAACATTATGACACTAGTAAGCTCCAGCCTCCTGGAGATACACAACAACATTATGACACTAGTAAGCTCCAGCCTCCTGGAGATACACAACAACATTATGACACTAGTAAGCTCCAGCCTCCTGGAGATACACAACAACATTATGACACTAGTAAGCTCCAGCCTCCTGGAGATACACAACAACATTATGACACTAGTAAGTTCCAGCCTCCTGGAGACACACAACAACATTATGACACTAGTAAGCTCCAGCCTCCTGGAGACACACAACAACAACAACATTATGACACTAGTAAGCTCCAGCCTCCTGGAGACACACAACAACATTATGACACTAGTAAGCTCCAGCCTCCTGGAGACACAACAACATTATGACACTAGTAAGCTCCAGCCTCCTGGAGATACACAACAACAACAACATTATGACACTAGTAAGCTCCAGCCTCCTGGAGATACACAACAACATTATGACACTAGTAAGCTCCAGCCTCCTGGAGATACACAACAACATTATGATACTAGTAAGCTCCAGCCTCCTGGAGACACACAACAACAACATTATGACACTAGTAAGCTCCAGCCTCCTGGAGATACACAACAACAACAACATTATGACACTAGTAAGCTCCAGCCTCCTGGAGACACACAACAACATTATGACACTAGTAAGCTCCAGCCTCCTGGAGACACACAACAACAACAACAACATTATGACACTAGTAAGCTCCAGCCTCCTGGAGACACACAACAACATTATGACACTAGTAAGCTCCAGCCTCCTGGAGATACACAACAACATTATGACACTAGTAAGCTCCAGCCTCCTGGAGATACACAACAACATTATGACACTAGTAAGCTCCAGCCTCCTGGATATACACAACAACAACATTATGACACTAGTAAGCTCCAGCCTCCTGGAGATACACAACAACAACAACATTATGACACTAGTAAGCTCCAGCCTCCTGGAGATACACAACAGCAACATTATGACACTAGTAAGCTCCAGCCTCCTGGAGACACACAACAACATTATGACACTAGTAAGCTCCAGCCTCCTGGAGATACACAACAACAACAACAACATTATGACACTAGTAAGCTCCAGCCTCCTGGAGATACACAACAACATTATGACACTAGTAAGCTCCAGCCTCCTGGAGACACACAACAACAACAACATTATGACACTAGTAAGCTCCAGCCTCCTGGAGATACACAACAACATTATGACACTAGTAAGCTCCAGCCTCCTGTAGATACACAACAACATTATGACACTAGTAAGCTCCAGCCTCCTGGAGACACACAACAACAACAACATTATGACACTAGTAAGCTCCAGCCTCCTGGAGATACACAACAACATTATGACACTAGTAAGCTCCAGCCTCCTGGAGACACACAACAACATTATGACACTAGTAAGCTCCAGCCTCCTGGAGATACACAACAACATTATGACACTAGTAAGCTCCAGCCTCCTGGAGATACACAACAACATTATGACACTAGTAAGCTCCAGCCTCCTGGAGATACACAACAACAACAACATTATGACACTAGTAAGCTCCAGCCTCCTGGAGATACACAACAACATTATGACACTAGTAAGCTCCAGCCTCCTGGAGATACACAACAACATTATGACACTAGTAAGCTCCAGCCTCCTGGAGACACACAACAACAACAACATTATGACACTAGTAAGCTCCAGCCTCCTGGAGATACACAACAACAACAACAACATTATGACACGAGTAAGCTCCAGCCTCCTGGAGACACACAACAACAACAACATTATGACACTAGTAAGCTCCAGCCTCCTGGAGATACACAACAACATTATGACACTAGTAAGCTCCAGCCTCCTGGAGACACACAACAACAACAACATTATGACACTAGTAAGCTCCAGCCTCCTGGAGACACACAACAACATTATGACACTAGTAAGCTCCAGCCTCCTGGAGATACACAACAACATTATGACACTAGTAAGCTCCAGCCTCCTGGAGATACACAACAACATTATGACACTAGTAAGCTCCAGCCTCCTGGAGATACACAACAACATTATGACACTAGTAAGCTCCAGCCTCCTGGAGATACACAACAACATTATGACACTAGTAAGCTCCAGCCTCCTGGAGATACACAACAACATTATGACACTAGTAAGCTCCAGCCTCCTGGAGATACACAACAACATTATGACACTAGTAAGTTCCAGCCTCCTGGAGACACACAACAACATTATGACACTAGTAAGCTCCAGCCTCCTGGAGACACACAACAACATTATGACACTAGTAAGCTCCAGCCTCCTGGAGATACACAACAACAACAACATTATGACACTAGTAAGCTCCAGCCTCCTGGAGATACACAACAGCAACATTATGACACTAGTAAGCTCCAGCCTCCTGGAGACACACAACAACAACAACATTATGACACTAGTAAGCTCCAGCCTCCTGGAGACACACAACAACATTATGACACTAGTAAGCTCCAGCCTCCTGGAGATACACAACAACATTATGACACTAGTAAGCTCCAGCCTCCTGGAGATACACAACAACATTATGACACTAGTAAGCTCCAGCCTCCTGGAGATACACAACAACATTATGACACTAGTAAGCTCCAGCCTCCTGGATATACACAACAACAACAACATTATGACACTAGTAAGCTCCAGCCTCCTGGAGATACACAACAACATTATGACACTAGTAAGCTCCAGCCTCCTGGAGATACACAACAACATTATGACACTAGTAAGCTCCAGCCTCCTGGAGACACACAACAACAACAACATTATGACACTAGTAAGCTCCAGCCTCCTGGAGATACACAACAACATTATGACACTAGTAAGCTCCAGCCTCCTGTAGATACACAACAACATTATGACACTAGTAAGCTCCAGCCTCCTGGAGACACACAACAACAACAACATTATGACACTAGTAAGCTCCAGCCTCCTGGAGATACACAACAACATTATGACACTAGTAAGCTCCAGCCTCCTGGAGACAAACAACAACATTATGACACTAGTAAGCTCCAGCCTCCTGGAGATACACAACAACATTATGACACTAGTAAGCTCCAGCCTCCTGGAGACACACAACAACAACAACATTATGACACTAGTAAGCTCCAGCCTCCTGGAGATACACAACAACATTATGACACTAGTAAGCTCCAGCCTCCTGTAGATACACAACATTATGACACTAGTAAGCTCCAGCCTCCTGGAGACACACAACAACAACAACATTATGACACTAGTAAGCTCCAGCCTCCTGGAGATACACAACAACATTATGACACTAGTAAGCTCCAGCCTCCTGGAGACACACAACAACATTATGACACTAGTAAGCTCCAGCCTCCTGGAGATACACAACAACATTATGACACTAGTAAGCTCCAGCCTCCTGGAGATACACAACAACATTATGACACTAGTAAGCTCCAGCCTCCTGGAGATACACAACAACAACAACATTATGACACTAGTAAGCTCCAGCCTCCTGGAGATACACAACAACAACAACAACATTATGACACGAGTAAGCTCCAGCCTCCTGGAGACACACAACAACAACAACATTATGACACTAGTAAGCTCCAGCCTCCTGGAGATACACAACAACATTATGACACTAGTAAGCTCCAGCCTCCTGGAGACACACAACAACAACAACATTATGACACTAGTAAGCTCCAGCCTCCTGGAGACACACAACAACATTATGACACTAGTAAGCTCCAGCCTCCTGGAGATACACAACAACATTATGACACTAGTAAGCTCCAGCCTCCTGGAGATACACAACAACATTATGACACTAGTAAGCTCCAGCCTCCTGGAGATACACAACAACATTATGACACTAGTAAGCTCCAGCCTCCTGGAGATACACAACAACATTATGACACTAGTAAGTTCCAGCCTCCTGGAGACACACAACAACATTATGACACTAGTAAGCTCCAGCCTCCTGGAAACACACAACAACATTATGACACTAGTAAGCTCCAGCCTCCTGGAGATACACAACAACATTATGACACTAGTAAGCTCCAGCCTCCTGGAGATACACAACAACATTATGACACTAGTAAGCTCCAGCCTCCTGGAGACACACAACAACATTATGACACTAGTAAGCTCCAGCCTCCTGGAGACACACAACAACATTATGACACTAGTAAGCTCCAGCCTCCTGGAGATACACAACAACATTATGACACTAGTAAGCTCCAGCCTCCTGGAGATACACAACAACATTATGACACTAGTAAGCTCCAGCCTCCTGGAGATACACAACAACATTATGACACTAGTAAGCTCCAGCCTCCTGGAGATACACAACAACATTATGACACTAGTAAGCTCCAGCCTCCTGGAGACACACAACAACATTATGACACTAGTAAGCTCCAGCCTCCTGGAGATACACAACAACATTATGACACTAGTAAGTTCCAGCCTCCTGGAGACACACAACAACATTATGATACTAGTAAGCTCCAGCCTCCTGGAGACACACAACAACATTATGACACTAGTAAGCTCCAGCCTCCTGGAGACACACAACAACATTATGACACTAGTAAGCTCCAGCCTCCTGGAGATACACAACAACATTATGACACTAGTAAGCTCCAGCCTCCTGGAGATACACAACAACATTATGATACTAGTAAGCTCCAGCCTCCTGGAGACACACAACAACAACATTATGACACTAGTAAGCTCCAGCCTCCTGGAGATACACAACAACAACAACATTATGACACTAGTAAGCTCCAGCCTCCTGGAGATACACAACAACAACAACATTATGACACTAGTAAGCTCCAGCCTCCTGGAGATACACAACAACAACATTATGACACTAGTAAGCTCCAGCCTCCTGGAGACACACAACAACATTATGACACTAGTAAGCTCCAGCCTCCTGGAGACACACAACAACAACAACATTATGACACTAGTAAGCTCCAGCCTCCTGGAGACACACAACAACATTATGACACTAGTAAGCTCCAGCCTCCTGGAGATACACAACAACATTATGACACTAGTAAGCTCCAGCCTCCTGGAGATACACAACAACATTATGACACTAGTAAGCTCCAGCCTCCTGGATATACACAACAACAACAACATTATGACACTAGTAAGCTCCAGCCTCCTGGAGATACACAACAACAACAACATTATGACACTAGTAAGCTCCAGCCTCCTGGAGATACACAACAACAACAACAACATTATGACACTAGTAAGCTCCAGCCTCCTGGAGATACACAACAACATTATGACACTAGTAAGCTCCAGCCTCCTGGAGACACACAACAACAACAACATTATGACACTAGTAAGCTCCAGCCTCCTGGAGATACACAACAACATTATGACACTAGTAAGCTCCAGCCTCCTGTAGATACACAACAACATTATGACACTAGTAAGCTCCAGCCTCCTGGAGACACACAACAACAACAACATTATGACACTAGTAAGCTCCAGCCTCCTGGAGATACACAACATTATGACACTAGTAAGCTCCAGCCTCCTGGAGACACACAACAACATTATGACACTAGTAAGCTCCAGCCTCCTGGAGATACACAACAACATTATGACACTAGTAAGCTCCAGCCTCCTGGAGATACACAACAACATTATGACACTAGTAAGCTCCAGCCTCCTGGAGATACACAACAACAACAACATTATGACACTAGTAAGCTCCAGCCTCCTGGAGATACACAACAACAACAACAACATTATGACACGAGTAAGCTCCAGCCTCCTGGAGACACACAACAACAACAACATTATGACACTAGTAAGCTCCAGCCTCCTGGAGACACAACAACATTATGACACTAGTAAGCTCCAGCCTCCTGGAGATACACAACAACATTATGACACTAGTAAGCTCCAGCCTCCTGGAGATACACAACAACATTATGACACTAGTAAGCTCCAGCCTCCTGGAGATACACAACAACATTATGACACTAGTAAGCTCCAGCCTCCTGGAGATACACAACAACATTATGACACTAGTAAGCTCCAGCCTCCTGGAGATACACAACAACATTATGACACTAGTAAGCTCCAGCCTCCTGGAGATACACAACAACATTATGACACTAGTAAGCTCCAGCCTCCTGGAGATACACAACAACATTATGACACTAGTAAGTTCCAGCCTCCTGGAGACACACAACAACATTATGACACTAGTAAGCTCCAGCCTCCTGGAGACACACAACAACATTATGACACTAGTAAGCTCCAGCCTCCTGGAGATACACAACAACATTATGACACTAGTAAGCTCCAGCCTCCTGGAGATACACAACAACATTATGACACTAGTAAGCTCCAGCCTCCTGGAGACACACAACAACATTATGACACTAGTAAGCTCCAGCCTCCTGGAGACACACAACAACATTATGACACTAGTAAGCTCCAGCCTCCTGGAGACACACAACAACATTATGACACTAGTAAGCTCCAGCCTCCTGGAGATACACAACAACATTATGACACTAGTAAGTTCCAGCCTCCTGGAGACACACAACAACATTATGACACTAGTAAGCTCCAGCCTCCTGGAGATACACAACAACATTATGACACTAGTAAGCTCCAGCCTCCTGGAGATACACAACAACAACATTATGACACTAGTAAGCTCCAGCCTCCTGGAGATACACAACAACATTATGACACTAGTAAGCTCCAGCCTCCTGGAGACACACAACAACATTATGACACTAGTAAGCTCCAGCCTCCTGGAGATACACAACAACATTATGACACTAGTAAGTTCCAGCCTCCTGGAGACACACAACAACATTATGACACTAGTAAGCTCCAGCCTCCTGGAGACACACAACAACATTATGACACTAGTAAGCTCCAGCCTCCTGGAGATACACAACAACATTATGACACTAGTAAGCTCCAGCCTCCTGGAGACACACAACAACATTATGACACTAGTAAGCTCCAGCCTCCTGGAGATACACAACAACATTATGACACTAGTAAGCTCCAGCCTCCTGGAGACACACAACAACATTATGACACTAGTAAGTTCCAGCCTCCTGGAGATACACAACAACATTATGATACTAGTAAGCTCCAGCCTCCTGGAGACACACAACAACATTATGACACTAGTAAGCTCCAGCCTCCTGGAGATACACAACAACATTATGACACTAGTAAGCTCCAGCCTCCTGGAGATACACAACAACATTATGACACTAGTAAGCTCCAGCCTCCTGGAGATACACAACAACATTATGACACTAGTAAGCTCCAGCCTCCTGGAGACACACAACAACATTATGACACTAGTAAGCTCCAGCCTCCTGGAGACACACAACAACATTATGACACTAGTAAGCTCCAGCCTCCTGGAGATACACAACAACATTATGACACTAGTAAGCTCCAGCCTCCTGGAGACACACAACAACATTATGACACTAGTAAGCTCCAGCCTCCTGGAGATACACAACAACATTATGACACTAGTAAGCTCCAGCCTCCTGGAGACACACAACAACATTATGACACTAGTAAGCTCCAGCCTCCTGGAGATACACAACAACATTATGACACTAGTAAGCTCCAGCCTCCTGGAGATACACAACAACATTATGACACTAGTAAGCTCCAGCCTCCTGGAGATACACAACAACATTATGACACTAGTAAGCTCCAGCCTCCTGGAGACACACAACAACATTATGACACTAGTAAGCTCCAGCCTCCTGGAGATACACAACAACATTATGACACTAGTAAGCTCCAGCCTCCTGGAGATACACAACAACATTATGACACTAGTAAGCTCCAGCCTCCTGGAGATACACAACAACATTATGACACTAGTAAGCTCCAGCCTCCTGGAGATACACAACAACATTATGACACTAGTAAGTTCCAGCCTCCTGGAGACACACAACAACAACAACAGTATGAAACTAGTAAGACAGAACTCAAAAACATACACAGCACAGTTCACCAAATACATTTCAGGATGATTCTTCTTTGCATAGAAGGGGACTTGCTTTCAGAGGGAAGAGGCAGCTAAACACTGTAGTGGGAAAGACATGTCAGATATCTGGTATGTTATGGAAACAACCCAAAGATACACTTGTCGTACCATACCACTGATGTCTCACCTTCGCCGGTGGGTGTGTTGAGGAACTTGGCCCCCTCCTCTGTGCTCCTCTCGGCACCTCCCTCCTCTCCCCCTTGCTCCTCCCCGGGCCCCCTCTCATTGTCTGAGCGATACACAATGATGGACTCAGGTCTGGGCTCCTTCCTCCTCCTCTTCCTCCGGTTGGCGGAGCCCACCTCTACGTGGTTCCCTGATGCCTCTGACATCTCCGACTGGAGGGAGATGAGCTGGGGGCTGCTACCCCCACTGGGCTGGGGCTCCGCCTGGGCCATACTGGCTGACTAAGGGGACAGATCACTGCTGCTGCCTCACACTCCAACCAAGGTGCATGAATTGAGGAGAAAACTGAAGTAGAGAGGAGATTCAGCAACTCTTGGAGGACAATGGAAGTCAATAAAACATACTGACTCCCTCCTGACTGGGGCTGGGACACCTCTCTAGGCCTTAGCTCCTGACTGGGGCTGGGACACCTCTCTAGGCCTTACCTCCTGACTGGGGCTGGGACACCTCTCTAGGCCTTACCTCCTGACTGGGGCTGGGACACCTCTCTAGGCCTTACCTCCTGACTGGGGCTGGGACACCTCTCTAGGCCTTACCTCCTGACTGGGGCTGGGACACCTCTCTAGGCCTTACCTCCTGACTGGGGCTGGGACACCTCTCTAGGCCTTACCTCCTGACTGGGGCTGGGACACCTCTCTAGGCCTTACCTCCTGACTGGGGCTGGGACACCTCTCTAGGCCTTACCTCCTGACTGGGGCTGGGACACCTCTCTAGGCCTTACCTCCTGACTGGGGCTGGGACACCTCTCTAGGCCTTACCTCCTGACTGGGGCTGGGACACCTCTCTAGGCCTTACCTCCTGACTGGGGCTGGGACACCTCTCTAGGCCTTACCTCCTGACTGGGGCTGGGACACCTCTCTAGGCCTTACCTCCTGACTGGGGCTGGGACACCTCTCTAGGCGTTACCTCCTGACTGGGGCTGGGACACCTCTCTAGGCCTTACCTCCTGACTGGGGCTGGGACACCTCTCTAGGCCTTACCTCCTGACTGGGGCTGGGACACCTCTCTAGGCGTTACCTCCTGACTGGGGCTGGGACACCTCTCTAGGCCTTACCTCCTGACTGGGGCTGGGACTAATGATCACTTGGGAAACAGTGCTGCCTGCATGTGTCCATTCTGTGTGAGAGCAGGTATTCTCAGAAGGAAAGCACTGACAGAATTGTACAAAGGAAAAAAAAACAGCCAGAGAATGTTAAGAGTGCTTCGAATATATATCTGCCTCTGTAACGCATACAGTAATAACACTGGGGTTAGGTTACACTTCATGTATATCTGCCTCTGTAACGCATACAGTAATAACACTGGGGTTAGGTTACACTTCATGTATATCTGCCTCTGTAACGCATACAGTAATAACACTGGGGTTAGGTTACACTTCATGTATATCTGCCTCTGTAACGCATACAGTAATAACACTGGGGTTAGGTTACACTTCATGTTACTGCATTATTTACTTGAATACACTTATTTATCGTCTCGATTTATATGCACATTGACAATACCATTGCAAATGTACATAGGCCTAGAAAACTACATTTCATATAATTTCATGAATGAAAGGTTTGTCCGATAAACGGCCAATGCTGTATAAAAGCGTCGACACCATTTTCTGCGGTGGATCACGTCTACCCTACCGACGTACTAATGTAACCTCATCACCGCTTTGACAACGATGGAGCCGTGAAAACCCACCATTACAACATAAGTATATTTTCAACATGGAGGCCACATTATGCATCAGACAAAAGGTTTACAGTAGATTGTATCAGCAGTAAATGGTAGCGGAGAAACGCAACGTAAAAGGCAATGTTTTCCCTTTAAATCACATCACACCCAGATATCCGTTATTTTGTCTAAACAAATACCGGCGGCGTGGAAAACGTTTGCATATACACTCAAAGACAATATGTCTTACCTTAAAATGATTTACCACCGAAACTGAGGTACAGTAGTAGTGTTATTTTATCCGACACCCCACGAT
This sequence comes from Salvelinus namaycush, assembly GCF_016432855.1. NCBI lineage: Eukaryota > Metazoa > Chordata > Actinopteri > Salmoniformes > Salmonidae > Salvelinus > Salvelinus namaycush. The sequence continues at coordinate 172,260 of NW_024058042.1, forward strand.
AGACGTACGCTCCACACCACTACGCTGTTCGCGGATGTAGGCAGGGTTGCCAGGACTATGAAATTTGTATCCCAATGACAACACAAATCCAGGACAAAAGGACTGAAAAATAAACAAACATATTTTTTTCCACAGGAAGAGAGGAGTTGCCACATTTATACAATAAACAATTATCCCATAACGTTACCGAGCCAATTAAGAAGGAATATCGTAACTTGTAACTATGTTAGACGCAAAATGTGGTTTATCAAAATAATAATTATTGCAAACTAAGACATGACTTAATAAACTATTTTGATTATGTCGCAAGAGAAAAGATAATTCGCCTTTATTAAACTGGCCAGATAATCAGATAATCTATCAGTGGATGATTTAACTAATTTGACTGCTCTGATTAAGGTGCTAAAGGCTGTTCTTAACATGACCCACCGTGGAGTGATTAAACAATAAGGCACGAGGACAGACCCATAATTCGCAGGAGAAAAAGACGGAAGAGTTATCGCGGAAAGAAGTGGGGTGCCATGTGAGGATCCACTGACAAGTGGCTAATCTGCCTTTGCCATCCCTACTATTGACCAACATACAATCACTGGATAATAAATTGGACAAACTAAAAGCGCGTATATCCTACTAAAGGGAAATAAAAAACTGTAAAATCGTATGTTTCACCGAGTCGTGGCTGGACGACGACATTAAGAACATACAGCTGGCAGGTTATACACTGTATCAGCAGGATGGAACAGCAGCCTCTGGTAAGACAAGGGGTGGCAGGTTATACACTGTATCAGCAGGATAGAACAGACACCTCTGGTAAGACAAGGGGTGGCAGGTTATACACTGTATCAGCAGGATAGAACAGACACCTCTGGTAAGACAAGGGGTGGCAGGTTATACACTGTATCAGCAGGATAGAACAGACACCTCTGGTAAGACAAGGGGTGGTGGGTTATACACTGTATCAGCAGGATAGAACAGCAGCCTCTGGTAAGATAAGGGGTGGCAGGTTATACACTGTATCAGCAGGATAGAACAGCAGCCTCTGGTAAGACAAGGGGTGGCGGGTTATACACTGTATCAGCAGGATAGAACAGCAGCCTCTGGTAAGACAAGGGGTGGCAGGTTATACACTGTATCGGCAGGATGGAACAGCAGCCTCTGGTAAGACAAGGGGTGGCGGGTTATACACTGTATCAGCAGGATAGAACAGCAGCCTCTGGTAAGACGAGGGGTGGCAGGTTATACACTGTATCAGCAGGATGGAACAGCAGCCTCTGGTAAGACAAGGGGTGGTGGGTTATACACTGTATCAGCAGGATGGAACAGCAGCCTCTGGTAAGATAAGGGGTGGCAGGTTATACACTGTATCAGCAGGATAGAACAGCAGCCTCTGGTAAGACAAGGGGTGACAGGTTATACACTGTATCAGCAGGATAGAACAGCAGCCTCTGGTAAGATAAGGGGTGGTGGGTTATACACTGTATCAGCAGGATAGAACAGCAGCCTCTGGTAAGATAAGGGGTGGCAGGTTATACACTGTATCAGCAGGATAGAACAGCAGCCTCTGGTAAGATAAGGGGTGGCAGGTTATACACTGTATCAGCAGGATAGAACAGCAGCCTCTGGTAAGACAAGGGGTGACAGGTTATACACTGTATCAGCAGGATAGAACAGACACCTCTGGTAAGATAAGGGGTGGCAGGTTATACACTGTATCAGCAGGATAGAACAGACACCTCTGGTAAGACAAGGGGTGGCAGGTTATACACTGTATCAGCAGGATAGAACAGCAGCCTCTGGTAAGACAAGGGGTGGCAGGTTATACACTGTATCAGCAGGGTTGAACAGCAGCCTCTGGTAAGACAAGGGGTGGCAGGTTATACACTGTATCGGCAGGATAGAACAGCAGCCTCTGGTAAGACAAGGGGTGGCGGGTTATACACTGTATCAGCAGGATAGAACAGCAGCCTCTGGTAAGAAAAGGGGTCCATGTATATTTGTAAACAACAGCTGGTGCACGATATCTAAAGAAGTCTCGAGGTTCTGCTCACCTGAGGTAGAGTATCGCATGATAAGCTGTAGACCACACTATTTACCAAGAGAGTTTTCATCTATATTCTTCGTAACTGTCTATTTACCACCACAGACCGATGCTGGTACTAAGACCGCACTCAATGAGCTGTATTCCGCCATAAGCAAACAAGAAAACGCTCATCCAGAGGTGGCGCTCCTAGTGGCCGGGGACTTTAATGCAGGGAAACTTAAATCAGTTTTACCAAATGTGCAACCAGAGGGAGAAAAAAATTCTGGACCACCTTTACTCCACACACACAGAGACACATACAAAACTCTCCCTCACCATCCATTTGGCAAATCTGAACATAATACTATCCTCCTGATTCCTGCGTACAAGCAAAAATTAAAGCATGAAGCATCAGTGACTAGATCAATAAAAAAGTGGTCAGATGAAGCAGATGCTAAGCTACAGGACTGTTTTGTTATCACAGACTGGAATATGTTCCGGGATTCTGCCAATGGCATTGAGGAGTACACCACATCAGTCACTGGCTTCTTCAATAAGTGCATCGATGATGTCGTCCCCACAGTGACTGCACGTACATTCCCCAACCATAAGCCATGGATTACAGGTAACATCCGCACTGAGCTAAAGGGTAGAGCTGCCGCTTTCAAGGAGCGGGACTCTAACCCGGAAGCTTATAAGAAATCCCGCTATGTCCTCCGACAAACCATCAAACAGGCAAAGCCTCAATACAGGACTAAGATTGAATCATACTACACTGGCTCCGACACGTCGGCTTGCAAACTATTACAGATGACAAAGGGAAGCACAGCCGAGAGCTGCCCAGTGACACAAGCCTACCAGACGAGCTACATTTATTCTATGCTCACTTCGAGGCAAGTAACACTGAAACATGCATGAGAGCATCAGCTGTTCCGGACGACTGTGTGATTCAAACTCTCCGCAGCCGATGTGAGTAAGACCTTTAAACAGGTCAACATTCACAAGGCCGCAGGGCCAGACGGATTATCAGGATGTGTACTCCGAGTATGCGCTGACCCACTGGCAAGTGTCTTCACTGACATTTTCAACCTCTCCCTGTCCGAGTCTGTAATACCAACATGTTTCAAGCAAACCACCATAGTCCCTGTGCCCAAGAACACAAAGGTAACCTGCCTAAATGACTACTGACCTGTAGCACTCACATCTGTAGCCATGAAGTGCTTTGAAAGGCTGGTCATGGCTCACATCAACACCATTATCCCAGAAACCCTAGACCCACTCCAATTTGCATACCGCCCCAACAGATCCACATATGATGCAATCTCTATTGCACTCCACACCGCCCTTTCCCACCTGGACAAAAGGAGCACTTACGTGAGAATGCTATTCATTGACTACAGCTCAACGTTCAACACCATAGTGCCCTCAAAGCTCATCACTAAGCTAAGGACCCTGGGACTAAACACCTCCCTCTGCAACTGGATCCTGGACTTCTTAACGGGCCGCACCCAGGTGGAAAGGGTAGGCAGCAACACATCTGCCACGCCGATCCTCAACACTGGAGCTCCCCAGGGGTGCGTGCTCAGTCCCCTCCTGTACTCCCTGTTCACTCATGACTGCACAGCCAGGCACGACTCCATTAAGTTTGCCGATGACAAAAGTGGTAGGCCTGATCACCGACAACAACGAGACAGCATATAGGGAGGAGGTCAGAGACCTGACAGTGTGGTGCCAGGACAACAACCTCTCCCTAAACGTGATCAAGACTTGTGATTGTGGACTACAGGAAAAGGAGGACAGGGCATGCCCCCATTCTCATCGACGGGTGTAGTGGAGCAGGTTGAGAGCTTCAAGTTCTTTGGTGTCCACATCACCAACAAACTAACATGGTCCAAACACACCAAGACAGTCGTGAAGAGGGCATGACAAAACCTATTCCCTCCCTGAGGAGACTGAAAAGATTTCGCATGGGTCCTCAGATCCTCAAAAGGTTCTACAGCTGCACCATCGAGAGCATCCTGACTGGTTGCATCACTGCCTGGTACGGCAACTGCTCTGCCTCCGACCACAAGGCACTACAGAGGGTAGTGCGTACAGCCCAGTACATCACTGGGGCCAAGCTTCCTGCCATCCAGGACCTCTATACCAGGCGGTGTCAGAGGAAGGCCCTAAAAATTGTCAAAGACTACAGCCACCCTAGTCATAGACTGTTCTCTCTGCTACCGCATGGCAAGCAGTACCAGCGCACCAAGTCTAGGTCCAAGAGGCTTCTAAACAGCTTCTACCCCCAAGCCATAAGACTGCTGATCATCTAATGAAATGGCTACCCAGACTATTTGCATGGCCACCCCACACTGCTGCTACTCTCTGTTATTATCTATGCATAGTCATTTTAATAACTCTACCCACATGTATATATTTTACCTTAATTACCTCCACTAACCGGTGCCCCCGCACATTGACTCTGTACCGGTACCCCCTGTATATAGCCTCGCTATTGTTATTTTACTGCTGGTCTTTAATGATTTGTGACATTTCTTTTTTTTTTAGGTATTTTTCTTAAAACTGCATTGTTGGTTAAGGGCTTGTAAGTAAGCATTCCACTGTAAGGTCTACTACACCTGTTGTATTCGGCGCATGTGACAAATAAAATGTGTTCTTAACATGACACAACGTGGAGTGCCTGGACACAGCCGTATATTGGCCATATACCACAAACCCACAGGGGGCTATTATAAACTGTTTACCAATGTAAAAAAAGTCTTTTTTTTTGTCATACCCATTGTATACGGTCTGATATACCACAGTTTTAGTCCAATCAGCATTCATGGCTCAAACCAAGTTTATAATTGTAAATAAATCAATTTTACGTATGTGCATAACTATAGATAAATCTGATAAATCTGAGTTGGACAGAGGAAAACTCTGAGAAAGAAACATTTTGACGAATTTAAAAAATGAATGTTAGGCTATTTTCTGGCAATTGTGCTATTATTATGTGCCAGATGTTAAGACTAAAAACAGTTATAAATGGCCCATTTGTGAGATTGACCTCTCATTTCAATAGGCATAGGCTACATACTAAAATCTGGGTTTATGATTGTAATTCAACTTTGCCATGGTTTGCTTAGTTATATGTATTTAGCCTATAGCCCCTGATAGGTCTACATCTCATATCAGATAGTCTACAGCAGTCTAGAGTAGTCTACAGTAGTCTAGAGTAGCCTACAGTAGTCTACAGTAGTCTACAGTAGCCTACAGTAGCCTACAGTAGCCTACAGTAGTCTACAGTAGCCTAGAGTAGTCTACAGTGGTCTACAGTAGCCTAGAGTAGTCTACAGTGGTCTACAGTGGTCTACAGTAGCCTAGAGTAGTCTAGAGTAGTCTACAGTAGTCTACAGTGGTCTACAGTAGCCTAGAGTAGTCTAGAGTAGTCTAGAGTAGCCTAGAGTAGCCTAGAGTAGTCTAGAGTAGTCTACAGTAGTCTACAGTGGTCTACAGTAGTCTACAGTAGCCTATAGTAGTCTACAGTAGTCTACAGTAGTCTAGAGTAGTCTACAGTAGTCTACAGTAGTCTAGAGTAGTCTAGAGTAGTCTACAGTGGTCTAGAGTAGCCTACAGTAGTCTATAGTAGTCTACAGTAGTCTACAGTAGTCTACAGTAGTCTACAGTAGCCTACAGTAGCCTACAGTAGCCTAGAGTAGTCTAGAGTAGTCTACAGTAGTCTACAGTAGTCTACAGTAGTCTACAGTAGCCTACAGTAGCCTAGAGTAGTCTAGAGTAGTCTAGAGTAGTCTACAGCAGTCTACAGCGGTCTACAGTGGTCTACAGTAGCCTAGAGTAGTCTAGAGTAGTCTAGAGTAGTCTAGAGTAGTCTAGAGTAGTCTAGAGTAGCCTAGAGTAGTCTACAATAGCCTACAGTAGTCTACATTAGTCTACAGTAGTCTACTGTAGCCTACAGTAGTCTACAAATTAACAGAGTCATTTATTCAACATGAATAGTTTGGCGATTTCGAGGTAAGAAGTACTTGCGTTTCTGCTGGAACAGACTACTGAGGATGTGTTCATCATTTCAATCACTGAATTAAATAATAATATGTATACGAACCAAATGTGCTTGTCAATGTAACAGTATAACTTTAAACCGTCCCCTCGCCCCGACACGGGCGCGAACCAGGGACCCTCTGCACACATCAACAACTGACACCCACGAAGCGTCGTTACCCATCGCTCCACAAAAGCCACGGCCCTTGCAGAGCAAGGTGCAACACTACTTCTAGGTTTCAAAGCAAGTGACGTAACTGATTGAAACGCTAGTAGCGCGTACCCGCTAACTAGCTAGCCATTTCACATCCGTTACATCAACAACAGCCAGAGCTTTTGTTTTTGTTTTCCCTTTAGCCTCATCTGACTGACTGTTACTGTCAATTTGTGACAGAGATTTGATAACGGACAATTTAATGATCTAAACAAGGCCATCAATAGCCTAAATAGCATAATAACACAAGGTTACAACAACAATACACTGAAGCTATTTATTAAATGCGTTTTCCAGCTCCAGGTGGGCTACACAAGTGGAACAAATTGATTTGCAATGACTCCAGTGGTATCGTCATTTTAACATCAACCCATGAATCAAGAGGTGGCCTACTATGGCATATAAATGAATAGGCTACTTGATGGCCAACAGATGCAAATGTATCATTCTCCACATTTAATGTCAATTTCATGGAGGACTTTCCCTCATAACAGGGAGCTCCATAACCTCCCATTTTCAAAATGTCCACTTGCGCGTTAAGTTAACAAGTTAAATAGCCTAAAACGTTGTCATGTCGTGCGCTGCTCGGCCTCCTCTGACTCAAGCACCGCCGGCCCTCCCCACCACCCACTCATTCAGCAACAACCTGCTCCTGCCTGAGAAATGCCATGGCGGCCGCTGTGCAATTTAGTAGCCCAAAAACCGGCAACCCGTTTAACAATACATTTTCAACCGCAACAGCGTTTTCAAAGTAGCCCAATTTGGCAGAAAACTGCGACTGTGGCAACCCTGGGTGTGGGATTCCAGATGGGCGTCGTAAACTGTATTCCAGAATACCACTAACCCCGCCCCTCCACCGCTGTCCTGGCCAATCCCGTGTAGATATGGAACTGCGATGAAAACGCTAATCCACAGCAAGGTTTGCCTGGGAGAGGACTGCGGATGGGTTGAAGATGGCGGACAAGGGAAAAAGGAAGAAACTGGAACATATTATGAATAAATATGAAGCGGGCAGTGGCGATTTTAGCATATCAATCTTGGTGGGACAAAAAATTAAATAAGTGGGACGCATGCCAGCAAAACCACTGCACAACACTAAACAATACATGAATTGCACTATAACGGTGACAAACGGTGCCCACAAACTGTTAGGGCCTGTATAAAGATGTCCCAACAGCAGTCCCAACATTTTACCATTGCTACACCTGGCTATCAGCGGAGCCTTGTCTGGCAGTGAAACAGTTAATTCAGACTAATTTACTGCCGTGCTTCTACACCTGCATTGTTTGCTGTTTGGGGTTTTAGACTGGGTTTCTGTACAGCACTTTGAGATATCAGCTGATGTAAGAAGGGCTTTATAAATACATTTGATTTGATTTAAAAATAAAAAAAAACATAGCTGATATGGCTGACTTGCTTAAATAAATGTGGTTTCTAATGACAATTGAGATGTACAAACTATGGCATGAGGGGACGACAAGTAGATAAGAGGCAATCTGTAATTTTGATAAAGACATTAGACGGACATAGACAATATAACTATTTGTTTAGCACTTTTGAAATGTACAGCGACAGAATTCAGAACATAGGCCGTTCTTACAGTATTCTCCCTGTACACCAAGTCAGAACCGTAGGATAAATTAAGGGGGCATATAAGCAGACAATGAAAGCTCTTACAACATTCAATATTATATGATTACATTTCTCTAAAACAGGTTATAGGCTACATGTGCAACACCAAGTCAGAACAGTATGTGAAATTAAGAGGTGAAAATAGACCAAATTATTAGGGTGATGCACATGGGCTACTAACATCTTACTACACAACAGACACTTAGTATTACTTTCTTAGCTACAGTATACATATCTCCCTGGCATATTACATCATTTATAGAGCAGCATACAATACATTTTTGGACTCACCTTGTTGTGCTCTGCTCACTTGAACAGGAAGGTGGCGCGGTGGTCCTTCGTGGGCAAAATTTTGTCATTAAAGTCTGGCATTCTCTGGATTTATGGTGCTTTCAAAACAATTGGGAACTCTGGGGGAAAAACAAGGTCGAATGATGACGTCATTGATCTTCAGGTCGTAGCTCTAGAAAGAGGCTGGATTTTACAAATCCGAGTTGGATAACCGTTCAAAATGTATTTTTCCCAGTCGGAGCTCGTTTATTCCCGACTTCCCAGTTGTCTTGAACTCAGTGAGTTCAAGTTCTCTCAGTTCCGAGTTAACAGTTGTTTTGAGCGCGGCACAAATCATGCTTCATTGACAGCATGGCCAATGTTGAATGTTAATCATTTTAAACTTGTACAAGAGGCCCTTAATCCCAAATTAGGAACCATAAAGCCACTGTCACCGATTCCTTCCAAACCACTCATTGTTGAATTTGCGATTTCCACCTTGTTGTGTAATGTTTATGTCCAATGGCCGATGAGCACCAATTCGTTTTATCTATAGTTTCTCTTCATTATTTCTCTTCATATGACAAGGATTGAAAAGGACATGCCAGTAGCTTGTCGACGTGATTCATGATGATGACTGCTAGCTAAGATTTTGAAAGTACTATGTTGACATGATCAGTCCAATCAAAGCTACGGTAGATATAACGTGATTTGACGTCCTTTTGTCTGTGGCCAATGACCTTGAGCCTTCTTGGATGGGCACTTATGTAACTCTATGGCAGCACCCAAGGGGCTTGAATTTTTTTGCTCTACCCTTAGACTTGACAATGACGTAGAGTCCCCATGAGTGACAGAACACTGAGCCAATCACGGCGCAATGTTCCTATTGTCTGCTGGCTCGCCCCACCACCACAGAAATCACTAAGCAAGGCTGAATCAGCTGCATGTTGGAGCTGCTTTACTCAAGAAAACAAAACAGAGACCATGTTTGAATGCGGCTTTATTAACTCATTATACATGTTTTTTTTTTTTTTACATTGATACTGATATGTGACATGTATTAATGCCAAAATAACATGCAAAACAGGCAAGCTCTCCCCCCTAAAAAAAAGTGCTAAAACAATGACAGCCACTGGAAGCAGGGGATTGTAGAAACCTTCTTGAAGACTTGGTGAAGGAGAAGATAGCAGACAAGGGAAACAGAAGAAAAGGGAAATACATCCTGAGTGAATATGGAATGGAGGATTGCACAGGACTTCTGGAAGAGCTAGAAAAGGAAGTTGAATATGACCAGAGTGAGGGTGAATCAATTGCGGTGCCAGGTGATGACAGCCGAGAATGAGTTGAGTGTAGAGGGAAGCAGGGTGGTGGATCTGATAATTCATCTTGATGGTTGCACAGTCGTCTCAAATAAAACTGAAAGACCTCGGTGTTACTCTGGACCCTGATCTCTCTTTTGACAAACATATCAAGAATATTACAAGGACAGCTTTTTTCCATCTTCGTGACATTTCAAAAATCGGAAACTTATACATGCTAATTCAGGCTTTTGTCACTTCAGTTAGTGCTAAACACGGCTGCTAGAATCCTGACTAGAACCAAAAACTTTGATTATATTACTCCAGTGCTAGCCTCTCTACACTGGCTTCCTGTTAAGGCAAGGGCTGATTTTTACTGCTAACCTACAAAGCATTACATGGGCTTGCTCCTACCTATCTTTCCGATTTGGTCCTGCAGTACATACCTACACGTACGCTACGGTTACAAGACGCAGGCCTCCTAATTGTCCCTAGAATTTCTAAGCAAACAGCTGGAGGCAGGGCTTTCTCCTATAGATCTCCATTTTTATGGAATGGTCTGCCTATCCATGTGAGAGACGCAGACTCGGTCTCGACCTTTAAGTCTTTACTGAAGACTCATCTCTTCAGTAGGTCCTCTGATTGAGTGTAGTCTGGCCCAGGGGTGCGAAGGTGAACGGAAAGGCACTGGAGCGATGAACTGGGGACCTTTAACAGAATGTGACTGGCAGAACGGGTGTTGTATGTGGAGGATGAGGGCTGCAGTAGATATCTCAGATAGGGGGGAGTGAGGGGGGAGTGAGGTCTAAGAGGGTTTTATAAACTAGCATCAACCAGTGGGTCTTGCGACGGGTATACAGAGATGACCAGTTTACAGAGGAGTGCAGTGATGTGTCCTGTAAGGAGCATTGGTGGTAAATCTGATGGCCGAATGGTAAAGCACATGTAGCCACTCGAGAGCACCTTTACCTGCCAATCTATAAATTATGTCTCCGTAATCTAGCATGGGTAGGATGGTCATCTGAAACAGGGTTAGTTTGGCAGCTGGCCTGAAAGAGGAGCAATTACGATAGAGTAAACCAAGTCTAGATTTAACTTTAGCCTGCAGCTTTGATATGTGCTGAGAGAAGGACAGTGTACCGTCTAGCCATACTCCCAAGTACTTGTATGAGGTGACGACCTCAAGCTCTAAACCCTCAGAGGTAGTAATCACACCTGTGGGGAGAGGGGCGTTCTTCTTACCAAACCACATGACCTTTGTTTTGGAGGTGTTCAGAACAAGGTTAAGGGTAGAGAAAGCTTGTTGGACACTAAGAAAGCTTTTTAACACAAAATCTGGGGAGGGGCCTGCTGAGTATAAGACTGTATCATCTGCATATAAATGGATGAGAGAGCTTCCTACTGCCTGAGCTATGTTGTTGGTGTAAATTGAGAAGAGCGTGGGGCTTAGGATCGAGCCTTGGGGTACTCCCTTGGTGACAGGCAGTGGCTGAGACAGCAGATTTTCTGACTTTTGCTAACTACTTGTCTCAAAGAGTGCAGTGTGCAACCAGGCCAAAGACCCCTCAGAGACACCAATACTCCTTAACCGGCCCACAAGAATGGAATGGTCTACTGTATCAAAAGCTTTGGCCAAGTCAATAAAAATAGCAGCACAATATTGCTTAGAATCAAGGGCAATGGTGACATCATTGAGGACCTTTAAGGTTGCAGTGACACATCCCTAACCTGAGCGGAAACCAGATTGCATACCCGAGAGAATACTATAGACATCAAGAAAGCCAGTCAGTTGATTATTGACAAGAGACTCCAGTCACTTGTTGGGCCCAAAGGTCTCGACACCTTTTCCTTCACATCTCAGTGCTGAATGTGTATCTGGTCTGTCCAAGCCTGGGAGCCTTAACTCAGCATTCAGTCCCAAGCCTGGGAGCCTCAACTCAGCATTCAGTCCCAAGCCTGGGAGCCTCAACTCAGCATTCAGTCCCAAGCCTGGGAGCCTCAACTCAGCATTCAGTCCCAAGCCTGGGAGCCTCAACTCAGCATTCAGTCCCAAGCCTGGGAGCCTCAACTCAGCATTCAGTCCCAAGCCTGGGAGCCTCAACTCAGCATTCAGTCCCAAGCCTGGGAGCCTCAACTCAGCATTCAGTCCCAAGCCTGGGAGCCTCAACTCAGCATTCAGTCCCAAGCCTGGGAGCCTCAACTCAGCATTCAGTCCCAAGCCTGGGAGCCTCAACTCAGTATTCAGTCCCAAGCCTGGGAGCCTTAACTCAGCATTCAGTCCCAAGCCTGGGAGCCTCAACTCAGTATTCAGTCCCAAGCCTGGGAGCCTCAACTCAGCATTCAGTCCCAAGCCTGGGAGCCTCAACTCAGCATTCAGTCCCAAGCCTGGGAGCCTCAACTCAGCATTCAGTCCCACGCCTGGGAGCCTCAACTCAGCATTCAGTCCCACGCCTGGGAGCCTTAACTCAGCATTCAGTCCCAAGCCTGGGAGCCTCAACTCAGCATTCAGTCCCAAGCCTGGGAGCCTCAACTCAGCATTCAGTCCCAAGCCTAGCCTGGGAGCCTCAACTCAGCATTCAGTCCCAAGCCTGGGAGCCTCAACTCAGCATTCAGTCCCAAGCCTGGGAGCCTCAACTCAGCATTCAGTCCCAAGCCTGGGAGCCTCAACTCAGCATTCAGTCCCAAGCCTGGGAGCCTCAACTCAGCATTCAGTCCCAAGCCTGGGAGCCTCAACTCAGCATTCAGTCCCAAGCCTGGGAGCCTCAACTCAGCATTCAGTCCCAAGCCTGGGAGCCTCAACTCAGCATTCAGTCCCAAGCCTGGGAGCCTCAACTCAGCATTCAGTCCCACGCCTGGGAGCCTCAACTCAGCATTCAGTCCCAAGCCTGGGAGCCTCAACTCAGCATTCAGTCCCAAGCCTGGGAGCCTCAACTCAGCATTCAGTACCCAAGCCTGGGAGCCTCAACTCAGCATTCAGACCCAAGCCTGGGAGCCTCAACTCAGCATTCAGACCCAAGCCTGGGAGCCTCAACTCAGCATTCAGTCCCAAGCCTGGGAGCCTCAACTCAGTATTCAGTCCCAAGCCTGGGAGCCTCAACTCAGCATTCAGTCCCAAGCCTGGGAGCCTCAACTCAGCATTCAGTCCCAAGCCTGGGAGCCTCAACTCAGCATTCAGTCCCACGCCTGGGAGCCTCAACTCAGCATTCAGTCCCACGCCTGGGAGCCTTAACTCAGCATTCAGTCCCAAGCCTGGGAGCCTCAACTCAGCATTCAGTCCCAAGCCTGGGAGCCTCAACTCAGCATTCAGTCCCAAGCCTGGGAGCCTCAACTCAGCATTCAGTCCCAAGCCTGGGAGCCTCAACTCAGCATTCAGTCCCAAGCCTGGGAGCCTCAACTCAGCATTCAGTCCCAAGCCTGGGAGCCTCAACTCAGCATTCAGTCCCAAGCCTGGGAGCCTCAACTCAGCATTCAGTCCCAAGCCTGGGAGCCTCAACTCAGCATTCAGTCCCAAGCCTGGGAGCCTCAACTCAGCATTCAGTCCCAAGCCTGGGAGCCTCAACTCAGCATTCAGTCCCAAGCCTGGGAGCCTCAACTCAGCATTCAGTCCCACGCCTGGGAGCCTCAACTCAGCATTCAGTCCCACGCCTGGGAGCCTCAACTCAGCATTCAGTCCCAAGCCTGGGAGCCTCAACTCAGCATTCAGTCCCACGCCTGGGAGCCTCAACTCAGCATTCAGTCCCACGCCTGGGAGCCTCAACTCAGCATTCAGTCCCAAGCCTGGGAGCCTCAACTCAGCATTCAGTCCCAAGCCTGGGAGCCTCAACTCAGCATTCAGTCCCAAGCCTGGGAGCCTCAACTCAGCATTCAGTCCCAAGCCTGGGAGCCTCAACTCAGCATTCAGTCCCAAGCCTGGGAGCCTTAACTCAGCATTCAGTCCCAAGCCTGGGAGCCTCAACTCAGTATTCAGTCCCAAGCCTGGGAGCCTCAACTCAGCATTCAGTCCCAAGCCTGGTAGCCTCAACTCAGCATTCAGTCCCAAGCCTGGGAGCCTCAACTCAGCATTCAGTCCCAAGCCTGGGAGCCTCAACTCAGCATTCAGTCCCACGCCTGGGAGCCTTAACTCAGCATTCAGTCCCCATAAAAGAAAATATATCATTGTAGTGTACTTTATTTTTCATTTATTTTTCTTCTTGGCTTTCAAAATAGCATCAGACCAAACACTCCTCACTCAGTTCCAGGTTGGATGGTGTCCTCAGGTCTCTGCTGTTTGTTGGCTAGAGCACCCTCCATATAGCTTGGAAAAAGGAAACCTTAGGAAGCAGTAATCTCTCTGGTTAATTCTGGTCAAAATTAGGTTGTAAGTTTGGAGTTTTGATCTCGAGCGAAAGGCCATGCTTTGGAGGGTAGCATCCTGCATATGTACCTGCTGAAAAATCCAAGTTTATCCAACTCCAAATCTACCCTTTTGTAAAAAAAAAACATTGAAAATGGTGAGAGCTCACATGCAGCTGTGTCCCTCTCTCTGAGGGGGGTGTGATCTCTTAGTGATCAACAATGATACAGCTAAACGTCAACTTCAGTGTTCCATCTTTCATTATAACATATGCATACTTATTTATTAACAATTGTTAACATATATTATTCAAAACGCAGTTCTATTTATATTTAAAATAAAATCTGATAATCTGAGTAGAACTTTCAAATGTTTTTATTTATGACATTACTTTATATTGCATCTTTAATCACAATGACATTAATTCACATTTCTATTTTGGCGACTATTGCTATTCCACACATCTTGTACAGACAGACACATCCAGAATAGTAATAGCTGATTTCCAGTGTTCTACATTGACTGTATAGATGTCAGTGATTTGTTCAGGTTTACATGTAGGCACAAACATGGCAATACCAGGTTAAATAACAGGTAAAATAAATGAATAAATGTGTTGGTCCCACAAGATGACAAAACGTAAATGTGTTGGTCCCACAAGATGACAAAACGTAAATGTGTTGGTCCTACAAGATGACAAAACGTAAATGTGTTGGTCCAACAAGACGTAAATGTGTTGGTCCCACAAGATGACAAAATGTAAATGTGTTGGTCCAACAAGACGTAAATGTGTTGGTCCCACAAGATGACAAAACGTAAATGTGTTGGTCCAACAAGATGACAAAACGTAAATGTGTTGGTCCCACAAGATGACAAAACGTAAATGTGTTGGTCCAACAAGATGACAAAATGTAAATGTGTTGGTCCCACAAGATGACAAGACGTAAATGTGTTGGTCCAACAAGATGACAAAACGTAAATGTGTTGGTCCCACAAGATGACAAAACGTAAATGTATTGGTCCCACAAGATGACAAAATGTAAATGTGTTGGTCCCACAAAACGTAAATGTGTTGGTCCCACAAGATGACAAAACGTAAATGTGTTGGTCCAACAAGATGACAAGACGTAAATGTGTTGGTCCCACAAGATAACAAAACGTAAATGTGTTGGTCCCACAAGACGTAAATGTGTTGGTCCCACAAGATGACAAAACGTAAATGTATTGGTCCCACAAGATGACAAAATGTAAATGTGTTGGTCCCACAAAACGTAAATGTGTTGGTCCCACAAGATGACAAAACGTAAATGTGTTGGTCCAACAAGATGACAAGACGTAAATGTGTTGGTCCCACAAGATAACAAAACGTAAATGTGTTGGTCCCACAAGACGTAAATGTGTTGGTCCCACAAGACGTAAATGTGTTGGTCCCACAAGACGTAAATGTGTTGGTCCCACAAGACGTAAATGTGTTGGTCCCACAAGACGTAAATGTGTTGGTCCCACAAGACGTAAATGTGTTGGTCCCACAAGATCACAAAACGTAAATGTGTTGGTCCCACAAAACGTAAATGTGTTGGTCCCACAAGATGACAAGACGTAAATGTGTTGGTCCCACAAGATCACAAAACGTAAATGTGTTGGTCCCACAAGACGTAAATGTGTTGGTCCCACAAGATGACAAAACATAAATGTGTTGGTCCAACAAGATGACAAAACGTAAATGTGTTGGTCCCACAAGATGACAAAACGTAAATGTGTTGGTCCCACAAAAATTAATGTGTTGGTCCCACAAGACGTAAATGTGTTGGTCCCACAAGATCACAAGACGTAAATGTGTTGGTCCAACAAGACGTAAATGTGTCGGTCCAACAAGACGTAAATGTGTTGGTCCAACAAGACGTAAATGTGTTGGTCCAACAAGACGTAAATGTGTTGGTCCCACAAAACGTAAATGTGTTGGTCCCACAAGATGACAAAACGTAAATGTGTTGGTCCCACAAGATGACAAAACGTAAATGTGTTGGTCCCACAAGATGACAAAACGTAAATGTGTTGGTCCCACAAGATGACAAAACGTAAATGTGTTGGTCCAACAAGATGACAAAACGTAAATGTGTTGGTCCCACAAGATGACAAAACGTAAATGTGTTGGTCCCACAAAACGTAAATGTGTTGGTCCCACAAAACGTAAATGTGTTGGTCCCACAAAACGTAAATGTGTTGGTCCCACAAGATGACAAAACGTAAATGTGTTGGTCCCACAAGATGACAAAACGTAAATGTGTTGGTCCCACAAAACGTAAATGTGTTGGTCCCACAAAACGTAAATGTGTTGGTCCCACAAAACGTAAATGTGTTGGTCCCACAAGATGACAAGACAGCTTGATTGTCACACAACACAACATTTTCATTACAATTGCAAAGAATAAGGTGCCTTTAAACCAGTATAGACCAAATAGTGATCAGAATAGCCTTTAAACCAGTATAGACCAAATAGTGGTTTCATCTGGTGTACTAGACGACATGTTACACAGTGGTTTTATCTGGTGTACTAGACGACATGTTACACAGCGGTTTTATCTGGTGTACTAGACGACATGTTACACAGCGGTTTTATCTGGTGTACTAGACGACATGTTACACAGTACAGATATAACAAGGGCCTGATGTCTAGGTAGTCCAGGTTAGTATGTGTTCTAGAAGCCAGTGTCTCCAGTCCAGGGTTAGTATGTGTTCTAGAAGCCAGTGTCTATAGTCCAGGTTAGTATGTGTTCTAGAAGCCGGTGTCTATGCTGAGAGAGCGTCGGGTCACATGTTCCATCTCTCCAGGGACGTACTCGCTGAAGCTGGTCTGGTGCTTGGCCAACATCTTCAGAATCTGATGCAGGTTCTGCCACCACTGGACCTTGGGCATCCGGTGCCTACGGGGGGGTGGGAGAGAGATTTAACTGTCTGCTTAGGGACTAAAATGACACACACTGTAAAAACCACATTGTAAAGCAGTTCGTGACAACAGGTTTAGATGGATGGACAACAGCTGTGGTACTCTACTCACTCAAAGTCAGTCTGTGCCTTAAGGTCAGTCACAGGGATGAAGGACAGGACCTTCTTACTGAAGCCGATGACAGACGCTGTGTCTGGGTCGTTGACGAACACACGACCTGGAATGGGAGAAGTTGACGAGGACATAAACATTATATATCTACCACCCTGTTTCCACGGCTACGTGTTGTTGAATCAGAGATCCTCCTCTTATAGTTTTCATAGTTCACTACTTCTAACCAGAGCCTTGGCACCCTATTCCCTTCATAGTTCACTACTTCTAATCAGAGCCTTGGCACCCTATTCCCTTCATAGTTCACTACTTTTAACCAGAGCCTTGGCACCCTATTCCCTTCATAGTTCACTACTTTTAACCAGAGCCTTGGCACCCTATTCCCTTCATAGTTCACTACTTCTAACCAGAGCCTTGGCACCCTATTCCCTTCATAGTTCACTACTTCTAACCAGAGCCTTGGCACCCTATTCCCTTCATAGTTCACTACTTTAACCAGAGCCTTGGCACCCTATTCCCTTCATAGTTCACTACTTTAACCAGAGCCTTGGCACCCTATTCCCTTCATAGTTCACTACTTTTAACCAGAGCCTTGGCACCCTATTCCCTTCATAGTTCACTACTTTAACCAGAGCCTTGGCACCCTATTCCCTTCATAGTTCACTACTTCTAACCAGAGCCTTGGCACCCTATTCCCTTCATAGTTCACTACTTTTAACCAGAGCCTTGGCACCCTATTCCCTTCATAGTTCACTACTTTTAATCAGAGCCTTGGCACCCTATTCCCTTCATAGTTCACTACTTTTAACCAGAGCCTTGGCACCCTATTCCCTTCATAGTTCACTACTTTAACCAGAGCCTTGGCACCCTATTCCCTTCATAGTTCACTACTTCTAACCAGAGCCTTGGCACCCTATTCCCTTCATAGTTCACTACTTTAACCAGAGCCTTGGCATCCTATTCCCTTCATAGTTCACTACTTCTAACCAGAGCCTTGGCACCCTATTCCCTTCATAGTTCACTACTTCTAACCAGAGCCTTGGCACCCTATTCCCTTCATAGTTCACTACTTTAACCAGAGCCTTGGCACCCTATTCCCTTCATAGTTCACTACTTTAACCAGAGCCTTGGCACCCTATTCCCTTCATAGTTCACTACTTTTAACCAGAGCCTTGGCACCCTATTCCCTTCATAGTTCACTACTTTAACCAGAGCCTTGGCACCCTATTCCCTTCGTAGTTCACTACTTTTAACCAGAGCCTTGGCACCCTATTCCCTTCATAGTTCACTACTTTTAACCAGAGCCTTGGCACCCTATTCCCTTCATAGTTCACTACTTTAACCAGAGCCTTGGCACCCTATTCCCTTCATAGTTCACTACTTTAACCAGAGCCTTGGCACCCTATTCCCTTCATATTTCACTACTTTTAACCAGAGCCTTGGCACCCTATTCCCTTCATAGTTCACTACTTTAACCAGAGCCTTGGCACCCTATTCCCTACATAGTGCACTACTTTAACCAGAGTCCTATGGGCCCTAGTCAAAAGTAGTGCACTATGTAGGGAATAGGGTGCCATTCGGGACACTTCCAGTACCTTGTCTGAAGTTGTTGATCATCTTCTCTGTGAGCCACTGCACAGCCTTCACACCCAGCTTGGTGCCACAGTTTCTGTCGAAGGGTGTTGGTGCACCTCCCTACAATGACAGGTGAGAGAGAAATCAGCTCATCCCAAAACAGAAAGAAAAAACATCAAGGAACCATATTTGATCATTCATGCACTTCACATTCTACATCATTTACGTCTATCCCCTAATTTCCTGATCGACAAACTCATCATCCTTTTAATATAAGGTTGCATTTTAACACGTAAGCTTTAGCAGTGGGGTTGTGTTCGTTCCGTACCTGCTGGAGGTGCCCCAGCACGTTGACCCTACAGTCGAAGATGCCCTTCCCTTCGGCAGAATACAGCTTGTGGATGAAATCAGTGGTGTAGTGAAGGTGACACTTCTCATTCCTATAGAGACAGAACCATCGAGATCCCATCATTCACTATATTAACTGTCCTATAGAGACAGAACCATCGAGATCCCATCATTCACTATATTAACTGTCCTATAGACAGAACCGTCGAGATCCCATCATTCACTATATTAACTGTCCTACAGACAGAACCATCGAGATCCCATCATTCACTATATTAACTGTCCTACAGACAGAACCATCGAGATCCCATCATTCACTATATTAACTGTCCTATAGAGACAGAACCATCGAGATCCCATCATTCACTATATTAACTGTCCTATAGAGACAGAACCATCGAGATCCCATCATTCACTATATTAACTGTCCTACAGACAGAACCATCGAGATCCCATCATTCACTATATTAACTGTCCTATAGAGACAGAACCATCGAGATCCCATCATTCACTATATTAACTGTCCTACAGACAGAACCATCGAGATCCCATCATTCACTATATTAACTGTCCTACAGACAGAACCATCGAGATCCCATCATTCACTATATTAACTGTCCTATAGAGACAGAACCATCGAGATCCCATCATTCACTATATTAACTGTCCTATAGACAGAACCATCGAGATCCCATCATTCACTATATTAACTGTCCTATAGAGACAGAACCATCGAGATCCCATCATTCACTATATTAACTGTCCTACAGACAGAACCATCGAGATCCCATCATTCACTATATTAACTGTCCTATAGACAGAACCGTCGAGATCCCATCATTCACTATATTAACTGTCCTATAGAGACAGAACCGTCGAGATCCCATCATTCACTATATTAACTGTCCTACAGACAGAACCATCGAGATCCCATCATTCACTATATTAACTGTCCTACAGACAGAACCATCGAGATCCCATCATTCTCTATATTAACTGTCCTATAGACAGAACCATCGAGATCCCATCATTCACTATATTAACTGTCCTATAGAGACAGAACCATCGAGATCCCATCATTCACTATATTAACTGTCCTACAGACAGAACCATCGAGATCCCATCATTCACTATATTAACTGTCCTACAGACAGAACCATCGAGATCCCATCATTCACTATATTAACTGTCCTACAGACAGAACCATCGAGATCCCATCATTCACTATATTAACTGTCCTACAGACAGAACCATCGAGATCCCATCATTCTCTATATTAACTGTCCTATAGACAGAACCGTCGAGATCCCATCATTCACTATATTAACTGTCCTACAGAGACAGAACCATCGAGATCCCATCATTCACTATATTAACTGTCCTATAGACAGAACCGTCGAGATCCCATCATTCACTATATTAACTGTCCTATAGACAGAACCGTCGAGATCCCATCATTCACTATATTAACTGTCCTACAGACAGAACCGTCGAGATCCCATCATTCACTATATTAACTGTCCTACAGACAGAACCGTCGAGATCCCATCATTCACTATATTAACTGTCCTATAGAGACAGAACCATCGTGTCTTGTGGTTAACCTCTATAATGGGGTCTTGAGGTTAACCTCTATAATGGGGTCTTGTGGTTAACCTCTATATGGCGTCTTGAGGTTAACCTCTATAATGGGGTCTTGTGGTTAACCTCTATAATGGGGTCTTGTGGTTAACCTCTATAATGGGGTCTTGTGGTTAACCTCTATACTGGGGTCCCGTGGTTAACCTCTATACTGGGGTCCCGTGGTTAACCTCTATACTGGTGTCTTGAGGTTAACCTCTATACTGGGGTATTGTGGTTAACCTCTATAATGGGGTCTTGAGGTTAACCTCTATACTGGGGTCTTGTGGTTAACCTCTATACTGGGGTCTTGAGGTTAACCTCTATAATGGGGTCTTGAGGTTAACCTCTATAATGGGGTCTTGAGGTTAACCTCTATAATGGGGTCTTGAGGTTAACCTCTATAATGGGGTCTTGAGGTTAACCTCTATAATGGGGTCTTGAGGTTAACCTCTATAATGGGGTCTTGAGGTTAACCTCTATAATGGGGTCTTGTGGTTAACCTCTATAATGGGGTCTTGCGGTTAACCTCTATACTGGGGTCTTGTGGTTAACCTCTATAATGGGGTCTTGTGGTTAACCTCTATAATGGGGTCTGGTTATTAACCTCTATAAATGGGGTCTTACCTCAGCACCAGACCCCTCTGGATGTCTTCCTTCATCTTCTCTGCGAGATGCTCCACGTTAGTCTGAAAGGGCAGGGTCGTGTTTATTAAGACTACATGGGTCATTTACCACTCTGTTCAGGAAGTCTAACCATCAGTACATGGATCATTTATCACTCTGTTCAGGAAGTCTAACCTACAGTACATGGATCATTTATCACTCTGTTCAGGAAGTCTAACCATCAGTACATGGATCATTTATCACTCTGTTCAGGAAGTCTAACCTACAGTACATGGATCATTTATCACTCTGTTCAGGAAGTCTAACCTACAGTACATGGATCATTTACCACTCTGTTCAGGAAGTCTAACCATCAGTACATGGATCATTTACCACTCTGTTCAGGAAGTCTAACCTACAGTACATGGATCATTTATCACTCTGTTCAGGAAGTCTAACCATCAGTACATGGATCATTTACCACTCTGTTCAGGAAGTCTAACCATCAGTACATGGATCATTTATCACTCTGTTCAGGAAGTCTAACCTACAGTACATGGATCATTTATCACTCTGTTCAGGAAGTCTAACCATCAGTACATGGATCATTTATCACTCTGTTCAGGAAGTCTAACCTACAGTACATGGATCATTTATCACTCTGTTCAGGAAGTCTAACCTACAGTACATGGATCATTTACCACTCTGTTCAGGAAGTCTAACCATCAGTACATGGATCATTTACCACTCTGTTCAGGAAGTCTAACCTACAGTACATGGATCAGTTACCACTCTGTTCAGGAAGTCTAACCTACAGTACATGGATCATTTACCACTCTGTTCAGGAAGTCTAACCTACAGTACATGGATCATTTATCACTCTGTTCAGGAAGTCTAACCTACAGTACATGGATCATTTATCACTCTGTTCAGGAAGTCTAACCTACAGTACATGGATCATTTATCACTCTGTTCAGGAAGTCTAACCTACAGTACATGGATCATTTATCACTCTGTTCAGGAAGTCTAACCTACAGTACATGGATCATTTACCACTCTGTTCAGGAAGTCTAACCATCAGTACATGGATCATTTACCACTCTGTTCAGGAAGTCTAACCTACAGTACATGGATCATTTATCACTCTGTTCAGGAAGTCTAACCTACAGTACATGGATCATTTATCACTCTGTTCAGGAAGTCTAACCTACAGTACATGGATCATTTATCACTCTGTTCAGGAAGTCTAACCTACAGTACATGGATCATTTATCACTCTGTTCAGGAAGTCTAACCTACAGTACATGGATCATTTATCACTCTGTTCAGGAAGTCTAACCTACAGTACATGGATCATTTATCACTCTGTTCAGGAAGTCTAACCTACAGTACATGGATCATTTACCACTCTGTTCAGGAAGTCTAACCATCAGTACATGGATCATTTACCACTCTGTTCAGGAAGTCTAACCTACAGTACATGGATCATTTATCACTCTGTTCAGGAAGTCTAACCTACAGTACATGGATCATTTATCACTCTGTTCAGGAAGTCTAACCATCAGTACATGGATCATTTATCACTCTGTTCAGGAAGTCTAACCTACAGTACATGGATCATTTATCACTCTGTTCAGGAAGTATAACCTACAGTACATGGATCATTTACCACTCTGTTCAGGAAGTCTAACCATCAGTACATGGATCCTTTACCACTCTGTTCAGGAAGTCTAACCTACAGTACATGGATCATTTACCACTCTGTTCAGGAAGTCTAACCTACAGTACATGGATCATTTACCACTCTGTTCAGGAAGTCTAACCTACAGTACATGGATCATTTATCACTCTGTTCAGGAAGTCTAACCTACAGTACATGGATCATTTACCACTCTGTTCAGGAAGTCTAACCACCAGTACATGGATCATTTATCACTCTGTTCAGGAAGTCTAACCTACAGTACATGGATCATTTATCACTCTGTTCAGGAAGTCTAACCTACAGTACATGGATCATTTATCACTCTGTTCAGGAAGTCTAACCTACAGTACATGGATCATTTATCACTCTGTTCAGGAAGTCTAACCTACAGTACATGGATCATTTATCACTCTGTTCAGGAAGTCTAACCTACAGTACATGGATCATTTATCACTCTGTTCAGGAAGTCTAACCATCAGTACATGGATCATTTATCACTCTGTTCAGGAAGTCTAACCTACAGTACATGGATCATTTATCACTCTGTTCAGGAAGTATAACGTACAGTACATTCCTATGAAATGACTCCGTCGTCTGTCTGGGATAATTGAAGAGTGTGTGAGTGTCTGAGGTGACACCCTAGTGAAGAGTGTGTGAATGTCTGAGGTGACACCCTAGTGAAGAGTGTGTGAGTGTCTGAGGTGACACCCTAGTGAAGAGTGTGTGAGTTTCTGAGATGACACGCTAGTGAAGAGTGTGTGAGTGTCTGAGATGGCACCCTAGTGAAGAGTGTGTGAGTGTCTGAGATGGCACCCTAGTGAAGACTGAGTGTCTGAGATGGCACCCTAGTGAACTACTTGGACCAGAGTAGGGAACAGGGTGCTATGCCAGCAGCAGTCTGGTTTGGACCAGAGTAGGGAACAGGGGGCTATGCCAGCAGCAGTCTGGTCTGGACCAGAGTAGGGAACAGGGGGCTATGCCAGCAGCAGTCTGGTCTGGACCAGAGTAGGGAACAGGGTGCTATGCCAGCAGCAGTCTGGTCTGGACCAGAGTAGGGAACAGGGGGCTATGCCAGCAGCAGTCTGGTCTGGACCAGAGTAGGGAACAGGGTGCTATGCCATCAGCAGTCTGGTTTGGACCAGAGTAGGGAACAGGGTGCTATGCCAGCAGCAGTCTGGTTTGGACCAGAGTAGGGAACAGGGGGCTATGCCAGCAGCAGTCTGGTCTGGACCAGAGTAGGGAACAGGGGGCTATGCCAGCAGCAGTCTGGTCTGGACCAGAGTAGGGAACAGGGGGCTATGCCAGCAGCAGTCTGGTTTGGACCAGAGTAGGGAACAGGGTGCTATGCCAGCAGCAGCAGTCTGGTCTGGACCAGAGTAGGGAACAGGGGGCTATGCCAGCAGCAGTCTGGTCTGGACCAGAGTAGGGAACAGGGTGCTATGCCAGCAGCAGTCTGGTCTGGACCAGAGTAGGGAACAGGGTGCTATGCCAGCAGCAGTCTGGTTTGGACCAGAGTAGGGAACAGGGGGCTATGCCAGCAGCAGTCTGGTTTGGACCAGAGTAGGGAACAGGGTGCTATGCCAGCAGCAGTCTGGTCTGGACCAGAGTAGGGAACAGGGGGCTATGCCAGCAGCAGTCTGGTCTGGACCAGAGTAGGGAACAGGGGGCTATGCCAGCAGCAGTCTGGTTTGGACCAGAGTAGGGAACAGGGGGCTATGCCAGCAGCAGTCTGGTTTGGACCAGAGTAGGGAACAGGGTGCTATGCCAGCAGCAGCAGTCTGGTCTGGACCAGAGTAGGGAACAGGGTGCTATGCCAGCAGCAGTCTGGTTTGGACCAGAGTAGGGAACAGGGTGCTATGCCAGCAGCAGTCTGGTCTGGACCAGAGTAGGGAACAGGGGGCTATGCCAGCAGCAGTCTGGTCTGGACCAGAGTAGGGAACAGGGTGCTATGCCAGCAGCAGTCTGGTCTGGACCAGAGTAGGGAACAGGGTGCTATGCCAGCAGCAGTCTGGTTTGGACCAGAGTAGGGAACAGGGGGCTATGCCAGCAGCAGTCTGGTTTGGACCAGAGTAGGGAACAGGGTGCTATGCCAGCAGCAGTCTGGTCTGGACCAGAGTAGGGAACAGGGTGCTATGCCAGCAGCAGTCTGGTCTGGACCAGAGTAGGGAACAGGGTGCTATGCCAGCAGCAGTCTGGTTTGGACCAGAGTAGGGAACAGGGGGCTATGCCAGCAGCAGTCTGGTCTGGACCAGAGTAGGGAACAGGGTGCTATGCCATCAGCAGTCTGGTTTGGACCAGAGTAGGGAACAGGGGGCTATGCCAGCAGCAGTCTGGTCTGGACCAGAGTAGGGAACAGGGTGCTATGCCATCAGCAGTCTGGTTTGGACCAGAGTAGGGAACAGGGTGCTATGCCATCAGCAGTCTGGTTTGGACCAGAGTAGGGAACAGGGGGCTATGCCAGCAGCAGTCTGGTTTGGACCAGAGTAGGGAACAGGGGGCTATGCCAGCAGCAGCAGTCTGGTTCTCACCTTTAGGTCCTGGAGGTTGAAGGGGTCCTCGAAGATGTAAGCAGCGTCCGCTCCCACAGCGATACCGGCGTAGGTTGCCAGGTAACCACAGTAGCCTCCCATAGTTTCCACTACGAACACCCTTCTCTTGGTCCCCGTAGCCGACTGCTTAATCTTATCACAACTCTAAGAGAGGAGGGGACGGACAGAGAGGGGCAGGTTAGAGACACCACTAAAACAGACTCAAAGGGTCAATCTGCAGTTCCTACATCCATTTATGGACATGAGGTTAGAGCAACTGTCCCCATGAGAACCCCAAATATCAGCTTGTTTTACTCCTTTGTTCGTAAACAAAGTAAATGTAAACAAACACTGTAAATATGGCTAAACCTATAAATATGGTTAAAACATGGTTAAACTGTAAACATGGCTAAACATATAAACATGGTTACAACTATAAACAAGGTAAAACTATAACATTTCTCCAAAACAGTGGCAGGGAGTCCACTTTGTTATTGTTTCAACAGTGGATTGCACATTTAACTTCCTAACATATCAACTATTACGAGGGCTCTGTGTGATGTTACTATGCTAAAACAGGCCCTGCTAAGGGAACAGAGTTGGAGATGAAGGGGCCTGGTCGAGACATCTGGTTGGCCTCATGTTTTTAAATTGAGTTTATAGGTGTCAATCTAGATTCACCTGCCATCTTGTTGCCAGAGACGACCACACTGAAAATGACCTTTTATTGTGTTCCATCTTTCATCAATCAGACTGACCTCCATGGCAGCATTGACAGCCGTGTCTGCCCCCAGACTGAAGTCTGTCCCGGGTACGTTATTACTTATGGTGGCGGGGATCACCACCATGGGGATACACAACTCGTCAAAACTACTACGAGCATCATATAACTCCAGCACGCCCTCGTACGCCTGTAGAGAACACACACACACACACACACACACACACACACACACACACACACACACACACACACACACACACACACACACACACACACACACACACACACACACACACACACACAATCAGATGGAGGCCATAGTGACTGTCTAGCACAGTGTTATTTCAGAAATGATCCAATACCCATCAACACAGTCACATTGTTTAATCTTTCTAACAGCTAATGACATGAACTTTTAAATGAAATAGTACATTATATCGTACAACATATGTGACAAAACCAACATTTTGAGGAGGGAGGCCATATAAAATCTATTATCTGATGCAGCACGCCCGCCATGTACGACATTAAGGAATACTAACACCAATTCTCAATAGAACGTTCTGTCTGTTACTGGTACCTCAAATCCCCCAACGATCAGCAGAGCCTGGATTTTATGCTTGTTGATGGTGTCCACGATCTTCTGCATGCAGGTACTGGGAAGGGTTCTGTAGAACACAAAGAACCCCCACACCAAACACAATTCAGGAGGACATCTTCCTAATTTAAAAAAGGGCACACCAATAACCACATTGAGTACAAACTAATCAACTGCTTTCCCCCCCTAGTCATCATTGTAAACAGACCGTTTAGTCCCCAGAAGAGATCCACCCTGGCCTGTCCATCCAGCCTTTCCCCCCCTAGTCATCATTGTAAACAGACCGTTTAGTCCCCAGAAGAGATCCACCCTGGCCTGTCCATCCAGCCTTTCCCCCCCTAGTCATCATTGTAAACAGACCGTTTAGTCCCCAGAAGAGATCCACCCTGGCCTGTCCATCCAGCCTTTCCCCCCCTAGTCATCATTGTAAACAGACCGTTTAGTCCCCAGAAGAGATCCACCCTGGCCTGTCCATCCAGCCTTTCCCCCCCTAGTCATCATTGTAAACAGACCGTTTAGTCCCCAGAAGAGATCCACCCTGGCCTGTCCATCCAGCCTTTCCCCCCCTAGTCATCATTGTAAACAGACCGTTTAGTCCCCAGAAGAGATCCACCCTGGCCTGTCCATCCAGCCACACCATGCCACTCCATCTCTGTCACCTGGTAGAGGAAAAACACACGGCAGTCAATCAATATCTTTATTGTCCCCATTTGAAAATGTGCAGTCAGGATTATAATCAGTCAGTTCTCTCTGTCTGAGATGGCACCCTAGTTTAGACTGTGAGTGTCTGAGATGGCACCCTAGTTTAGACTGTGAGTGTCTGAGATGGCACCCTAGTTTAGACTGTGAGTGTCTGAGATGGCACCCTAGTTTAGACTGTGAGTGTCTGAGATTATCCCCACATGGATTATCACAATGTCATTGTGAATTCTGTAAAGGGAGTGTGAAAGAAGTGAACAAAATTATTGCTGTCTACCAATAATGACAAGCCACCTTGTTCTGAAAAATTAGAGGATAATAGCAGACGATATTTTAACTCCTATTTGCCACATCTTCAATTTAAACCTACTAGAGAGCGTGTGCCCTCAGGCCTGGAGGGAAGCTAAAGTCATTCTGCTACCTAAGAATAGAAAAAGCCCCCTTTACTGGCTCAAATAGCCGACCAATCAGCCTGTTACCAACCCTTAGTAAACTTCTAGAAAAAATGGTGTTCGACCAGATAAAATGCTATTTCACAGTAAACAAATTGACAACAGACTTTCAACACGCTTCTAGAGAAGGACATACAACAAGCACGGCACTTACACAAATGACTGATGATTGGCTGAGAGAAATTGATGATAAAAAGATTGTGGGGCTGTTTTGTTAGACTTCAGTGCGGCTTTTGACATTATCGATCATAGTCTGCTGATGGAAAAACGTATGTGTTACGGCTTTACACCCCCTGCTATATTGTGTTATGGCTTTACACCCCCTGCTATAATGTGTTATGGCTTTACACCCCCTGCTATAATGTGTTATGGCTTTACACCCCCTGCTATAATGTGTTATGGCTTTACACCCCCTGCTATAATGTGGATAAAGAGTTACCTGTCTAACAGAACACAGAGGGCGTTCTTTAACCTCTTGACGCTAGGGGCCAGTTTTTTATTTTATTTTAAATATATATATATATTTTTTAAAATAACGTTCCCAAGGTAAACAAACTATTTCTCAGGTCCAGATCGTAGAATATGCATATAATTTACCGATTAGGATAGAAAACACTCCAAAGTTTCCAAAAACTGTCAAAATATTGTCTGTGAGTATAACAGAACTGATTCTGCAGGCAAAAACCTGAGAAAATCTAACCCGGAAGTGTTTTTTTATTATTATTTTTTTAAATCTGTGTTTCCTTGCCCGTCTTTCTTCCATTTAAAGGGGTATCAACCAGATTCATTTTCCAATGGCTTCCTCAGGCTGTGGCCAGGCTTTAGACATAGTTTCAGGCTTTTATTTTGAAAAATGAGCGAGATTTTTCAAAACTAGTCAGGTGGCCTCTGATTAGTTCCTGCGCGCGAGAGGGGTAGCTCTCCATTTTCTTTTTCTCTCTTATTGAATAGGTTACGGTCCGGTTGAAATATTATCGATTATGTTTGTTAAAAACAACCTGAGGATTGATTATAAAAAACATTTGACATGTTTCTACGAACATTACGGATACTTTTTGGAATTTTCGTCGAACGGAACGAGGCTGTAGTTTTCTGAACATAACGCGCAACCCAAATGGCGTTTTTTTGTTAAAAAAAAGAAGTAATATTTTTCGAACAAAAAGAACATTTGTTGTGTAACTGGGAGTCTCGTGAGTGCAAACATCCAAAGATTATCAAAGGTAAGCAATTAATTTTATTGCTTTTCTGACTTTCGTGACCATACTAATTTGGGGCTAGCTGTTGTAGCATTGATTGATACACTCACAAAAGCTTGGATTGCTTTCGCTGCAAAGCATATTTTCAAAATCTGACACGATAGGTGGATTAACAACAAGCTAAGCTGTGTTTTGGTATATTTCACTTGTGATTGCATGATTATAAATATTGTT
Organism: Salvelinus namaycush; assembly: GCF_016432855.1. Lineage (NCBI taxonomy): Eukaryota > Metazoa > Chordata > Actinopteri > Salmoniformes > Salmonidae > Salvelinus > Salvelinus namaycush. The sequence continues at coordinate 201,411 of NW_024058042.1, forward strand.
AGTAATATTTTGGGCCCTGCAATTCAGCGGTTGTTTAGGAAAATGATCCCGCTAAAGGGATCCGTAGCGCAGAGAAGTTAATGGAAGCCTCTCCAACATTATCCAGGTAGATTCAGGAATTCCCCAGGGCAGCTGATTAGGCCCCTTGCTTTTTCAATCTTTACTAACGACATACCACTGGCTTTGAGTAAAGCCAGTATGTCTATGTATGCGGATGACTCAACATTATACATGTCAGCTACTACAGCAACTGAAATGACTGCAACACTTAACAAAGAGCTGCAGTTAGTTTGTGTTGGAGCCTATTTCTTCCTATTTAAGAAATGAGAGGTAGTCCTTCCTGTTAGACAGATAACATTATGCTATAGGCTGGTATATATAGGCTGCTATATCCATCCCACTACTAGATAACACTGCTGCATCTACATCCACCCATCCATCCATAGCATGTTTAGTGTTGTATACTAAAGGGACTATATCCTCACCGCGCCGTTGGCCAGCCCCTCGAAGCCGTCGTTGACAGAGTAGACCTTGTGACCGTAGGCCAGCGCCACCCTGACAGCCGAGCGGACCGCTGCATTCATCCCTGCTGCCGGAGCGCCCACATTCAGCACCGCCAGCGTGTGGTCGCTCTGAAGAAAGATGAGACAGAGGAGTCTACAGCCATGTCATGGGAGTAATGTCTCACAGTGAATATTAGGGCTTCCCGAGTGGCTCAGCGTTCTAAGGCACTGCATCTCAGTGCAAGAGACGTCACTACAGTCCCCGGTTTGTGCTTAACTGACTTGCCTAGTTAAATAAAGGAAAAATAAATTACCTTGGTAACAGCAGGCTTCTGAAAGGCTAGCAGTTTGTACATGTTCCAGTTGTTCTCGAAGCTCCTAAACAAAGAATAAATATTCAGAAAACATATATCAAATGTTCTTAATATCACATTCATTATATCAAATGTACATACATACTCCATAATGCACTACCATTCAACAGTTTGGGGTCACTTAGAAATGTCTTTGTTTTTTAAAAGAAAATCACATTTTTTGTCCTTTAAAATGACATCAAATTGATCAGAAATACAGTGTAGACATTGTTAATGTTGTAAATGACTATTGTAGCTGGAAACAGCTGATTTTTAATGGAATATCTACATAGGCCCATTATCAGCAACCATCACTCCTGTATTCTAATGGCACATTGTGTTAGCTAATCCAAGTTTATCATTTTAAAAGGCTAATTGATCATTAGAAAACCCTTTTGAAATGATGTTATGTGGAGTACAGCAGGTCAGCCACCAGGGGGAGACTCGTCGAGGCCTGGTGACAGACAGAGTATACATCACTAAGCGATGGCTCCATCTGCTGGACGTGCCAGGTCTCGATGGGCTCTCCGCCCAGGACTAATTGGGACTGATTGGGCAGTTTGTGAGTAATCAAGGGCTGATTGCTCACCAGCTGTACAAGCCCCATAAAGCTGCCAGAAGGGCAGCACACAGAGGAAGACTGGGGGACGTGAGGTGACTTCCATGTAGTTGGAGACGGTAACTGGAGCTAAGACGAGAGAGTTGAGTTTGTGTGCCTGACCGGATACAGCAAGACCCGGAGCCCAGAAGACGGTGTCCCGGAGAGGGTCTCATGGGGGAGACCTATCCTTTTATTGTTTAATAAACACCCTTGACACCGAGCTAATCCTACTCTGTGTAAACGTCTTGACCAACCCCCCTGGTCTGCCACAGTCAGCACAGCTGAAAACTGTTGTCCTGATTAAAGAAGCAATAAAACTGGCCTTCAGACCAAATGCTGATGGAGCATCAGCATTTGTGGGTTCGATTACAGGCTCAAAATGGCCAGAAACAAAGTACTTTATTCTGAAACTCGTCTGTCTATTCCATGCGAGAAATTGCAAAGAAACTGAAGATCTCGTACAACGCTGTGTACTACTCCCTTCACAGAACAGTGCAAACTGGCTCTAACCAGAATAGAAAGAGTGGGAGGCCACGGTGCACAACTGAGCAAGAGGACAAGTACATTAGTGAGTCTAGTTTGAGAAACAGACGCCTCACAAGTCCTCAACTGGCAGCTTCATTAAATAGTACCAGCAAATCAACAGTCAACGTCAGCTGGCCTTCTAGGCAGGTTTGCAAAGACTGGCCAATAAATTAAAAAAAGATGAAGATGGGCAAAAGAACAGACACTGGACAGAAGAACTCTGCCTAGAAGGCCATTATACTGGAGTTTCCTCTTCACTGTTGACGTTGAGACTGGTGTGTGTATGGGCGTATCTATCTTAGTCTAATATATATATACAGTACCAGACAAAGGTTTGGACACCTTCTCATTCCAGGGTTTTCCTTTACTTGTACTATTTTCTACATTGTAGAATAATGGTGAAGACATCAAAACTATGAAATAACACATTATTATGCAGGAACCAAAAAAGTGTTCAACAAATCAAAATATATTTTATATTTGAGATTCTTCAAAGTAGCCACCCTTTGCCTTGACAGCTTTCCAATGGAAAAAGTTTGGAACCACCAAGACTCTTCCTACAGCTGGCAGCCCGGCCAAACTGAACAATCGGGGGAGAAGGGACTTGGTAGGGGAAGTGACCAAGAACCCAATGGTCACTCTGAAAGAGCTCCAGAGTTCCTCTGTGGAGATGGGAGAACCTTCCAGAAGGATAACCATCTCTGCAGCACTCCACCAACCAGGCCTTTATGTTAGAGCGGCCAGATAGAAGCCACTCCTCAGTTAAAGGCACATGACAGCCCACTTTGAGTTTGCCAAAAGGCACCTAAAGACTCTCAGACCATGAGAAACAAGATTAGTCTCTGGTCTGATGAAACCTTGACTGAATGCCAAGCTTCACGTCTGGAGGAAACCTGGCACCATTCCTACAGTGAAGCATGGTGGTGGCAGCATCATGCTGTGGGGATGTTTTTCAGGGAGACTAGTCAGGATAGAGGCAAAGATGAACGGAGCAAAGTACAGAGAGATCCTTGATGAAAACCTGCTCCAGAGATCTCAGGACCTCAGACTGGGCAAAGGTTCACCTTCCAACAGGACAATGACCCTAAGCACACAGCCAAGACAACGCAGGAGTGGCTTCGGGACAAGTATCTTAATGTCATTGAGTGGTCCAGCCAGAGCCCGGACTTGAACCCGATCAAACATCTCTGGTGAGACCCGAAAATAGATGATCTGCAGAGAAGAATGGGAGAAACTCCCCAAATACAGGTGTGCCAAGCTTGTAGCGTCATACCCAAGAAGACTCAAGGCTGTAATCGCTGACAAAGGTGCTTCAACAAAGTAAAGGGTCTGAATACTTATGTAAATGTGATTTCAGTTTTTGTATTTTTATGAATTAGCAAACATTGTTTTTGCTTTGTCATTATTGGATATTGTGTAGATTGATGAGGAAAAAAATAAATGTAATCCATTTTAGAATAAGGCTGTAATGTAAGAAAATGTGGAAAAAGTCAAGGGGTCTGACTACTTTCCGAAGGCACTGTACAAAAGTATGTGGACACCCGTTCAAGTTAGTGGACTCTATTTCAGCCACACCCATTGATAACAGGTGGATAAAACCGAGCACACAGCCATGCAATCTCCATAGACAAACATTGGCAGTAGAATGGCCTTACTGAAGAGCTCAGTGACTTTCAACGTGGCACTGTCATAGCACCTTTACAACAAGTCAGTTGGTCAAATTTCTGACCTGCTAGAGCTCCCCGGTCAACTGTAAGTGTCCGATGGAAAAAACTGGATTTGGCAGATGCCAGGAGAAAGCTACCTGCCCGAATTCAATGTGCCAACTGTAAAGTTTGGTGGAGGAGGAATAATGGTCTTGGGCTGTTTTTCATGTTTCAGACTAGGCTCCTTAGTTCCAGTGAAGGGAAATCTTAATGCTATAGCAAACAATGACATTCTAGACGATTCTGTGCTTCCAACTTTGTGGCAACAGTTTGGGGAAGGCCCTTTCCTGTTTCAGCATGACAATGCCCCCGTGCACAAAGCTAGGTCCATACAGAAATGGTGTCGAGATCAGTGTGGAAGAACTTGACTGGCCTGCACAGAGCCCTGACCTCAACCCCATCGAACACCTTTGGGATGAATTGGATCGCCGACTATGAGCCAGGCCAAACCGCCCAACAACAGTGCCCGACCTCACCAATGCTCTAATGGCTGTTATAGCAGCAAAGGGGGGACCAACTCCATATTAATGCCCTTGATTTTGGAATGAGATGTTCAACAAGCAGGTGTCCACATACTTTTGGTCACGTGGTGTATCATATTCATAAGATATTTGACATCTCTCACCTTCCTCTCAGTTGGATGGCTTCATCAAACCTCTTTTCATTCATGGCCTTCTGAACCTCTTTAGTCTACAGGCAAGACACACATCATATAAATCATACGATGGTCAGAATTTGATTTGTGCAAATCCCTCTCACTACCCTCCCTCAAACAGTAAGACTGTAATGCTCTGCTGCAGAGTTTGAGAGAGGAACTGTGAAAGGGATTAGATTTACAGACATGGACCAAAAACATTCACGACTGTTTATTGTTAGGAGAATTTGTCAGTGGTTCGTCACTTCTGAAACAGGAAGTTACCTCACCATCTGTACACACTCCATAAGAGGCAGGCGGACAGCCTGGTTTCCTGACAGGCCGATGACACAGGCCGGAGTCTCTGGAGTGGCCTCTAACAGAGCGACTACAGCCTCCACTCCTACCTTACTGCTCTGTGGAATTACAACAGGATTTAGCGGTGCTGCTGAGTACGAGGCGCAGAGGAGGTCCGTAGGCCTTTGGACTCAGAGATTTTTTAAAACACCTATAACTGCCATTTCCTGCAATCTAGAGCCTGAAATGATAACTAATAATATACAAAATAAAACAGTATTTTAAATGACATAGTGGTGCAGCCAGTCCACAAGCTGGTACAGCGCCACTCTTACATTCTGAACCCTCCATTCACTACGACACCCTCTGACAAACTGCAGCTTCAAAATATACAATCCAACATGAACAGCACGCTACTCCAATCCAACATGAACAGCACGCTACTCCAATCCAACATGAACAGCACGCTACTCCAATCTAAACGAAACAGCACGCTACTCCAATCTAAACTAAACAGCACGCTACTCCAATCTAAACTAAACAGCACGCTACTCCAATCTAAACTAAACAGCACGCTACTCCAATCTAAACTAAACAGCACACTACTCCAATCTAAACTAAACAGCACGCTACTCCAAACAGCACGCTACTCCAAACAGCACGCTACTCCAATCAGCACGCTACTCCAAACAGCACGCTACTCCAATCTAAACTAAACAGCACGCTACTCCAATCTAAACTAAACAGCACACTAATCCAATCTAAACTAAACAGCACGCTACTCCAAACAGCACGCTACTCCAAACAGCACGCTACTCCAATCAGCACGCTACTCCAAACAGCACGCTACTCCAAACAGCACGCTACTCCAAACAGCACGCTACTCCAAACAGCACGCTACTCCAAACAGCACGCTACTCCAAACAGCACGCTACTCCAATCTAAACTAAACAGCACGCTACTCCAATCAGCACGCTACTCCAAACAGCACGCTACTCCAATCTAAACTAAACAGCACGCTACTCCAATCAGCACGCTACTCCAAACAGCACGCTACTCCAATCTAAACTAAACAGCACGCTACTCCAAACAGCACGCTACTCCAATCTAAACTAAACAGCACGCTACTCCAATCTAAACTAAACAGCACGCTACTCCAATCTAAACTAAACAGCACGCTACTCCAAACTAAACTAAACAGCACGCTACTCCAAACTAAACTAAACAGCACGCTACTCCAATCTAAACTAAACAGCACGCTACTCCAATCTAAACTAAACAGCACGCTACTCCAATCTAAACTAAACAGCACGCTACTCCAAACTAAACTAAACAGCACGCTACTCCAAACTAAACTAAACAGCACGCTACTCCAAACTAAACTAAACAGCACGCTACTCCAAACTAAACTAAACAGCACGCTACTCCAAACTAAACAGCACGCTACTCCAATCTAAACTAAACAGCACGCTACTCCAATCTAAACTAAACAGCACGCTACTCCAATCTAAACTAAACAGCACGCTACTCCAATCTAAACTAAACAGCACGCTACTCCAATCTAAACTAAACAGCACGCTACTCCAATCTAAACTAAACAGCACGCTACTCCAATCTAAACTAAACAGCACGCTACTCCAATCTAAACTAAACAGCACGCTACTCCAATCTAAACTAAACAGCACGCTACTCCAAACTAAACAGCACGCTACTCCAATCTAAACTAAACAGCACGCTACTCCAATCTAAACTAAACAGCACGCTACTCCAAACTAAACTAAACAGCACGCTACTCCAATCTAAACTAAACAGCACGCTACTCCAATCTAAACTAAACAGCACGCTACTCCAAACTAAACAGCACGCTACTCCAATCTAAACTAAACAGCACGCTACTCCAATCTAAACTAAACAGCACACTACTCCAAACAGCACACTACTCCAATCTAAACTAAACAGCACACTACTCCAATCTAAACTAAACAGCACGCTACTCCAAACAGCACACTACTCCAATCTAAACTAAACAGCACACTACTCCAATCTAAACTAAACAGCACACTACTCCAATCTAAACTAAACAGCACACTACTCCAATCTAAACTAAACAGCACACTACTCCAATCTAAACTAAACAGCACACTACTCCAATCTAAACTAAACAGCACGCTACTCCAATCTAAACTAAACAGCACGCTACTCCAAACAGCACGCTACTCCAATCTAAACTAAACTAAACAGCACGCTACTCCAATCTAAACTAAACAGCACACTACTCCAATCTAAACTAAACAGCACACTACTCCAAACAGCACACTACTCCAAACAGCACACTACTCCAATCTAAACTAAACAGCACACTACTCCAATCTAAACTAAACAGCACACTACTCCAATCTAAACTAAACAGCACACTACTCCAAACTAAACTAAACAGCACACTACTCCAAACTAAACTAAACAGCACGCTACTCCAAACAGCACGCTACTCCAAACAGCACGCTACTCCAAACAGCACGCTACTCCAATCTAAACTAAACAGCACGCTACTCCAATCTAAACTAAACAGCACGCTACTCCAAACAGCACGCTACTCCAAACAGCACGCTACTCCAATCTAAACTAAACAGCACGCTACTCCAATCTAAACTAAACAGCACGCTACTCCAATCTAAACTAAACAGCACGCTACTCCAATCTAAACTAAACAGCACGCTACTCCAATCTAAACTAAACAGCACGCTACTCCAATCTAAACTAAACAGCACGCTACTCCAATCTAAACTAAACAGCACGCTACTCCAAACAGCACGCTACTCCAAACAGCACGCTACTCCAAACAGCACGCTACGCCAAACAGCACGCTACTCCAAACAGCACGCTACTCCAATCTAAACTAAACAGCACGCTACTCCAATCTAAACTAAACAGCACGCTACTCCAATCTAAACTAAACAGCACACTACTCCAATCTAAACTAAACAGCACACTACTCCAATCTAAACTAAACAGCACGCTACTCCAATCTAAACTAAACAGCACGCTACTCCAATCTAAACTAAACAGCACGCTACTCCAATCTAAACTAAACAGCACTCTACTCCAATCTAAACAGCACTCTACTCCAATCTAAACTAAACAGCACGCTACTCCAATCTAAACTAAACAGCACGCTACTCCAATCTAAACTAAACAGCACACTACTCCAATCTAAACTAAACAGCACGCTACTCCAAACAGCACGCTACTCCAAACAGCACGCTACTCCAATCTAAACTAAACAGCACGCTACTCCAAACAGCACGCTACTCCAAACAGCACGCTACTCCAATCTAAACTAAACAGCACGCTACTCCAAACAGCACGCTACTCCAAACAGCACGCTACTCCAAACAGCACGCTACTCCAAACAGCACGCTACTCCAATCTAAACTAAGCAGCACGCTACTCCAATCTAAACTAAGCAGCACGCTACTCCAATCTAAACTAAGCAGCACGCTACTCCAATCTAAACTAAGCAGCACACTACTCCAATCTAAACTAAGCAGCACACTACTCCAATCTAAACTAAACAGCACACTACTCCAAACAGCACACTACTCCAAACAGCACACTACTCCAAACAGCACACTACTCCAAACAGCACGCAAAAAACTGCCTCAAATACAGTAGGGGCGTCCAGTACAGTAGGGACGTCCAGTACAGTAGGGGCGTCCAGTACAGTAGGGGGCGTCCAGTACAGTAGGGGGCGTCCAGTACAGTAGGGGCAGTAGGGGCGTCCAGTGCAGTAGGGGCGTCCAGTACAGTAGGGGGCCTCCAGTACAGTAGGGGGCCTCCAGTACAGTAGGGGGCCTCCAGTACAGTAGGGGGCCTCCAGTACAGTAGGGGGCCTCCAGTACAGTAGGGGGCCTCCAGTACAGCAGGGGGCGTCCAGTACAGCAGGGGGCGTCCAGTACAGCAGGGGGCGTCCAGTACAGCAGGGGGCGTCCAGTACAGTAGGGGCAGTAGGGGCGTCCAGTGCAGTAGGGGGCCTCCAGTACAGTAGGGGGCCTCCAGTACAGTAGGGGGCCTCCAGTACAGTAGGGGGCCTCCAGTACAGTAGGGGGCCTCCAGTACAGTAGGGGGCCTCCAGTACAGTAGGGGAGTTCAGTACAGTAGGGGCAGTAGGGGGCCTCCAGTACAGTAGGGGGCCTCCAGTACAGTAGGGGGCCTCCAGTACAGTAGGGGGCCTCCAGTACAGTAGGGGGCCTCCAGTACAGTAGGGGGCCTCCAGTACAGTAGGGGGCCTCCAGTACAGTAGGGGGCCTCCAGTACAGTAGGGGGGTCCAGTACAGTAGGGACGTCCAGTACAGTAGGGGGCGTCCAGTACAGTAGGGGCGTCCAGTACAGTAGGGGCGTCCAGTACAGTAGGGGCAGTAGGGGCGTCCAGTACAGTAGGGGGCGTCCAGTACAGTAGGGGGCCTCCAGTACAGTAGGGGGCCTCCAGTACAGTAGGGGCCTCCAGTACAGCAGGGGCGTCCAGTACAGCAGGGGCGTCCAGTACAGCAGGGGCGTCCAGTACAGCAGGGGCGTCCAGTACAGTAGGGGGCGTCCAGTACAGTAGGGGGCGTCCAGTACAGTAGGGGGCGTCCAGTACAGTAGGGGCGTCCAGTACAGTAGGGGCGTCCAGTACAGTAGGGGCAGTAGGGGCGTCCAGTACAGTAGGGGCGTCCAGTACAGCAGGGGCGGCCAGTACAGCAGGGGCGGCCAGTACAGTAGGGGGCGGCCAGTACAGTAGGGGGCGTCCAGTACAGTAGGGGAAGGCCAGTACAGTAGGGGGCGGCCAGTACAGTAGGGGGCGGCCAGTACAGTAGGGGGCGTCCAGTACAGTAGGGGGCGTCCAGTACAGTAGGGGGCGTCCAGTACAGTAGGGGGCGTCCAGTACAGTAGGGGGCGTCCAGTACAGTAGGGGGCGTCCAGTACAGTAGGGGGCGTCCAGTACAGTAGGGGGCGTCCAGTACAGTAGGGGCGTCCAGTACAGTAGGGGCGTCCAGTACAGTAGGGGCGTCCAGTACAGTAGGGGCGTCCAGTACAGTAGGGGGCGTTCAGTACAGTAGGGGCAGTAGGGGCGTCCAGTACAGTAGGGGCGTCCAGTACAGTAGGGGCGTCCAGTACAGTAGGGGGGTCCAGTACAGTAGGGGCAGTAGGGGCCTCCAGGACAGTAGGGGGCCTCCAGGACAGTAGGGGGCGTCCAGTACAGTAGGGGGCGTCCAGTACAGTAGGGGGCGTCCAGTACAGTAGGGGGCGTCCAGTACAGTAGGGGGCGTCCAGTACAGTAGGGGGCGTCCAGTACAGTAGGGGGCGTCCAGTACAGTAGGGGGCGTCCAGTGCAGTAGGGGCGTCCAGTGCAGTAGGGGGCGTCCAGTGCAGTAGGGGGCGTCCAGTGCAGTAGGGGGCGTCCAGTACAGTAGGGGGCGTCCAGTACAGTAGGGGGCGTCCAGTACAGTAGGGGGCGTCCAGTACAGTAGGGGGCGTCCAGTACAGTAGGGGGCGTCCAGTACAGTAGGGGGCGTCCAGTACAGTAGGGGGCGTCCAGTACAGTAGGGGGCGTCCAGTACAGTAGGGGGCGTCCAGTACAGTAGGGGGCGTCCAGGACAGTAGGGGGCGTCCAGTACAGTAGGGGCCTCCAGTACAGTAGGGGGCGTCCAGTACAGTAGGGGGGGTCCAGTACAGTAGGGGGCGTCCAGTACAGTAGGGGGGTCCAGTACAGTAGGGACGTCCAGTACAGTAGGGGGCGTCCAGTACAGTAGGGGCGTCCAGTACAGTAGGGGCGTCCAGTACAGTAGGGGCAGTAGGGGCGTCCAGTACAGTAGGGGCGTCCAGTACAGCAGGGGCGTCCAGTACAGCAGGGGCGTCCAGTACAGTAGGGGGCGGCCAGTACAGTAGGGGGCGGCCAGTACAGTAGGGGGCGTCCAGTACAGTAGGGGAAGGCCAGTACAGTAGGGGGCGGCCAGTACAGTAGGGGGCGGCCAGTACAGTAGGGGGCGTCCAGTACAGCAGGGGCGTCCAGTACAGTAGGGGGCGTCCAGTACAGTAGGGGGCGTCCAGTACAGTAGGGGGCGTCCAGTACAGTAGGGGGCGTCCAGTACAGTAGGGGGCGTCCAGTACAGTAGGGGGCGTCCAGTACAGTAGGGGGCGTCCAGTACAGTAGGGGGGTCCAGTACAGTAGGGGCAGTAGGGGCGTCCAGTACAGTAGGGGCGTCCAGTACAGTAGGGGCGTCCAGTACAGTAGGGGGCGTTCAGTACAGTAGGGGCAGTAGGGGCGTCCAGTACAGTAGGGGCGTCCAGTACAGTAGGGGCGTCCAGTACAGTAGGGGGGTCCAGTACAGTAGGGGCAGTAGGGGCCTCCAGGACAGTAGGGGGCCTCCAGGACAGTAGGGGGCCTCCAGGACAGTAGGGGGCCTCCAGGACAGTAGGGGGCCTCCAGGACAGTAGGGGGCGTCCAGTACAGTAGGGGGCGTCCAGTACAGTAGGGGCGTCCAGTACAGTAGGGGGCGTCCAGTACAGTAGGGGGCGTCCAGTGCAGTAGGGGCGTCCAGTGCAGTAGGGGCGTCCAGTGCAGTAGGGGGCGTCCAGTGCAGTAGGGGGCGTCCAGTGCAGTAGGGGGCGTCCAGTACAGTAGGGGGCGTCCAGTACAGTAGGGGGCGTCCAGTACAGTAGGGGGCGTCCAGTACAGTAGGGGGCGTCCAGTACAGTAGGGGGCGTCCAGTACAGTAGGGGGCGTCCAGTACAGTAGGGGGCGTCCAGTACAGTAGGGGGCGTCCAGTACAGTAGGGGGCGTCCAGTACAGTAGGGGGCGGCCAGTACAGTAGGGGGCGTCCAGTACAGTAGGGGGCGTCCAGTACAGTAGGGGGCGTCCAGTACAGTAGGGGGCGTCCAGTACAGTAGGGGGCGTCCAGTACAGTAGGGGGCGTCCAGTACAGTCGGGGCGTCCAGTACAGTAGGGGGCGTCCAGTACAGTAGGGGGCGTCCAGTACAGTAGGGGGCGTCCAGTACAGTAGGGGGCGTCCAGTACAGTAGGGGGCGTCCAGTACAGTAGGGGGCGTCCAGTACAGTAGGGGGCGTCCAGTACAGTAGGGGGCGTCCAGTACAGTAGGGGGCGTCCAGTACAGTAGGGGGCGTCCAGTACAGTAGGGGGCGTCCAGTACAGTAGGGGGCGTCCAGTACAGTAGGGGGCGTCCAGTACAGTAGGGGGCGTCCAGTACAGTAGGGGGGTCCAGTACAGTAGGGGGGTCCAGTACAGTAGGGGGGTCCAGTACAGTAGGGGGGTCCAGTACAGTAGGGGGCGTCCAGTACAGTAGGGGGCGTCCAGTACAGTAGGGGGGTCCAGGACAGTAGGGGGGTCCAGGACAGTAGGGGCGTCCAGGACAGTAGGGGCGTCCAGGACAGTAGGGGCGTCCAGGACAGTAGGGGCGTCCAGGGAGCGTATAACAAGTGTTAAGGAACTAAACTCACCAGCACCCGGTCGAAGGCGGAGGGTGTTCCCCCTCGCTGTACATGACCTAGGACAGTGACCCGGGTGTCATAGCCCAGCCTCTTCTCTACCAGCTACAAAGAGACATGAGACAGAGACAGTCAGAGAATAGACATGGAGAGAGGAGCAGTCAGCCAGTCAGTCAGTCAGAGAATAGACATGGAGACATGGAGAGAGGAGCAGTCAGCCAGTCAGCCAGGGAATAGATATGGAGAGAGGAGCAGTCAGCCAGTCAGCCAGGGAATAGATATGGAGGAGCAGTCAGCCAGGGAAGAGACATGGAGAAATGGAGAGAGGAGCAGTCAGCCAGACAGTCAGTCAGAGAATAGACATGGAGATATGGAGAGAGGAGCAGTCAGTCAGTCAGAGAATAGACATGGCGATATGGAGAGAGGAGCAGTCAGCCAGTCAGTCAGGGAAGAGATATGGATGAGCAGTCAGCCAGTCAGAGAATAGACATGGAGAGAGGAGCAGTCAGCCAGTCAGTCAGGGAAGAGACATGGAGAGAGGAGCAGTCAGCCAGTCAGTCAGGGAAGAGACATGGAGAGAGGAGCAGTCAACCAGTCAGCCAGGGAAGAGATATGGAGAGAGGAGCAGTCAGCCAGTCAGTCAGGGAAGAGATATGGAGAGAGGAGCAGTCAGCCAGGGAAGAGACATGGAGGAGCAGTCAACCAGTCAGCCAGGGAAGAGATATGGAGAGAGGAGCAGTCAGCCAGTCAGTCAGGGAAGAGATATGGAGAGAGGAGCAGTCAGCCAGGGAAGAGACATGGAGGAGCAGTCAGCCAGTCAGTCAGAGAATAGACATGGAGGAGCAGTCAGCCAGTCAGCCAGGGAATAGATATGGAGAAACGAGGTTTCTCTGACGGATCCATATGGGATGCTTCCTGTTCTCTTTATAGTGCACTACAAAGGGAACACAGATGTTTATACAGTCATGGGATCCATCCTGCTCTCTTTATAGTGCACTACAAAGGGAACAGGGTCCAATTTGGGACGTATTCATTGTCATGGTCCCACAAAGTATAAGAAGTCACTGTGTGATGAATATTGGTGCAGTCGATCAGGGTTTCATATAAAGACAGAGGCAGAATGAGCTGCTTAAAGACGTACATCCTTGACGTAGCTTGAAGAGATGGGTTCACCAGCTCTGTTGATGGCTCCTTCAGCGATGATTACTATGTTCAGTCTGGAGCCCTTACTGCGACTCTGCACACAAAAACACATCTCACACTGCTGTATTACTGACACTCTGCACACACACTATATAAATACATTTGATTTGATACTACACCAGTGTCTTTCATTGTATTTGGCTCTTTAGAACAGAATGGAAAAGAACAGAATATAGAATAGAATATAACAGAATATAATATAACAGAATATAATAGAACAGAATATAACAGAATAGAATATAACAGAATGTGACAGAACAGAATAGAATATAACAGAATATAATAGAACAGAATATAATATGACAGAATAGAATATAATATGACAGAATGTAATAGAACAGAATGTAATAGAACAGAATATAATAGAACAGAATATAATAGAACAGAATATAGAATATAATATAACAGAATGTAATAGAACAGAATATAGAATATAATAGAACAGAATATAATAGAACAGAATGTAATAGAACAGAATATAGAATAGAATATAACAGGATATAATAGACCAGAATATAGAATATAATATAACAGAATATAATAGAACAGAATGTAATAGAATAGAATGTAACAGAACAGAATATAACAGAATATAATAGAATAAAACACAATATAGAACAGAGCAAAGCAGAACAAAATATAGAATAGAACAGAGCAGAATAGAACAGAACAGAATATAGAACAGAAAATAACAGAATATAGAATAGAACAGAGAATAGAACAGGATATAGAATAAAACAAAACAGGACGTAGAATAGAACAGAGAACATAGAATAGAACAGCATTTAGAATAGAACAGAATACACCTGCATTGCTTGCTGTTTGGGGTTTTAGGCTGGGTTTCTGTACAGCACATCGAGATATTAGCTGATGTACGAAGGGCTATATAAAATAAATAAAATAAACTTGATAAAATAAACTTGATTTAGAATATAGAACAGCGAATAGAACAGAGCATAGAACAGGATATAGGAATCCATCCTGAAACACACACATACAAAACCACAACACAGACCCTGGGGAACGTAACAGAGCAGAGAACAGACTACATACTGCACCACAACACAGACCCTGGGGAACGTAACAGAGCAGAGAACAGACTACATACTGCACCACAACACAGACCCTGGGGAACGTAACAGAGCAGAGAACAGACTACATACTGCACCACAACACAGACCCTGGGGAACGTAACAGAGCAGAGAACAGACTACATACTGCACCACAACACAGACCCTGGGGAACGTAACAGAGCAGAGAACAGACTACATACTGCACCACAACACAGACCCTGGGGAACGTAACAGAGCAGAGAACAGACTACATACTGCACCACAACACAGACCCTGGGGAACGTAACAGAGCAGAGAACAGACTACATACTGCACCACAACACAGACCCTGGGGAACGTAACAGAGCAGAGAACAGACTACATACTGCACCACAACACAGACCCTGGGGAACGTAACAGAGCAGAGAACAGACTACATACTGCACCACAACACAGACCCTGGGGAACGTAACAGAGCAGAGAACAGACTACATACTGCACCACAACACAGACCCTGGGGAACGTAACAGAGCAGAGAACAGACTACATACTGCACCACAACACAGACCCTGGGGAACGTAACAGAGCAGAGAACAGACTACATACTGCACCACAACACAGACCCTGGGGAACGTAACAGAGCAGAGAACAGACTACATACTGCACCACAACACAGACCCTGGGGAACGTAACAGAGCAGAGAACAGACTACATACTGCACCACAACACAGACCCTGGGGAACGTAACAGAGCAGAGAACAGACTACATACTGCACCACAACACAGACCCTGGGGAACGTAACAGAGCAGAGAACAGACTACATACTGCACCACAACACAGACCCTGGGGAACGTAACAGAGCAGAGAACAGACTACATACTGCACCACAACACAGACCCTGGGGAACGTAACAGAGCAGAGAACAGACTACATACTGCACCACAACACAGACCCTGGGGAACGTAACAGAGCAGAGAACAGACTACATACTGCACCACAACACAGACCCTGGGGAACGTAACAGAGCAGAGAACAGACTACATACTGCACCACAACACAGACCCTGGGGAACGTAACAGAGCAGAGAACAGACTACATACTGCACCACAACACAGACCCTGGGGAACGTAACAGAGCAGAGAACAGACTACATACTGCACCACAACACAGACCCTGGGGAACGTAACAGAGCAGAGAACAGACTACATACTGCACCACAACACAGACCCTGGGGAACGTAACAGAGCAGAGAACAGACTACATACTGCACCACAACACAGACCCTGGGGAACGTAACAGAGCAGAGAACAGACTACATACTGCACCACAACACAGACCCTGGGGAACGTAACAGAGCAGAGAACAGACTACATACTGCACCACAACACAGACCCTGGGGAACGTAACAGAGCAGAGAACAGACTACATACTGCACCACAACACAGACCCTGGGGAACGTAACAGAGCAGAGAACAGACTACATACTGCACCACAACACAGACCCTGGGGAACGTAACAGAGCAGAGAACAGACTACATACTGCACCACAACACAGACCCTGGGGAACGTAACAGAGCAGAGAACAGACTACATACTGCACCACAACACAGACCCTGGGGAACGTAACAGAGCAGAGAACAGACTACATACAAACCACAACACAGACCCTGGGGAACGTAACAGAGCAGAGAACAGACTACATACTGCACCACAA
Organism: Salvelinus namaycush; assembly: GCF_016432855.1. Lineage (NCBI taxonomy): Eukaryota > Metazoa > Chordata > Actinopteri > Salmoniformes > Salmonidae > Salvelinus > Salvelinus namaycush. The sequence goes on from NW_024058042.1 coordinate 217,482, forward strand.
CACAGACCCTGGGGAACGTAACAGAGCAGAGAACAGACTACATACTGCACCACAACACAGACCCTGGGGAACGTAACAGAGCAGAGAACAGACTACATACTGCACCACAACACAGACCCTGGGGAACGTAACAGAGCAGAGAACAGACTACATACAAAACCACAACACAGACCCTGGGGAACGTAACAGAGCAGAGAACAGACTACATACTGCACCACAACACAGACCCTGGGGAACGTAACAGAGCAGAGAACAGACTACATACAAAACCACAACACAGACCCTGGGGAACGTAACAGAGCAGAGAACAGACTACATACTGCACCACAACACAGACCCTGGGGAACGTAACAGAGCAGAGAACAGACTACATACTGCACCACAACACAGACCCTGGGGAACGTAACAGAGCAGAGAACAGACTACATACTGCACCACAACACAGACCCTGGGGAACGTAACAGAGCAGAGAACAGACTACATACTGCACCACAACACAGACCCTGGGGAACGTAACAGAGCAGAGAACAGACTACATACTGCACCACAACACAGACCCTGGGGAACGTAACAGAGCAGAGAACAGACTACATACTGCACCACAACACAGACCCTGGGGAACGTAACAGAGCAGAGAACAGACTACATACTGCACCACAACACAGACCCTGGGGAACGTAACAGAGCAGAGAACAGACTACATACTGCACCACAACACAGACCCTGGGGAACGTAACAGAGCAGAGAACAGACTACATACTGCACCACAACACAGACCCTGGGGAACGTAACAGAGCAGAGAACAGACTACATACAAAACCACAACACAGACCCTGGGGAACGTAACAGAGCAGAGAACAGACTACATACTGCACCACAACACAGACCCTGGGGAACGTAACAGAGCAGAGAACAGACTACATACAAAACCACAACACAGACCCTGGGGAACGTAACAGAGCAGAGAACAGACTACATACTGCACCACAACACAGACCCTGGGGAACGTAACAGAGCAGAGAACAGACTACATACTGCACCACAACACAGACCCTGGGGAACGTAACAGAGCAGAGAACAGACTACATACTGCACCACAACACAGACCCTGGGGAACGTAACAGAGCAGAGAACAGACTACATACTGCACCACAACACAGACCCTGGGGAACGTAACAGAGCAGAGAACAGACTACATACTGCACCACAACACAGACCCTGGGGAACGTAACAGAGCAGAGAACAGACTACATACTGCACCACAACACAGACCCTGGGGAACGTAACAGAGCAGAGAACAGACTACATACTGCACCACAACACAGACCCTGGGGAACGTAACAGAGCAGAGAACAGACTACATACTGCACCACAACACAGACCCTGGGGAACGTAACAGAGCAGAGAACAGACTACATACTGCACCACAACACAGACCCTGGGGAACGTAACAGAGCAGAGAACAGACTACATACTGCACCACAACACAGACCCTGGGGAACGTAACAGAGCAGAGAACAGACTACATACTGCACCACAACACAGACCCTGGGGAACGTAACAGAGCAGAGAACAGACTACATACTGCACCACAACACAGACCCTGGGGAACGTAACAGAGCAGAGAACAGACTACATACTGCACCACAACACAGACCCTGGGGAACGTAACAGAGCAGAGAACAGACTACATACTGCACCACAACACAGACCCTGGGGAACGTAACAGAGCAGAGAACAGACTACATACTGCACCACAACACAGACCCTGGGGAACGTAACAGAGCAGAGAACAGACTACATACTGCACCACAACACAGACCCTGGGGAACGTAACAGAGCAGAGAACAGACTACATACTGCACCACAACACAGACCCTGGGGAACGTAACAGAGCAGAGAACAGACTACATACTGCACCACAACACAGACCCTGGGGAACGTAACAGAGCAGAGAACAGACTACATACTGCACCACAACACAGACCCTGGGGAACGTAACAGAGCAGAGAACAGACTACATACTGCACCACAACACAGACCCTGGGGAACGTAACAGAGCAGAGAACAGACTACATACTGCACCACAACACAGACCCTGGGGAACGTAACAGAGCAGAGAACAGACTACATACTGCACCACAACACAGACCCTGGGGAACGTAACAGAGCAGAGAACAGACTACATACTGCATGTACAATGCCTTCGGAAAGTATTCAGACCTCATTTTGTTACGTTACAGCCTTATTCTAAAATGGATTAAATCGTTTTTTCCCCCTCAATCAATCTACACGCAATACCCCATAATGACATCACAATACCCCATAATGACATCACAATACCCCATAATGACATCACAATACCCCATAATGACATCACAATACCCCATAATGACATCACAATACCCCATAATGACAAAGCTACATTTCTTTAAAATATTCTTGTAAATGCGTTGTCTTGGCTGTGTGCTTAGGGTTGTCTTGGCTGTGTGCTTAGGGTTGTCTTGGCTGTGTGCTTAGGGTTGTCTTGGCTGTGTGCTTAGGGTTAGGGTTGTCTTGGCTGTGTGCTTAGGGTTAGGGTTGTCTTGGCTGTGTGCTTTAGGGTTAGGGTTAGGGTTGTCTTGGCTGTGTGCTTTAGGGTTGTCTTGGCTGTGTGCTTTAGGGTTGTCTTGGCTGTGTGCTTAGGGTTAGGGTTGTCTTGGCTGTGTGCTTAGGGTTAGGGTTGTCTTGGCTGTGTGCTTTAGGGTTAGGGTTAGGGTTGTCTTGGCTGTGTGCTTTAGGGTTAGGGTTAGGGTTAGGGTTGTCTTGGCTGTGTGCTTTAGGGTTGTCTTGGCTGTGTGCTTTAGGGTTGTCTTGGCTGTGTGCTTTAGGGTTGTCTTGGCTGTGTGCTTAGGGTTAGGGTTAGGGTTAGGGTTGTCTTGGCTGTGTGCTTTAGGGTTGTCTTGGCTGTGTGCTTTAGGGTTGTCTTGGCTGTGTGCTTTAGGGTTGTCTTGGCTGTGTGCTTTAGGGTTAGGGTTAGGGTTGTCTTGGCTGTGTGCTTAGGGTTAGGGTTAGGGTTAGGGTTGTCTTGGCTGTGTGCTTAGGGTTAGGGTTAGGGTTGTCTTGTTCCTCATGGTCAGAGTCCTTTACGTGCATTTTGGAAACTCCAAGCAGGCTGTCATGTGCATTTTACTTCACCTGATTGGTGGAGTGCTACAGATACAGTCCTTCTGGAAGGTTCTCCCATCTCCACAGAGGAACTCTAGAGCTCTGTCAGAGTGACCATCAGGTTCTTGGTCACTTCCCCTACCAAGGCCCTTCTTCCCCCGATTGCTCAGTTTGGCCGGGCTGCCAGCTCTAGGAAGAGTCTTGGTGGTTCCAAACTTTTTCCATTTAAGAATGATGGAAGCCACTGTGTTCTTAGGGAGCTTCAATGCTGCAGAAATGTTTTGGTACTCTTCCCCAGATCTGTGCCTCGACACAATCCTGTTTTGGAGCTCTGTGGACAATTCCTTCAACCTCATAGCTTGGTTTTTGCTCTGACATGCACTGTCAACTGTGGGACCTTATATAGACAGGTGTGTGCCTTTACAAATCATGTCCAATCAATTTGTTCTAAAATTGAATTTACAATGTTAGAATAAGGCTTTAACATCGGACGGACGAGAGACAGAGACAGAGACAGAGACAGAGACAGAGACAGAGACAGAGAGAGAGAGAGAGAGAGACAGAAAGGCGAAAGGCGAAAGCCAGCCGCGACGGGCCAAACCCTCCCCTAACCCAGACGATGCTGGGCCAATTGTGCGCTGCCTCGTGGGTCTCCCAGTAGCGGCCGGCTGTGACACAGCCTGGGATCGAACCCGGGTCTGTAGTGACGCCTCAATCATTGAGATGCAGTAACTTATACCGCTGCACATCTGCCCTCGTGCTCCTAGACCTTAGTGCTGCTTTTGACACCATCAATCACCACATTCTTTTGGAGAGAGTGGAAAACCTAATTGGTCTACACGGACAAGTTCTGGCCTGGTTTAGATGGCAACAGTCAGAAAGTTATTAGTTCGTCTCTGTGGATGGTTTGTCTTCTGACAAATCAATGGTACATTTCGGTGTTCCTCATGTTTCTGTTTTAGGACCACTATTGTTTTCACGATATATTCTACCTCTTTGCGATGTCATTCATAAACACTATGTCACTGCTATGCGGACGACACACAGCTGTACATTTCAATGAAGAAGTGGTGAAGCCCCAAAACTCCCGGGAAGCCCGTGTTTCAGACATAAGGAAGAGGATGGCGGCAAATATTTTACTTTTAAACTCGGACAAAACAGAGATGCTTGTTCTAGGTCCCAAGAAACAAAAGAGATCTGCTGTTGGATCTGACAATTAATCTTGATGGTTGTACAGTCGTCTTAAATAAAACTGTGAAGGACCTCGGCGTTACTCTGGACCCTGATCTCTCTTTTGACGAACTTATCAAGACTGTTTCAAGGACAGCTTGTATCCATGCTTTTGTCAATTCTAGGTTAGACTACTGCAATGCTCTACTTTCCGGCTACCCGGATAAAGCACTAAACTTCAGCAAAACACGGCTGCTAGAATCCTGACTAGAACCAAAAGATTTGATCATATTACTCCAGTGCTTGCCTCCCTACACTGGCTTCCTGTTAAGGCAAGGGTTGATTTCAAGGTTTTACTGCTAACCTACAAAGCATTACATGGGCTTGCTCCTACCTGTCTCTCCGATTTGGTCCTGCCGTACATACCTACACGTACGCTACGGTCACAAGACGCAGGCCTCCTAATTGTCCCTAGAATTTCTAAGCAAACAGCTGGAGGCAGGGCTTTCTCCTATAGAGCTCCATTTTTATGGAACGGTCTGCCTACCCATGTGAGAGACGCAGACTTGGTCTCAACCTTTAAGTCTTTATTGAAGACTCATGTCTTCAGTAGGTCATATGATTGAGTGTATTCTGGCCCAGGGGTGCGAAGGTGAACGGAAAGGCACTGGAGCGATGAACCGCCCTTGCCGTCTCTGCCTGGCCGGTTCCCCTCTCTCCACTGGGATTCTCTGCCTCTAAACCCTATTACAGGGGCTGAGTCACTGGCTTACTGGTGCTCTTTCATGCCGTCCCTAGGAGAGGTGCGTCACGTCGTGCCAGGATTTTTTGTGCTATACTCGACTTGAGTGGTTGAGTCACTGACGTGATCTTCCTGTCCAGAATTGCGCCCATTCGGGCTCCTGTGGTGGAGGAGATCTTCGTGGGCTAGACTCAGCCTTGTCTCAGGGTAGTAAATTGGTGGTCTGTTGATATCCATCTAGTGGTGTGGGGGCTGTGCTTTGGCAATGTGGGTGGGGTTATATCCTGCCTGGTCATCAGACGGGGCCACAGTGTCCCCCCCCCCCTCGTCTCAGCCTCCAGTATCTCTGCTGCAATAGTCTATGTGCCGGGGGGCTGGGGTCAGTCTGTCCTATCTGGTGTAATTATGCCGTCTTATCTGGTGTCCTGTGTAAACTTAACTGTGTTCCCTCTCTCTCTCTCTCCCTCGACTCTGAATGCTCAGCTATGAAAAGCCAACTGACAATTACTCCTGAGGTACTGACCTGTTTCACCCTCTACAACCACTGTGATTATTATTTGACGCTGCTGGTCATCTATGAACATTTCAACATCTTGAAGAACAATATGGCTTTAATAGCCATGTACTCTTATAATCTCTACCGACACAGCCAGAAGAGGACTGGCCACCCCTCAGAGCCTGGTTCCTCTCTAGGTTTCTTCCCTAGGTTTCTGCCTTTCTAGGGAGTGTTTCCTATCCGCCGTCCTTCTACATCTGCATTGCTTGCTGTTTTAGGCTGGGATTCTGTATAGCACTTTGAGACATGATGTTAAAAGGGCTGTATAAATACATTTGATTGACATTTGATTGATGGAAAAAGTGTTGGTCCCATGTTTCATGATCTGAAAAAGAAAATCCAAGACATTTTGTAGAGGAGTATTTTGGTCTGTAATATAGCCCTTTTTTTGGGAAAAAAAACTAATTCTGATTGGCTGGGCCTGTCTCCCCAGTGGGTGGGCCTTTGCCCTCCCAGGCCCACCAATGGCTGCACCCCTGCCCAGTCATGTGAAATCCATAGATTAGGGCTTAATTAATTAATTTCAATTGACCGATTTCCTGATATGAACTGTACCTCAGTAAAATCTTAGAAATTGTTGCATTTCAATGTTTGTTCTGCGTAGAATAGAATAAAATAGAACAGAACAGAACAGGATAGAACAGAACAGGATAGAACAGTATAAAATAGAACAGAACAGTATAGAATAGAATAAAATAGAACAGTATAGAATAAAATAGAACCGGACAGAACAGTATCGAATAAAATAGAACAGGACAGAACAGTATAGAATAAAATAGAACAGGACAGAATAAAATAGAACAGGACAGAATAAAATAGAACAGGACAGAATAAAATAGAACAGGATAGAATAAAATAGAACAGGATAGAATAAAATAGAACAGTATAGAATAAATTAGAACAGGATAGAACAGTATAAAATAGAACAGAATAGAACAGTATAAAATAGAACAGGATAGAACAGTATAGAATAAAATAGAACAGGATAGAACAGTATAGAATAAAATAGAACAGGATAGAACAGAACAGAATATAGAACTAGTCCCAGCCCCAGTCTCACATGCTCCAAGCGGGCACACATGAGGTCCTCCCAGCCCTCTAATGGTGGAGCCTCTGGGATGAAGAGCCAGTCTGCTCCGGAGGCCAGAGCGGACACCAACGCTAGATACCTGTTGAGAGAGAACGTTAATGTAATGGAATAGCCTGTTTTAGAGAGCCTACAGAGGATATAGTCATTCATAACAATGACCCTAAATGAACATGTGGAACTTACCCACAGTGCCGTCCCATGACCTCCAGGACAAAGGCACGCTGGTGGCTGTAAAATAAACGCTTCACTCAGAACTGATTGAAAAAGCAATTTAGTACAAACCACATTAATGTTGTCACTGAATTTAACTTACACTTCTCACACACGCTGCTGCTAGTCTGTTTATTAAATCTATCATGATTGTCTCGTCACTTTACTATCAATGCCTCAGAAATGTTTTGGTACGCTTTCCCAGATCTGTGCCTCGATACAATCTTGTTTCGGAGCTCTACGAACAATTCCTTCGACCTCATGGCTTGGGTTTTGCTCTGACATGCACTCAACTGTGGGACCTTGTAGACAGGTGTGTGCCTTTCCAGATCATGTCCAATCAATTGAATTTACCACAGGTGGAACAATCAAGTTGTAGAAACATCAAGGATGTCTCATAGCAAAGGATCTGAATACTTTTGTAAATAAGTTATTTGTTTTAAATGTTTTATAAATTTGCTAACATTTCTAAAAACCTGTTTTCGCTTTGTCATTATGGGGTATTGTGTGTAGATTGATGAGGAATAATTGTACATCGTATCTATTTTATAATAAGGCTGTAAAGTAACAAAATGTGGGAAAAGTGAAGGGGTCTGAATACTTTCCTAATGCATTGCATACAGTTGTACATTTGAAATGTTTGGACAAAGTTTACAGGTAACTTATTAGATACTTTGTAGGCATGTTGGGCGAGTTGAAACCGGTGTATTTCTGAATCAAACGCGCCAAATAAATGAACATTTTTGGGATATAAAGAAGGAATTTATCCAACAAAAGGACCATTTGTAATGTAACTGGGACATTTTGGAGTGCCAACAGAAGAAGATCTTCAAAGGTAAGGCATTAATTATATCGCTATTTCTGATTTTTGTTGCGCACCTGCCTGGTTGAAATCTGATTTCCATGTGATTGTATGCGGGGCGCTGTCTTCAGATAATAGCATGGTTTGCTTTCGCCGTAAAGCCTTTTTGAAATCTGACACAGCGGCTGGATTAACAAGAAGTTAAGCTTTATTTTAATGTATAACACGTGTATGTTTTATGAATTTGTATTATGAGTATTTCTGTTTTTGAATTTGGCGCGCTGCAATTTCACTGGCTGTTGTCAAATCAATCCCGTTAACGGGATTCGAGCGGGAAGGGATCACTAGGGATCCCTAAGAGGTTTTAATGCTGTCACTATTCACGGCTGTATTAAGTGTGCCTGCATTAGCCACATAGGCCACAGAAAAATGTATTTAGGTGTCACATATTTTAGAATTAAATAATAATTTGAATATCCATGCATTGGAAAGGCCTAAAAACACAATTATTCATGAAGTGGCTGCTTCTATTGGACACTTTTTGCATGTTTTTATTTTGGGGGGCGGGGTTCTATATTAGTCCCTGTATGTACAATTATATACCTTATACAACATTGAGGAAAATTACAATGAAGTGCTTGAAAAAGTCCCTGAAAGTCCTTGAATTTAACTTGTCAATGTCGGTATGAACCTTGTTTATAGGATGCACAGTCCCAGACCTGTGTTGTCACACAGTCCCAGACCTGTGTTGTCACACAGTCCCAGACCTGTGTTGTCGTAAAGTCTCTCTGGATAAGAGCGTCTGTTAAGTGACTAACATGTAAACGGATTGTGTATTGTACCTCTGTGCGGTGGTAGTGATGGCGTCCACTATCTCCATGATGCGATGCAGAGCGGAGTCAGCGCCTATGGTCATGTCTGTCCCACAGAAGTCGTTGTCTATAGATCCAACCAACCCTACGATGTTCAGGTGATCATGCTGTTTCGCTAGGGTGTCGGTGATCCGGCCTGCAGGGCACACACACACAGAGACACAGTCAGACACAGAGACACAGTCAGACACAGAGACACAGTCAGACACACACACACAGAGACACAGTCACACACACACACACACACACACAGAGACACAGTCACACACACACAGAGACACAGTCACACACAGAGACACAGTCACACACACACAGACACAGTCACACACACAGTCACACACAGAGACACAGTCACACACAGAGACACAGAGACACACAGAGACACACAGAGACACAGACACACACAGAGACACACACACACAAGCTAACACACTGCAGTCAGTGTAAAAATACTGGATGCCATATCCGAACCCAAAATATGGTGAAATGACTCGGAAAAGCCAAGGATCTATAAATCATAATGTGCTCATTACAGAATAAGTATTTTATTAAGAGAGAGTGAGTGTGTGAGTGTGTGAGTGAGTGTGTGTGAGTGAGTGTGTGTGTGTGAGTGTGTGTGTGTGAGTGTGTGTGTGTGAGTGTGTGTGTGTGAGTGAGTGAGTGTCTGAGTGAGTGTCTGAGTGAGTGTCTGAGTGAGTGTCTGAGTGAGTGTCTGAGTGAGTGTCTGAGTGAGTGTCTGAGTGAGTGTCTGAGTGAGTGTCTGAGTGAGTGTCTGAGTGAGTGTCTGAGTGAGTGTCTGAGTGAGTGTCTGAGTGAGTGTCTGAGTGAGTGTCTGAGTGAGTGTCTGAGTGAGTGTCTGAGTGAGTGAGTGAGTGAGTGTGTGTCTGTGTGAGTGTGTGTGTCTGTGTGTGTGTCTGTGTGTGTGTGTGTGTCTGTGTGTGTGCTACCTTTCTGAACCAATTCAGCCAGCAGTCCACTCCACTCGCTCCTGAAGATGTTGGCTCCGGTGAGGCTGCCGTCTCCTCCACACACACACAGATTGGTGATGCCTCTCTTCACCAGGTTAAAGGCTGCTGCCAGGCGACCGTTCCTCGTGGTGAACACCTTACAGCGAGCACTGCCGATCACCGTGCCACCCTGAGGGAGAGACAGAAGGAGACCACAGACACCAGTCAGTCTCCAGTATCTCTGCTGCAATAGTCTATGCGCCGGGGAGCTAGGGTCAGTCTGTCCTATCTGGTGTAATTCTCCTGTATTATCTGGTCTCCTGTGTGAACTGAAGTAGTCTCTCTCTCCACCACCATTGAGGAGATGGAATGTTATACTATAGATTACACTACAGCAAAGAATAATGAGATGCAGTCAACCTATGGAACACAGAAACAGCACATTTTCATTCAAAGCAAATATATTTAGCAGGACTGAGGTAGCAATAGTTAATATCACAGTTTCACACTAAAAGCCAATTGATGCGTTGTTGCTGGTTTTTGCCTTGCTAGCTAGATTGTACAGGTTGCATTTCTTAAAAACAATTCATGCTTAAATCGGAAAATGTGGTCGGAGGGTGTGACGGAGGAGGCATGCAGAGGCCAAATCGAGCTCCGCACCGCATCGCCGTCCTAATTCTGTAACAATGCCGAACTCATTGTTGAGTTGATTTGTTGACGCTAGGTGGGGGAGGAAGATCCTGTATAAACAGAAACTCACTTCCTTGACTACATCTCGGGTCTGCAACACTTCTGCAGATGCCATATCATCGTAACAGCTGCACGACCAATGCAGAGGTTGGATTGACCATGCAGCGCTTTTAAATGAAAAACAGCATTCCAGACTAATAGTTAACAACTGCATAGCAATGGAAAGCGCCATAGCAATGGAAAGCGCCATGGCAATGGATAGCGCCATAGCAATGGAAAGCGCCATAGCAATGGAAAGCGCCATAGCAATGGAAAGCGCCATAGCAATGGAAAGCGCCATAGCAATGGAAAGCGCCATAGCAGTGGAAAGCGCCATAGCAGTGGAAAGCGCCATAGCAGTGGAAAGCGCCATAGCAGTGGAAAGCGCCATAGCAGTGGAAAGCGCCATAGCAATGGAAAGCGCCATAGCAATGGAAAGCGCCATAGCAATGGAAAGCGCCATAGCAATGGAAAGCGCCATAGCAATGGAAAGCGCCATAGCAATGGAAAGCGCCATAGCAATGGGAAGCGCCATAGCAATGGAAAGCGCCATAGCAATGGAAAGCACCATAGCAATGGGAAGCGCCATAGCAATGGAAAGCACCATAGCAATGGAAAGCGCCATAGCAATGGGAAGCGCCATAGCAATGGAAAGCGCCATAGCAATGGGAAGCGCCATAGCAATGGGAAGCGCCATAGCAATGGAAAGCGCCATAGCAATGGAAAGCGCCATAGCAATGGAAAGCGCCATAGCAGTGGATAGCGCCATAGCAATGGAAAGCGCCATAGCAATGGAAAGCACCATAGCAGTGGATAGCGCCATAGCAATGGAAAGCGCCATAGCAATGGAAAGCGCCATAGCAGTGGAAAGCGCCATAGCAATGGGAAGCGCCATAGCAATGGGAAGCGCCATAGCAATGGGAAGCGCCATAGCAATGGGAAGCGCCATAGCAATGGAAAGCGCCATAGCAATGGAAAGCGCCATAGCAATGGGAAGCGCCATAGCAATGGGAAGCGCCATAGCAATGGAAAGCACCATAGCAATGGGAAGCGCCATAGCAATGGAAAGCACCATAGCAATGGAAAGCACCATAGCAATGGGAAGCGCCATAGCAATGGGAAGCGCCATAGCAATGGGAAGCGCCATAGCAATGGGAAGCGCCATAGCAATGGGAAGCACCATAGCAATGGAAAGCACCATAGCAATGGGAAGCGCCATAGCAATGGAAAGCACCATAGCAATGGGATGCACCCACACATAACATGTACAGGCTATTATACAACACAACATTGATTGGACAGGGAGGGACATTCAGCCCGTCTTCACACAGCATTAGGACAACTGAGAACAAACGGTTAACTGATAATGCCCGAGAAGACGGTGTTTGGAGGATATATTGGCACGGGTGTGGGGCATTATCACATTTATACAACGGGTTACCAACATATTAAAATAATTTACATGTATTTATTACAAAAGTTATTTTGATTAATGCCATATTAATTTATTCATACTATTTCATCCTTCCACAAGATATAGTTCCGACTCAAATCTAGGGTTGCTACCCATGCCGGCTGGTCGTTCGTTCTATCGGTTCGGTTGCCAGAGACGCGACCCGGTCGGTCAGCTAACAACACAGCCAACAGCACAGCCAAACAGTCACTTCAAACGAAAGCTGGAAAAACTGAAAACCAGCTGCACTTTGTTTTGTTTGACCTTTTTTCAATTTACATTTCTTTGTATATAAAGTGCATTCGGAAAGTATTCAGACCTCTTGACTTTTTCCACAATTTGTTACGTTACAGCCTTATTCATAATAACAAAAAAATATTAACAAATTCTTATTTACAATGATTGCCTACACCGGCCAAACCGGGGTGATGCTGGGCCAATTGAGCCTAGCCCTATGGGACTCCCAATCACGGCTGGATGTGATTCAGCCTGGATTCGAACCAAGGTGACTGTAGTGCCTTTGAACTCTGTGCTACTCGGGAGCCCATCTAAATGGATAAAATTGTTTTCCCCCACTCAAATCTACACACAATACCCCATAATGACATCACAATACCCCATGACATCACAATACCCCATGACATCACAATACCCCATGATGACATCACAATACCCCATAATGACAAAGCAAAAACAGGTTGGTATACATTTTTGCAAATTTAGAAACAAAAAAAATCCTAAAATATCACATTCACATTAGTATTCAGACCCTTTACTCAGTACTTTGTTGAAGCACCTGGAGCAGGTTTTCATCAAGATCTCTCTGTACTTTGCTCCATTCATCTTTGCCTCGATCCTGACTAGTCTCCGAGTCCCTGAAAAACATCCCCACTGCATGATGCTGCCACCACCATGCTTCACCGTAGGGATGGTGCCATGTTTCCTCCAGATGTGACCCTTGGCATTCAGGCCAAAGACTTCAATCAAGGTTACATCAGAGCAGAGACTCTTGTCTCTCATGGTCTGAGAGTCCTTTAGTTGCCTTTCGGCAAACTCCAAGCGGGTTGTCATGTGCCTTTTACTGAGGAGTGGCTTCCGTCTGGCCACCCTACCATAAAGGCCTGATTGGTGGAATGCTGCAGAGATGGTTGTCCTTCTGGAAGGTTCTCCCATCTCCACATAGGAACTCTGGAGCTCTTTCAGAGTGACCATTGGGTTATTGGTCACTTCCCCTACCAAGGCCCTTCTCCCCCGATTGTTCAGTTTGGCCGGGCTGCCAGCTGTAGGAAGAGTCTTGGTGGTTCTAAACTTCTTCCGTTTAAAAATGGGATTGGGGAATTAGGGCTCCTGAGTGGCGCAGCAGTCTAAGGCACTGCCATCTCAGTCCAAGAGACGTCACTACAGTCCCTGGTTCGGATCCAGGCTGTATCATATCTGGCCGTGATTGGGAGTCCCATAGGGTGGCGCACAACTGGCCTGGCGTCATCCGGGTTTAGCTTGCCTAGTTAAATAAAAGGTTCAATTTAATTATTTTTTTAAAAGAATGGAGGCCACTGTGTTCTTGGGGACCTTCAATGCTGCAGAAATGTGTTGGTACCCTTCCCCAGATCTGTGCCTCGACACAATCCTGTCTCAGAGCTCTACGGACAATTCCTTCGACCTCATGGCTTGGTTTTTGCTCTGACATGCACTGTCAACTGTGGGACCTTAAATAGACAGGTGTGTGCCTTTCCAAATCGTCCAATTAATTGAATTTACCACAGGTGGACTCCAATCAAGTTGTAGAAACATGTCAAGGATGATTAATGGAAACAGGATGCACCTGAGATCAATTTTGAGTCTCATATCAAAGGGTCTGAATACTTATGTAAATAAGGTATCTTTTTTTACATTTTTATAAATAAAATAAAAAACTGCTCGCTTTGTCATTATGTGATCAATCACGGCCGGTTGTGATACAGCCTGGAATCGAACCAGGGTCTGTAGTGACGCCTCTAGCACTGAGATGCAGTGCCTTAGACCGCTGTGTCACTCGGGAGCCCATTTAAACATGTGTCAGAAGTGGGATACGTCGGAGAGACAGACAGCAAGGTTTATACAAATCTCCGCTTTTGAAAACTAAATATTAGGCTAAAAGAAATGTGAGATGATGTCAAGACGCTTTTTATAGTGGAGATCTGTTTCAAGTTGTATAATTTGCTCGGCTGGGCTGATGAGACAGTGGATTGGGCAGTCAGATGGAACAGAGTAAATAGACATAGATTTACCCGTTGGTAACTTGTGGAATAGACACCGGCTGGAATGCAATTTTAACCAATCAGCAATCAGGATCAGAACCACCCGTTGTATAACATTCAACAATACAAACAAACACAAAACACTGAATTCGACTGCTTTAAAACATTGATAAGAGTATAAAAATGCACGATAACATAAGATGCTATTTATCTACCGACGAGAGACGCTACAGACTACAGCACCACACGCAGAAAGAACTTACCATCTGACAAGCAGAACTAGACAGGGAGGGAGAGAACAGAGAAGAGACAGTGAGCTCCAACAGCAGAACTAGACAGGGAGGGAGAGAACAGAGAAGAGACAGTGAGCTCCAACAGCAGAACTAGACAGGGAGGGAGAGAACAGAGAAGAGACAGTGAGCTCCAACAGCAGAACTAGACAGGGAGGGAGAGAACAGAGAAGAGACAGTGAACTCCAACAGCAGAACTAGACAGGGAGGGAGAGAACAGAGAAGAGACAGTGAGCTCCAACAGCAGAACTAGACAGGGAGGGAGAGAACAGAGAAGAGATAGTGAGCTCCAACAGTAAAGGGACAGTGAGCTCCAACAGTAAAGGGACAGTGAGCTCCAACAGTAAAGGGACAGTGAGCTCCGACAGTAAAGGGACAGTGAGCTCCAACAGTAAAGGGACAGTGAGCTCCAACAGTAAAGGGACAGTGAGCTCCGACAGTAAAGGGACAGTGAGCTCCGACAGTATTGGGACAGTGAGCTCCAACAGTAAAGGGACAGTGAGCTCCAACAGTATTGGGACAGTGAGCTCCAACAGTATTGGGACAGTGAGCTCCGACAGTAAAGGGACAGTGAGCTCCGACAGTAAAGGGACAGTGAGCTCCAACAGTAAAGGGACAGTGAGCTCCGACAGTAAAGGGACAGTGAGCTCCAACAGTAAAGGGACAGTGAGCTCCAACAGTATTGGGACAGTGAGCTCCAACAGTAAAGGGACAGTGAGCTCCAACAGTATTGGGACAGTGAGCTCCAACAGTAAAGGGACAGTGAGCTCCAACAGTAAAGGGACAGTGAGCTCCAACAGTAAAGGGACAGTGAGCTCCAACAGTAAAGGGACAGTGAGCTCCAACAGTAAAGGGACAGTGAGCTCCAACAGTAAAGGGACAGTGAGCTCCAACAGTAAAGGGACAGTGAGCTCCGACAGTAAAGGGACAGTGAGCTCCGACAGTAAAGGGACAGTGAGGGAAAGAACAGAGAAGAGATAGTGAGCTCCAACAGTAAAGGGACAGTGAGCTCCAACAGTATTGGGACAGTGAGCTCCAACAGTAAAGGGACAGTGAGCTCCAACAGTAAAGGGACAGTGAGCTCCAACAGTAAAGGGACAGTGAGCTCCAACAGTAAAGGGACAGTGAGCTCCAACAGTAAAGGGACAATGACAATTGTTGTTATTGTTTTGGCTCTGTACTCTAGCACTTTGGATGTGAAATGAAGGTTAAAGAGCAAACTGTTAGCTTTAATTTGAGAATATTTTCATCCATGTCAGGTGAAGCGTTTAGAAATTAAAGCACTTTTTGTACATAGTCCTCCCCATTTTAGGGAACCAAAAGTACTTGGACAAATTCACAATATGTGTATTAAAGCAGTAAAAAGTGTAGTATTTGGTTCCATATTCATAGCACGCAAACAAGAAATCGCACATCCTGTGGCAGCACCCATAGTGGCTGGTGATTTTCATGTCACCTGTGCAACTAGAGGCTAAAAAACTACTCTAGATCACCTTTGGTCCACACATACAAAGCTCTCCCTCACCTTCTACTTGGCAAATCTGACCATTACTCTAGCCTCATGATTCCTGCTTACAAGCAAAAACTCAAAACAGGAAGTATTAGTGACGTGCTCAATACAGAGGTGTTCCGATGAAGTGAATGCTAAGCTACAGGACTGTTTCGCTAGCAAAGACTGGAATATGTTCCAGGATTCATTCGATATCATTGAGCAGTTTACCACATCAGTCACCGGCTTCATTAAGAAGTGTATCGATGACGTCATGCCCACAGTGACCGTACTTACATATCCCAACCAGAAGCCATGGATTACAGGCAAAGTCCGCACTGAGCTAAAGGCTAGAGCTGCCACTTTCAAAGAGCTGCTAGCCATCAAGCTAACGAAGATGTTTTTTTTTGTCGCACTGCTTTGCTTTATCTTGGCCAGGACGCAGTTGTAAATGAGAACTTGTTCTCAACTGGCCTACCTGGTTAAATAAAAATAAGATAGCTGCTTGGATTTTCTCGATTTGGGACTGCCTCTTCTCATGGAGGAGAATGCTTCCTGCATTGTAGGAGTTGTGTTTCCTATTTTCCGGGACACTGTGGACCAACCGGATTTTCAATGCAACAACGACCTACTTGCGGAGGACTGTCGATCAGACTGAGCTTTCGACCCTAAGAAAGCAAATCGCAGCGTTCCACAACTTGCTGGGGAAACCACGGCCACCTACCTTCTCCTTCGTTGTTCTGATATGCTGAGAGTTCCACTGCCCTGTCACCACTCTTTTGACCGACTGGCCAGTGCTTCACAGGGACCTCTCACCGGGGAAGTCTCCCCCGCCTGTGGAAAATGGACTGACGCTTCTAGAGGACCTGCTGGATGCCACCGATTTCTATCCAGCAATGGAACAACGTCACCTGCCAGAGGCAGCGGTCAATGTGGAACTGATTGTGATTCTTTGGCTTTGGGAATCCAGACATCAAACAGTTTCGCCAACCCTCGGAGGTTTTCGCTATCGTCCTCTACCTTATTTCCAACCCGTGGGGATTCTCCTTCGGGTTCAGATCTTCAGACCGTATGGTGTCTGAGACTCCGGCGCCTTCCTCAGCCACGATGGAATCTATGGCTGGCTCGGTTCCAATCGGGCCACACCTCCCCTCAGTCCTCAAAGGGTCTCCACTTGAGACATAAAACAACATGCAGACCTCCCCAGACATTTCACCAGCTGTCAGCATCGGCAGCTCTACGGTGAGAAACATCTCGGTTCCTTGGGAAAAACAGCTGTGCTATCCTGGAGCACGAGCACAGGAAAAATGTGCTTAACAAGTCACAGAATTCTTTTCGTGGACTCACTCTGTATGCAATAATAATGTTAAACATGATAGAAACGTGAAATTCAAACAAGACCAGGGAGCTTTTTCCAATGAGAGTCCCTGCCCATCTTTCCCCTGAAGCTAGGACAGCAGACCGTAAGTCTCTCTGGATAAGAACGTCTGCGAAATGACTGACATGTAAATGGAGTAACTACAATGTTGTTGATCCATCCTCAGTTTTCTATCGCAGCCATTAAACCCTGGAACTGTTTTAAAGTCACCATTGGCCTCATTTTTTACCAATAGGTGCCCTTCTTTGCGAGGCATTGCTGTCCTAGCTTCAGGAAAAGCTAGTTCAACATTGGGATCCCAGGAAAAATAAGATCTTGGACTGGGCTGAGCAGGAGCTGCCCTCTCATAGGGGTGGGAGACCTGAGGTGGCAGAACGGAGTGCTCCGGTTGGGGTGTAGGATCCCACAATACTAATCTGACTGATAGAGTGAAAAGGAAGTGTGTACAGAACAAAAATATTCCTAAACATGCAACCTGTTTGCAACAAGGCACTAAAGTAATACTGCAAAAAAATGGCTAAGCAATTCATTTTTTGCCCTGAATACAAAGTGTTATTTTTGGGGCAAATCCAATACAACACATTATTGAGTACTCTCCATATTTTCAAGCATAGTGGTGGATGCATCATGTTATGGGTATGCTTGTAATTGTTAAGGAGTGAGGAGTTTTTTGAGGATTAAAAAAAAGAAACTGAATAGAGCTAAGCACATGCAAAATCCTAGAGGAAAAACTGGTTCAGTCTGCTTTCCACCAGACACTGGGAGAGAAATTCACCTTTCAGCGGGACAATAACCTAAAACACAAGGCCAAATCTACACTGGAGATAACAAGACGAAGAAGAGTGAATGTTCCTGAGTGGCAGAGTTACAGTTCAGACTTAAATCTGCTTGAAAATCTATGGCCTCAACATGTCTAGCAATGATCAACAACCAATTAGACAGAGCTTGGAAGAATTTTGAAAAGAATAAGGGGCAAATGTTGCACAATCCTGGCGTGGAAAGCTCTACCCAGAAAGACTCACAGCTGTAAATCGTGGCCAAAGGTGATTCTAACCTGTATTGACTCAGAGAGTTGAATACTTATCAAGATACAGTACCCACACACAGGTTTATTTTTCATTAATTCTTAACAAATGTTAGAATTTTTCTTCCACTTTGACATTACAGAATATTTTGTGTAAATCGTTGATAAAAAATGACAACTAAATCAATTTAAATCCCACTTTGTAACAACAAAATGTGGAAAAAGTCAAGCATTGTAAAAACCGTCTGAAGGCAGCGTAGCCTAAGAAACAAGGGTCAAGAAATCAATAACTTGCTAGTAACAGATAACATTCATATAGTGACTATCTCTGAAACGCACTGAGATAACACCCTTCACGATAGCAATACATGGTTACAAGATCTACAGAAAAGACAGGAATGCCAATGGGGGAGATGTTGCTGTTTATATTCAGAGTCATATTCCTGTACAGCTTAGAGGATCTCATGTCGAATGCTGTTTTAGTAACATGTCTAGAGGTTCTCCTGCTTCACCTAAAGCCTTGTGGGAAGTTGCTTTAGAGCACCAAGTGAATATGGGTCATGTGTGTGAAATGTATGTGATATCATTAGAGAGGTATATTTTCTGGGTGACCTATATTGACTGGCTTTCATTAAGGTGTCCACTCAAGAAAAAGCTTCAAACTGTAACCAGTGGCTGCAACCTGGTTCAGGTTATCAGTCAACCTACCAGGGTCGTTACAAAGAGCACAGGAATGAAATCATCCACATGTATTGATCACATCTTTACTATTGTGGCAGAAATCTGCTCTAAAGCATCATTCATATCCATTGGATGTAATGATTATAATATAGTAACCATGTCTAGGGAAACCAACGTTCCAAAGGCTGGGCCTAATATAGTGTATAAGAGGTCATACAATAAGTGTTATAATGATTCATATGTTGAAGATGTAAAGAATATTTGCTGGTCTGTGGTGTATAATGGGACATAACCAGCAATTAAAGCATTTAAGAAATTGCTTATTCCAGTTACTAATAAGCATTCACACATTAAGACAATTACTATAAAAACTTAAAAATGGTATGGTTGAGAGGGATGAGGCAAAAGGAATGGCAAATAAGTCTGGCTGCATAGCCAATTGGCTGCAGCTTTTCCGTTGGCCTGCAATTGCCGGCTTTCGGACAAAAAAGTAAATGAAAAGCCGATAAATAAAACTGTTGCAAAAGTCTGGTTCATCCTTGGGAGCAATTTCCAAACGCCTGAAGGTACCACGTTCATCTGTACAAACAATAGTACGCAAGTATAAACACCATGGTACCACGCAGCCGTCATACCGCTCAGGAAGGTGACGTGTTCTGTCTCCTAGAGATGAACGTTCTTTGGAGTGAAAAGTGCAAATCAATCCCAGAACAACAGCAAATGACCTTGTGAAGATGCTGGAGGAAACAGGTACAAAAGTATCTATATCCACAGTAAAACGAGTCCTATATCGACATAACCTGAAAGGCCGCTCAGCAAGGAAGAAGCCACTGCTCCAAAATATCCAGACTACGGTTTGCAACTGCACATGGGGACAAAGATCGTACTTTCTGGAGAAATGGTCTGATGAAACAAAAATAAAACTGTTTGGCCATAATGACCATCGTTATGTTAGGAGGAAAAAGGGGGAGGCTTGCAAGCCAAAGAACACCATCCCAACTGTGAAGCACGGGGGTGGCAGCATCATGTTGTGGGGGTGCTTTGCTGCAAGAGGGACTGGTGCACTTCACAAAATAGATGGCATCATGAGGTAGGAAAATTATGTGGATATATTGAAGCAACATCTCAAGACATCAGTCAGGAAGTTAAAGCTTGGTCGCAAATGGGTCTTCCAAATGGACAATGTCCCCAAGCATACTTCCAAAGTTGTGGCAAAATGGCTTAAGGACAAAGCTGAAATAAAATCACTCTCTCTACTATTATTCTAACATTTCACATTCTTAAAATAAAGTGGTGATCCTAACTGACCTGAGACAGGGATTGTTTACTAGGATTAAATGTCAGGAATTGTGAAAAACTGAGTTTAAATGTATTTGGCTAAGGTGTATGTAAACTTCCGACTTCAACTGTACATGTTTCAAACAGACCACCATAGTCCCTGTGCCCAAGAAAGCGAAGGCATCCTGCCTAAATGATTACCGCCCCGTACCACTCACGTCTGTAGCCATGAAGTTCTTTGAAAGGCTGGTCATGGCTCACAACACCATCATGCCAGAAACCCTAGATCCACTCCAAACCGCATACCACCCCAACAGATCCACAGATGATGTAATCTCAAATCGCACTCCACACGGCCCTTTCCCACCTGGACAAAAGGAACAGCTATGTGAGAATTCTGTTCATTGACTACAGCTCAGCGTTCAACACCATATTACCCACAAAGATCATTACTAAGCTAAGGATTTTGGGACTAAACACCTCCCTCTGCAACTGGATCCTGGACTTCCTGACCGGCCGCCCACAGGTGGTAAGAGTAGGTAACAACACATCCGCCACACTGATCCTCAACACTGGGGCCCCTCAGGGGTGCGTGCTCAGCCCCCTCCTGTACTCCCTGTTCACCCACTACTGCATGGCCAAGCACGACTCCAACACCATCATTAAGTTTGCTGATGACACAACAGTGGTAGACCTGATCACCGACAACGACTAGACAGCCTATAGGGAGGAGGTCAGAGACCTGGCAGTGTGGTGCCAGCGTAACCGATGTGAAATGGCTAGCTAGTTAGCGGTGGTGCTTCAATCGGTGACCTCACTCGCTCTGAGACCTGAAGTAGTTGTTCCCCTTGCTCTGCAAGGGCCGCGCTTTTGTGGTGCGATGGGTAAAGATGCTTCGTGGGTGTCAGTTGTTGTAGTTTGCAGAGGGTCCCTGGTTCGAGCCCAGGTAGGGGCGAGGAGAGGGACGGAAGCTATACTATTACACCAGGACAACAACCTCTCGCTCAATATGAGCAAGATAAAGGAGCTGATCATGGACTATAGGAAAAGGAGGGCCGAACAGGCCCCCATTAACATTGACGGGGCTGAAGTTCAGCGGTCGAGAGTTAAGTTCCTTGGTGTCCACATCACCAACAAACTATCAGGGTCCAAACACACCAAGACAGTTATGAAGAGGGCACGTCAAAAGATTTGGCATGGGTCCCCCAGATCCTCAAAAGGTTCTACATCTCCACCATAGAGAGCATCCTGACCGGTTGCATCCCACCTGTTATGGCAACTGCTCGGCATCTGACTAAGGCGCTACAGAGGGTAGTGCGAACGGCCCAGTACATCACTGGGGCCAAGCTTCCCGCCATCCAGGACCTATATAATAGGCGGAGTCAGAGGAAGGCCCAAAAATTTGTCAAAGACTCCAAGCGCCCAAGTCAGACTGTTCTCTCTGCTACCGCACGGCAAGCAGTACCGGAGTGCCAAGTCTAGGACCAAAAGAATCCTTAACAGCTTCTACCCCCAAGCTATAAGACTGCTGAACAATTAAGGAAATGGCCACCGGACTATTTACATTGACACCCCCCCCCCCCCCCCCCCATTTGTTTTGTAAACTGCTGCTACTCGCTGTTTATTATCTATCACTTCACCCCTACCTACATGTACAAATTACCTCGTCTAACCTGTTGACTCGGTACCGGTACCCCCTGTATAATACTATAGAACTTGGTTCTAAAGCTGTATCCGTACCCATTGGATGCAGTGATCCCAATATAGTGGCTATAACCAGGAAGGCCAAAGATCCAAAACCTGGGACTAAAATAGTATAAGAGATCATACAAAATATAATGCTGTGAATCTTATGTGGATGATGTAAAACATATTTGTTGGTCTAATGTGATTAATAAGGAGCATCCAGATGAATTTATGAAATTGCTTCTTCCAATTATTGATAAACATGCACCTATAAAGAAACTGACTGTTAGAACTGTTAAAAAACTGTATGGTTGAAAGAGACGGGGCAAAATTACTGGCTAATAAGTCTGGCTGCACATCTGACTTTCTGTAAATTGAGAAATGATGTGACTAAACTCAACAACAAAAAATAAATAACTGATCAATGATTAACCAAGATCAATGATATAACACCTTGGAGTACTTTAAATGAAATTATGGGCCAAAAGACAAATTCAACTCCATCTTTCATCGAATCAGATGGCTTATTCATCACAAAACCATTTGATGTTGCTAATTATTTTAATAGTTACTTCATTGGCAAAGTGGGCAAACTTAGATAGGAAATGCCAACAACGAACAGTGAGCGTGTCAAAAAAGATAGATGTTGACCATTATTGACCATAACCTGTTGTTGAAAAAAGTGCTATGGCTTTTCAACCTCTGCCATATCGTGGATTCAGAGCCATCTATCAGATAGAACTCAAAGGGTTTTCTTTAATGGAAGCTTCTCTAATGTGTAACATGTAGGGTGTGGTGTACCACAGGGCAGCTCTTTAGGCCCTCTACTCTTTTCTATTTTTACCAATGACCTGCCACTGGCATTAAACAAAGCCTGTGTCCATGTATGCTGATGATTCAACCATATACGCATCAGCAACCACAGCTAATGAAGTCACTGAAAACCTTAACAAACAGTTGCAGTCTGTTTTGGAATGGGTGGCCAGTAATAAACTGGTCCTGAACATCTCTAAAACTAAGAGCATTGTATTTGGTACAAATCATTCCCTAAGTTCTAGACCTCAGCTGAATCTGGTAATGAATGGTGTGGCTGTTGAACAAGTTGAGGAGACCAAATTACTTGGTGTTACTTTAGATTGTAAATTGTCATGGTCAAACATATAGATTCAATAGTTATAAAGATGGGGAGAGGTCTGTCTGTAATAAAGAGATGCTCTGCTTTTTTGACACAAAGCAAGTTCTGCAGGCTCTAGTTTTGTCTTATCTTGACTATTGTCCAGTCGTGTGGTCGAGTGCTGCAAGGAAAGACCTAGTTAAGCTGCAGCTGGCCCAGAACAGAGCGGCACGTATTGCTCTTCATTGTAATCAGAGGGCTGATATAAATACTATGCTGCCAGTCTCTCTTGGCTGAGAGTTGAGGCTGACTGCATCACTTAATTTTACCCTCCCCCCACATCCCCCAAATCCAGAACAAATTCAAGAAAGTGTACAGTATTACATAGAGAGTCCTCATTGCATGCAACTTCCTTCCATCTCATATTGCTCAAATAAACAGCAAACCTGGTTTCAAAAACAGATAAAGCAACACCTCACAGCACAACACCTCTCCCCTATTGGACCTAGATAGTTTGTGTGTATGTATTGATATGGAGGCTACGTGTTCCTTTATAAATGAATGTAGTTCTGTCCTTGAGCTGTTTTTGTCTATTGATGTTCTGTATTATGTCATTCTGTATTATGTCATTCTGTATTGTGTCATGTTTTGTGTGGACCCCAGGAAGAGAAGCTGCTGCTTTTGCAACAGCTGATGGGGATCCTAATAACATACCAAATACCTGCCGTATTCGGCGCATGTGACAAATACATTTGATTTAACCAATAGCTGCCTGGCCTATCTGCATTGACTATCTCTGACTCATCACATATGCTGCTGCTACTGTTTATTATTAATCCTGTTGTCTAGTCACTTTATCCCTACCTACACTGAGTGTACAAAACATTAGGAACACCTGCTCTGTCATGACAGACTGACCAGGTAAATCCAGGTGAAAGCTATGATCCCTTATTGATGTTACTTGTTAAATCCACTTCAATCAGTGTAGATGAAGGAGAGGAGACAAGTTAAAGAAGGATTTTTAAGCCTTGAGAGATGGATTGTGTATGTGTGCCATTCAGAGGGTGAATGGGCAAGACAAAATATTTAAGTGCCTTTGAACGGAGTATGGTAGTACGTGCCAGGCGCATCGGTTTGAGTGTGTCAAGAACTGCAACGCTGCTGGACAGTTTCCTGTGTGTATCAAGAATGGTCCACCACCCAAAGGACATCCAGCCAACTTGACACAACTGTGGGAAGCATTGGAGTCAACATGAGCCAGCATCCCTGTGGAACTCTTTCGACACCTTGTAGAGTCCATGCCCCGACAAATTGAGGCTGTTCTGAGGGCAAAAGGAAGGTGTTCCTAATATTTTGTACACTCAGTGTATGTGTACATATCTACCTCAACTACCTGGTACCCCTGCACATCGACTCAGTACTGGTACCCAGTGTATATTTCATCATGTCACCAGAATAAGACCCTTGAAATGTATTGGAAAGGAGCATCAAGCCCATCACTGAGCACTATCACCACCCTGTGAAGTTCATCAAGCCCATCACTGAGCACTATCACCACCCTGTGAAGTTCATCAAGCCCATCACTGAGCACTATCACCACCCTGTGAAGTTCATCAAGCCCATCACTGAGCACTATCACCACCCTGTGAAGTTCATCAAGCCCATCACTGAGCACTATCACCACCCTGTGAAGTTCATCAAGCCCATCACTGAGCACTAACACCACCCTGTGAAGTTCATCAAGCCCATCACTGAGCACTATCACCACCCTGTGAAGTTCATCAAGCCCATCACTGAGCACTAACACCACCCTGTGAAGTTCATCAAGCCCATCACCACCCTGTGAAGTTCATCAAGCCCATCACTGAGCACTATCACCACCCTGTGAAGTTCATCAAGCCCATCACTGAGCACTATCACCACCCTGTGAAATTCATCAAGCCCATCACCACCCTGTGAAGTTCATCAAGCCCATCACTGAGCTCTATCACCACCCTGTGAAGTTCATCAAGCCCATCACTGAGCACTATCACCGAGCGAAGTTCATCAAGTCCATCACTGAGCACTATCACCACCCTGTGAAGTTCATCAAGCCCATCACTGAGCACTATCACCCCCCTGTGAAGTTCATCAAGCCCATCACTGAGCACTATCACCACCCTGTGAAGTTCATCAAGCCCATCACTGAGCACTATCACCACCCTGTGAAGTTCATCAAGCCCATCACTGAGCACTATCACCCCCCTGTGAAGTTCATCAAGCCCATCACTGAGCACTATCACCACCCTGTGAAGTTCATCAAGCCCATCACTGAGCACTATCACCACCCTGTGAAGTTCATCAAGCCCATCACTGAGCACTATCACCACCCTGTGAAGTTCATCAAGCCCATCACTGAGCACTATCACCACCCTGTGAAGTTCATCAAGCCCATCACTGAGCACTATCACCACCCTGTGAAGTTCATCAAGCCCATCACTGAGCACTATCACCACCCTGTGAAGTTCATCAAGCCCATCACTGAGCACTATCACCACCCTGTGAAGTTCATCAAGCCCATCACTGAGCACTATCACCACCCTGTGAAGTTCATCAAGCCCATCACTGAGCACTATCACCACCCTGTGAAGTTCATCAGTTATTTCATCTGTAGCCTAATAAACTGCATGGTTTCCCGATTCGTAGTGGGAGAACCACACAACATATCATCGCCTGACTCCAAGTTACCTTCGATATGATGATTATTATATCAATATTTGCACATAAAGGCTTTTCCACCGTCATTTTTCGCATACTTAATTTTACTGACTCAAAAAGATCCCACCATGTCGAATGAACAAATGATCACAGCTTTCGTGATTTTTGTATTTATACGATACAACTTTACTCGCAAGAAAACTAGACACGTGGTTACTGTCCCAATACTTCTGGATCTCCCCCCCTCCACTCATCCTCCCCTCTCCTCCTCCCCTCCTCCCCTCCTCTGGTTGGCGTGGTTACGGTTAGGGGGAGGAGGGAGCCCCACACTGTCCCCTCTCCCTCACTGTATACGGAGAGAAATAGTGAAATCAACCCAGATGCTGAAAAGACATGTTCTGAAGATCAGAGAACGAGACCCATGTTGACCCGCTGACACAGTAGGTGATCAATTCAAATATATTTCTCCCTTCCTCACCATAAAAGCTCAAGCCAGGGGTGTACTGGACACGCTGCTATTTCCCCGTATTGCCTTCTTGCCAGGTTGCCCTCGAAAAATAGGTTTTTAACCTCCATTTTTATTTATTTTTTATTTAACTAGGCAAGTCAGTTAAGAACAAATTCTTATTTTCAATGACGGCCTAGGAACAGTGGGTTAACTACCTTGTTCAGGGGCAGAACGACAGATTTGTACCTTGTCAGCTCGAGGATTCGATCTTCCAACCTTTCGGTTACAAATCCAATGCTCTAACCACTAGGCTACCTACCGCCCCAATGGGTTTTGCCTGGTTAAATAAAGGTTACATTTTCAAAAATTAAGAAAATCTGGTATTTCGGACAAATGCCAGTTGGGCGGGAATTCTTTTTTTTCTCCTATGGGGTATTGTTTATTTTAGCACAATTCTAATGATCTGGATAATAAATGAGCCTCAAGGAAGAAAATGGTCCAGTGTGGTAGAAATGCCAGAGCATTGGTCTTTTGACCATCCCATGTAAATGGCTCTGATCACGACTCCTGACACCAGTAGAGTTCAGACTTCTCTTTCAGAGTGCATTAGCTACTATAGGTCACTGTTACCTGCTGTATGATGTTGGTGACACTCTGCCAGTGGGCCAGCTTGATGTTGTCCCCTCCATCCACCAGACCCTGGTAGCCCTGAGAGAAAAACAGCAATCACATTGTTCAATCAGATCAATACTGGTCATGATGGAGCAGAACATCCTATTGTCATATTACTGACAATGCCAGTTGAAGGAAACAAAGAAAGCCTCGGACATGTAAGACACAGGCTAACTCACTTCAAGACACGGGCTAACTCACTTCAAGACACGGGCTAACTCACTTCAAGACACGGGCTAACTCACTTCAAGACACGGGCTAACTCACTTCAAGACACGGGCTAACTCACTTCAAGACACGGGCTAACTCACTTCAAGACACAGGCTAACTCACTTCAAGACACAGGCTAACTCACTTCAAGACACAGGCTAACTCACTGTAAGACACAGGCTAACTCACTGTAAGACACAGGCTAACTCACTGTAAGACACAGGCTAACTCACTGTAAGACACAGGCTAACTCACTGTAAGACAGGGTAATGAACGATATGTTTTAAAACTGGTGTGGGGTAAAATAGATGACGTATGGATAATAGTACCTCATATACGAGATACATCTTGGCTCCAACAAATATCCCCATCCGGGTCACAGCGCGGACAGCTGCATTCATTCCTGGATATCAGAGGGTCAGATTACAAACTGCAATAAAAAATTCATCTGTCATACTATAGATTTCTTTGATCATATATTGTTTAATATTGGGGTGGCAGGTAGCCTAGTGGTCAGAGCGTCGGGCTAGTAATGAGGCCATGCTCATAAAAAATGTCTATACTCGTCATTTAAAAAATAATATTGTATTAACATTTTATTTAACTACGCAAGTCAGTAAAGAACAAATTCTTATTTACAATGACATCTGTCAGTGCAGCTTTTGAGTCAACATGTTGAAATGTAAGTTACTGGAATCTGGCTAACTGTGAGGTCAATAACTCTGAATTACATCTGGCTTACTGTGAGTTACTGGAATCTGGCTAACTGTGAGTTACTGGAATCTGGCTAACTGTGAGTTACTGGAATCTGGCTAACTGTGAGGGCAATAACTCTGAATTACATCTGGCTTACTGTGAGGTCAATAACTCTGAATTACATCTGGCTTACTGTGAGGTCAATAACTCTGAATTACATCTGGCTTACTGTGAGGTCAATAACTCTGAATTACATCTGGCTTACTGTGAGGTCAATAACTCTGAATTACATCTGGCTTACTGTGAGGTCAATAACTCTGAATTACATCTGGCTTACTGTGAGGTTAATAACTCTGAATTACATCTGGCTTACTGTGAGGTCAATAACTCTGAATTACATCTGGCTTACTGTGAGGTTAATAACTCTGAATTACATCTGGCTTACTGTGAGGTCAATAACTCTGAATTACATCTGGCTTACTGTGAGGTCAATAACTCTGAATTACATCTGGCTTACTGTGAGGTCAATAACTCTGAATTACTGTGAGGTCAATAACTCTGAATTACATCATCATGTGCTAACAAAATGTCCTATAGTAATAGCAAGCTAACCAAGTTTACCTCCGTCCTTCTCATCTTTGCACTCTCGCCCTCAGGGAATAAGCAGTCGCCACACGCGCGCCCAAATATAATTTCTTTGTATGAATCAAAAATGATTCTGGAAAACCATGTTGACTGCTTCCTAAAGTGCCACCGTTTACAGAAATGCTCATTTTAGGCAGCATTAAATAGGCAGGGCAGTCCGGGGCTCATGTTTGGAATATTGCAGTGTGTAATGCAGTATAGCCTAGTTTGTTTTACACCATCCCAGCAGGGCAGAATACTCGGAGCTGAGACAAAATAATTCGGGCCTAAAACCCAGAAAGCCCGGGTCTGGTGACGTCAATGACTAGCTAATGTGAAAGTGGAAAAAATAGAACAAAATATAGCTAGCTCTCTCTTGCTCTCTCTCTCTGCTGCTTCTCCTTGTTAAAAACTGTTCAACTATTATCTCTCTCTCTCTCTTTGAGTCAACTACTACATGTTATATACACTGCAGTGCTAGCTACCTGTAGTTTATGCTATCAGTACTAGATTCATTCTGTGGTCTTTTGATTGGGTGGACAACATGTCAGTTCATGCTGCAAGAAATCTGATAGGTTGGAGGACGTCCTCCGGAAGTTGTTATAATTACTGTGTAAGTCTATGGAAGGGGTTGAGAAACATGAGCCTACTAGGTTTTGTATTGAAGTCAATGTACCCAGAGGAGGACGGAAAATAGCTGTCCTCCAGCTACAGAGAGTGCTGTTTAGGCTACTGTAGACCTTCACCGCAAAACAGTTATTTATTGACATTAACATATTTAGTATAGTTTTATCTAAAAAGGCTAACTTTAAGGTTACACTAATTCACGAAGGAAAACTGCCTAAAAGACTACAGACCCGTAGCACTCACATCCGTAGCCATGAAGTGCTTTGAAAGGCTGGTCATGGCTCACATCAACACCATTATCCCAGAAACCCTAGACCCACTCTAATTCGCATACCGCCCCAACAGATCCACAGATGACGCAATCTCTATTGCTCTCCACCCTGCCCTTTCCCACCTGGACAAAAGGAACACCTATGTGAGAATGCTTTTCATTGACTACAGCTCAGCGTTCAACACCATAGTGCCCATGAAGCTCATCACTAAGCTAAGGATCCTGGGACTAAACACCTCCCTCTGCAACTGGATCCTGGACTTCCTGACAGGCCGGCCCCAGGTGGTGAGGGTAGGTAGCAACACATCTGCCACGCTGATCCTCAACACTGGAGCTCCCCAGGGGTGCGTGCTCAGTCTCCTCCTGTACTCCCTGTTCACTTATGACTGCATGGTCAGGCACGACTCCAACACCATCATTAAGTTTTCCGATGACACAACAGTGGTATGCCTGATCACCGACAACGTTGAGACAGCCTATAGGGAGGAGGTCAGACACCTGGCCGGGTGGTGCCAGAATAACAGCCTATCCCTCAACATAACCAAGACTACGGAGATTATTGTGGACTACAGGAAAAGAGGACCGAGCACACCCCCATTCTCATCGACGGGGCTGTAGTGGAGCAGGTTGAGAGCTTCAAATTCCTTGGCGTCCACATCAACAACCAACTAGAATGGTCCAAACATACCAAGACAATCGTGATGAGGGCACAACAAAGCCTATTCCCCCTCAGGAAACTAAAAAGATTTGTCATGGGTCCTCAGATCTTCAAAAGGTTCTACAGCTGCAACATCGAGAGCATCCTGACCGGTTGCATCACTGCCTGGTACGGGAACTGCTCGACCTCCGACCGCAAGGTACTACAGAGGGTAGTGCGTACGGCCCAGTACACCACTGGGGCTAAGCTGTCTGCCATCCAGGACCTCTACACCAGGCGGTGTCAGAGGAAGGCCCTAAAAATTGTCAAGGACTCCAGCCGCCTCAGTCATAGACAGTTCTCTCTACTACCGCACGGCAAGCGGTACCGTTGCACCAAGTCTAGGACAAAAAGGCTTCTCAACAGCTTTTACCCTCAAGCCATAAGACTCATGAACAGGTAATCAAATGGCTAACCGGGCTATCTGCATTGTGTCCCGCCACCCACCAAACCCTCTTTATACGCTACTGCTACTCTGTTTATCATATATGCATAGTCACTTTAACCATACCTACATGTACATACTACCTCAATAAGCCTGACTAACTGGACTCTGTATATAGCCTCCCTACTGTATTTAGCCTCCCTACTGTATATATGTATATATAGCCTCCCTACTGTCATTTTTCAATCTCTTTTTTAATGTTTATTTTTATTTCTTTACTTATCTATTGTTCACTTAATGCCTTTTTTAACTGAAATTACATTGTTGGTTAGAGCCTGTTAGTAAGCATTTCACTGTAAGGTCTGTTGTATTCGGTGCATGTGACTAATAAACTTTATTTGAATTGTATGACATTCACTGAGTAGGATGGTCCTCCACTGTCTAGTTGTGTAGAAGGCTGAGTCTGTAACCTTCACGATCCCTGATGAAACATGCAAAGGGTTGCAATAAATGGCTCCTCCTCTCTTCTACCTGATATCCTGCACGTATGGCGCAATACACCCCCACTGACGTAGATGCGCAAATAGGGGTGCGCTTGGCTAACTCGCCCGGTGCGAGTTTACACTTTTCACAGCATCATATTGGTTCTAAATAAGAAATCCGCCAATCCGGCGTACAGAGTGATCTCAATCAAGCGCACCTTCAGTGTTAGTAGCGCTTCCACAAACATTTTGCAAACTGATTCTATTAAAACGATCGACGGATGAGGACACAAAACCAGGATATTACGACTTTTACAACATTATAAATTGAACGAGTCATATCTACTAAAATGCACGAAAACACATTTATTGGATAATATTGTCAAGCCCTCGTTCTTTCCTTTTAGCTGTCTAAACCCCAGGGTAACAACGCGTAAAATAAAAGTAGTTTAAAATCATGAACAAAGTGAAATAACTAGCAGTTAACATATGACCGACGACCTGTAGGGATTACGCAACTAACACAACGTAGCCCTAGTTGATAAATAGCTAGACAGATGTTTGTCCGTTTCCCTAATCATCCGGTACCTTGTGCATCTCCACCACTTGTCAACAAGGCGATAGCTTTCCCAGCGCCCGTCATCTTCAGTCTCTCTAAATCCGACATGGCAGCGGTGGAATACGGATCAACCTCGACTGGAGAAATGAAGTCAAATAATAATCACTCTCGTTAAAATACAAGTTACGAGTTCATGCAGCCAGTGCTGTGGGTGGCTTTCCTTGTGTTGGTTGACCGCCTCTTGAAACGACTCCGCCCCAACAAGATTGCACAATATGGGAAGGTGTGGTCGTTTTCATCATAGCCTCCTCCTCCTTTTCCTTCTTCTTCTTCGATGAGGTTTAACGGTGGTTGGCATCCAATAAATGTTGCATTACCGCCACTTACTAGACTGGAGTATAACTCCTTTACACTTTGCTTGAAAATAAAAATGAATAAATCGACAAATACCCCACCATCTAACCCTACACTCATTAACAACCCCCCACCCTACTCCACTATTTAAATACCCTACCATCTACCATCTAACCCTACACTCATTAACAACCCACCACCCTACTCCACTATTTAAATACCCTACCATCTACCATCTAACCCTACACTCATTAACAACCCCCCACCCTACTCCACTATTTAAATACCCTACCATCTACCATCTAACCCTACACTCATTAACAACCCACCACCCTACTCCACTATTTAAATACCCTACCATCTACCATCTAACCCTACACTCATTAACAACCCCCCACCCTACTCCACTATTTAAATACCCTACCATCTACCATCTAACCCTACACTCATTAACAACCCACCACCCTACTCCACTATTTAAATACCCTACCATCTACCATCTAACCCTACACTCATTAACAACCCCCCACCCTACTCCACTATTTAAATACCCTACCATCTACCATCTAACCCTACACTCATTAACAACCCACCACCCTACTCCACTATTTAAATACCCTACCATCTACCATCTAACCCTACACTCATTAACAACCCACCACCCTACTCAGGATCCCTCCCTCTGTTCTGGTACAGATCTACTAGTCACACCCCTCCTCTCAGGATCCCTCCCTCTGTTCTGGTACAGATCTACTACTACACCCCTCCTCTCAGGATCCCTCCCTCTGTACTGGTACAGATCTACTACACCCCTCCTCTCAGGATCCCTCCCTCTGTTCTGGTACAGATCTACTACACCCCTCCTCTCAGGATCCCTCCCTCTGTACTGGTACAGATCTACTAGTCACACCAGTCCTCTCAGGATCCCTCCCTTTGTACTGGTACAGATCTACTAGTCACACCCCTCCTCTCAGGATCCCTCCCTCTGTTCTGGTACAGATCTACTAGTCACACCACTCTTCTCAGGATTCCTCCCTCTGTACTGGTACAGATCTACTAGTCACACCACTCCTCTCAGGATCCCTCCCTCTGTTCTGGTACAGATCTACTACTACACCCCTCCTCTCAGGATCCCTCCCTCTGTTCTGGTACAGATCTACTAGTCACACCCCTCCTCTCAGGATCCCTCCCTCTGTTCTGGTACAGATCTACTACTACACCCCTCCTCTCAGGATCCCTCCCTCTGTTCTGGTACAGATCTACTAGTCACACCCCTCCTCTCAGGATCCCTCCCTCTGTTCTGGTACAGATCTACTACTACACCCCTCCTCTCAGGATCCCTCCCTCTGTTCTGGTACAGATCTACTACACCCCTCCTCTCAGGATCCCTCCCTCTGTTCTGGTACAGATCTACTACACCCCTCCTCTCAGGATCCCTCCCTCTGTACTGGTACAGATCTACTACACCCCTCCTCTCAGGATCCCTCCCTCTGTTCTGGTACAGATCTACTACACCCCTCCTCTCAGGATCCCTCCCTCTGTTCTGGTACAGATCTACTACACCACTCCTCTCAGGATCCCTCCCCCTGTTCTGGTACAGATCTACTACACCCCTCCTCTCAGGATCCCTCCCTCTGTTCTGGTACAGATTTACTAGTCACACCACTCCTCTCAGGATCCCTCCACCTTGACCCATCTTCCTATATTTTCTTCACTGCCTTAGAATATGACAACTTCTGCACCACTCTAACCCTTGAAACTTCAACCTGCCTCTCTCGCACAGGACATTTCTGATCCCCAGCCCAATGGGCACGCCTACAATTAACACATACCACTACTTTCCGCAATGCTGCACATTTCTTTGTATCATTCCCTTCTGCACACTTCTCACATCTAGGAACCTTCCTCCTACACACTGCTGCCACATGCCCATAAGCTTGACACGTGTAACAACGTAATGTATTCGGCGCAAAAGCTCGTACGGGATAACTTATATATCCTAACATCACTTTTGTCGGGCAAAGACTCAACATCAAAACTCCAAAGAACAGACGATGACTCTTCTGCTTCACCACTGACGTCACCTTGTCTGCGTCGCACCAAACGACGAGCATCACAAACACCAGGAATCTTTCACATTTACCCCAGTAATCACTCCTTTCAATGGAGCCCTTTTCTTGAGGACAAAACAATTCACATCTCTTGTCCACATTCGTTTAACGTGGAGCGCCTGCTCCCTTAACGTGGAGCGCCTGCTCCCTTAACGTGGAGCGCCTGCTCCCTTAAGGTAGAGCGCCTGCTCCCTTAACGTGGAGCGCCTGCTCCCTTAACGTGGAGCGCCTGCTCCCTTAAGGTGGAGCGCCTGCTCCCTCTGACCAGCAGAAACACAAACTATTATCACTGGTTACCTTCACCGATTCCACAGCACCCAACTCTGTTTTCACCCATCCTGAAACCACAAATGGATCAGCCAAAAGGCAAGGGTCCACTTTTTCCAAAAACTTCACTCCTACTGTCACAGACTCATCTTTATCCGGACCCTCGGTACAACCCTCAGGCTTCGAGAACTTCACCACACCTACCACCTCCGATACATTCACTTCCATTTAACAAACCATCTCCCTTTTTCCCGCCATTTTTAACTGACTCAAGCTCAGCCTCTTCCTCCCTCTCTCACTTAGACCTCCTCTGCCTCTCTTTTTCCCTCCATTCCTCCTCCTCCATATTCTAAGTATACATCTCCTTATGATAATGCTGCACTTCTCCCGACATACATGTTGATCTTGCCTTGTCAAGGGACGCCATTTAACCGGCTACCACAATCTCCGTACAATCAGCACAAACCCCTCAGGATGTAGTGCTCAACAGTGCATCCCACTTGTAAAGTACTCCTTCTCCTCATCCTCTCCTCCTCCTTCTCCTCCTCCTACCTTCTTCTCCTTCTCCTTCTCCTCCTCCTCTCCTTCTCCTCCTCCTCCTACCTTCTTCTCCTTCTCCTCCTTCCCTCCATTTCCTTCTTCTCCTTCTCCTCCTTCTTCTCTTCCTCCTCTTTCTCCTCCTCCTCTTTCTCCTCCTTCTCCTACTCCTCTCCTCCATCTCCTTCTCCTCCTCCTCTCCTCCTCCTCCTCCTTCTCCCCCTTCTCCTCTCCTCCTCCTCCTTCTCCTCCTCCTCATTCTCCTTCTCCCCCTTCCCTCAATCTCCTCCTCCTCCATCTCCTCCTTCTTCCCCTCCTCCTCTTCTCCTCCTCCTTCTCCTCCTCCTCATCATCCTCCTCCTCCTCCTCCTCCTCCTCCTCCTTCTTTTCCTCTCCTTCTCCTCCTCCTTCTCCTCCTCCTCCTCCTCCTACCTTCTTTGGGATGGGTTGGCGGATCACATCCAACTTTAAGGTGCATACTGCGACCTACTGTACTGGAGTGTGAAGCCAGTTACGGCCTAACGACATTAAATACTCTTCATTATTCCTAAAAGGAAAAGAGTATGTGAACCCTTTGGAAATACCTGGATTTGTGCATAAATTGGTCATAAAATTTGATCTGATCTTCATCTAAGTCACAACAATAGACAAACACAGTCTGCTTAAACTAATAACACACAGACAATTATAATTGTTCATGTCTTTATTGAACACACCGTGTAAACATTCACAGTGCAGGTTGGAAAAAGTATGTGAACACTTGGATTTAATAACTGGTTGACCCTCCTTTGGCAGCAATAACCTCAACCAAACGTTTTCTGTAGTTGAGGATCAGACCTGCACATCGGTCAGGAGGAATTTTGGACCATTCCTCTTTACAAAACTGTTTCAGTTCAGCAATATTCTTGGGATGTCTGGCGTGAACTGCTCTCTTGAGGTCATCCCACAGCATCTCAATCAGGTGGAGGTCAGGACTGACTGGGCCACTCCAGAAGACATATTTTCTTCTGTTCAAGCCATTCTGTTGTTGATTTACTTCTGTCCTTTGGGTTATTGTCCTGTTGCATCACCCAACTTCTGTTGAGCTTCAGTTGGCAGACAGATAGCCTTACATTCTCCTGCAAAATGTCTTGATAAACTTGGGAATACATTTTTCAGTCGATGATAGCAAGCTGTCCAGGTCCTGAGGCAGCAAAGCAGCTGTCTATCTCTTCCTCCTGTCTCAGCTTCCAGTATTTATGCTGCAGTAGTTTGTGTCGGGGGGCTAGGGCCAGTTGGTTATACCTGGAGTACTTCTCCTGTCTTATCCAGTGTCCTGTGTGAATTTAAGTATGCTCTCTCTAATTATCTCCTTCTCTCTTTCTTTCTCTCTCTCGGAGGACCTGAGCCCTAGGACCATACGTCAAGACTACCGGGCATGATGACTCCTTGCTGTCCCCAGTCCACCTGGCCTTGCTGCTGTTCCAGTTTCAACTGTTCTGTCTGCGGTTATGGAACCCCTACCTGTCCCAGACCTGCTGTTTTCAACTCTTAATGATCGGCTATGAAAAGCCAACTGACATTTATTCCTGATTATTATTTGATCATGCTTGTCACTTATGAACATTTTGAACATCTTGGCTCTCTCTAATTCTCTCCTTCTCTCTTTCTTTCTCTCTCTCGGAGGAACTGAGCCCTAGGACCATACGTCAGGACTACCGGGCATGATGACTCCTTGCTGTCCCCAGTCCACCTGGCCTTGCTGCTGTTCCAGTTTCAACTGTTCTGCCTGCGGTTATGGAACCGCCATCTGTCCCAGACCTGCTGTTTTCAACTCTTAATGATCGGCTATGAAAAGCCAACTGACATTTATTCCTGATTATTATTTGACCATGCTTGTCATTTATGAACATTTTGAACATCTTGGCCATGTTCTGTTATAATCTCCACCCGGCACAGCCAGAAGAGGACTGGCCACCCCTCATAGCCTGGTTCCTCTCTAGGTTTCTTCCTAGGTTTTGGCCTTTCTAGGGAGTTTTTCCTAGCCACCGTGCTTCTACACCTGCATTGCTTGCTGTTTGGGGTTTTAGGCTGGGTTTCTGTACAGCACTTCGAGATATTAGCTGATGTACGAAGGGCTATATAAAATAAACTTGATTTGATTTGATTCCTCCTCATCTGACGAGGAGAGGCGAGAAGGATCGGAGGACCAATACGCAGAGTGGTAAGTTTCCATGTTTTAATAATAAAAACTGAACACTACACAAATAACAAAATAACAAATGTGAACAAACCGAAACAGTACCGTGTGGCGACAAACACTGACACGGAAGACAAACACCCACAAACCAACAGTGAAAACAGGCAACCTAAATATGGCTCCC
The DNA here is from genome assembly GCF_016432855.1 of Salvelinus namaycush. Taxonomy (NCBI): domain Eukaryota; kingdom Metazoa; phylum Chordata; class Actinopteri; order Salmoniformes; family Salmonidae; genus Salvelinus; species Salvelinus namaycush. The sequence continues at coordinate 254,377 of NW_024058042.1, forward strand.
AATCAGAGACAATGCAAAACACCTGTCTCTGATTGAGAACCATATCAGGCTAAATGAACAAACCTAAACATAGAAACACAGAACATAGACTGCCCACCCCAACTCACGCCCTGACCATACTAACTAAAGACAAAACAAGGGAAAATAAAGGTCAGAACGTGACACAGCAAAGCAGCCCCAAACCATGATGGTCCCTCCACCAGACTTTACAGTTGGAATGAGGTTTTGATGTTGGTGTGCTGTGCCTTTTTTTCTCCACACAGTGTTGTGTGTTCCTTCCAAACAACTCAGCTGTAGTTTCATCTGTCCACAGAATATTTTGCCAGTAGCGCTGTGGAACATCTAGGTGCACTTTTGTGAACTTCAGACGTGCAGCAATGTTTTTTTTGGACAGCAGTGGCTTCTTCCGTGGTGTCCTCCCATGAACAACATTCTTGTTTAGTGTTTTATGTATCGTAGACTTGTCAACAGAAATGTTAACATCTTCCAGAGATTTATGTAAGTCTTTAGCTGACACTGTAGGATTCTTCTTAACCTCATTGAGCATTCTGCGCTGTGCTCTTGCAGTCATCTTTGCAGGACGGCCACTCCTAGGGAGAGTAGCAACAGTGCTGAAATTTCTCCATTTATAGACAATTTGTCTTACCGTGGACTGACTTTTAGAGATACTTTTGTGACCCTTTCCAGCTTTATGCAAGGCAACAATTCTTAATCTTAGGTTTTCTGAGATCTCTTTTGTTTGAGGCATGTTTCACATCAGGCAATGCTTCTTGTGAATAGCAAACTCACATTTTGTGAGTGTTTTTTATGGGGCAGGACAGCTCTAACCAAAATCTCCAATCTCGTCTCTTTGATTCGAATCCAGGTTAGTTGACTCCTGACTCCAATTACCTTTTGGAGAAGTCATTAGCCTAGGGTTTCACATACTTTTTCACATGTTTAAATTATATATTCAATATAGACAAGAAAAATAAAATAATTTGTGTGTTATTAGTTTAAGCACACTGTGTTTGTCTATTGTTGTGACTTAGATGAAGATCAGATACCATTTTATGACCAATTTATGCAGAAATCCAGGTAATTCTAAAGGGTTCACATGCTTTTTCTTGCCACTGTATATAAAAATACAAATCACCACCCCATTAATTCTTCTGAATCACCACCCCATTAATTCTTCTACATTTGTAACGCTCGTCGGAAGGATGAGACCAAGGTGCAGCGTGGTACATGTTCATGATTCCTTATTAAATACGAACTCAAACAAAACAACAATAGAATAACGACCGTCACGTTCCGTAGGCTTCACAGAGCTAACAAAACACAACACCCCACAACCTAAGGTGGCAAAACAGGCTGCCTAAGTATGATTCCCAATCAGAGACAACGATAGACAGCTGTCCCTGATTGAGAACCATACAGGCTGCCTAAGTATGATTCCCAATCAGAGACAACGATAGACAGCTGTCCCTGATTGAGAACCATACCCGGCCAAAACATAGAAATACAAAAACATAGAAATAAAGAACATAGAATGCCCACCCAAATCACACCCTGACCAAACCAAATAGAGACATAAAAAGTCTCTCTAAGGTCAGGGCGTGACAACAGTAAAATCTCCAACACCCATGTATTTCTCTGCAGCTGCCACCACAACATCTATCCTCTGTGATTTTACGTTCCATTTCTGCGGTACAGTTGATAACCACTGCTATGAAAGCTGTGGTGGCAGAATTTGATGTAAGTTAAGTTGGAACTTCTCAAGGTTTATGTTCTGTGATGAACTGCATTACATAGCCTCCGACGCCTGTTGTCTGCAGCCTAACACAAGGCTATTGTGGTCTGGAACTCTTGCTTGTATAAAGAACTGAGCATAAACCTTGAGAAGTTCCAATTTAACTTACCAATATGACTGTGTTATTACCTCTTTCTATACGAGGAACCATCTTCCCTCTGAGTTCTTCCCTGACTGTGATCCGAGACAGATCTCCCCTTGCAGCTGCTTGATTAAAGATGTATTGTAATACTCTAATAGCTTCATTTGGATAGAATTTTCCACAACAACGCAAAGAAGCCAACCTTACTGAAACATAAATCACTCGTTGCCCGATTCCTCTGTGCTGGCACAAATCTACTACTCACTGGGATCCTCTCAGGACCCCTCACCCTTATACCATCCTACTATACTTTCTTCACTGCCTCAGCATAGGACACCTTCTGTATCACCCTGACTCTGGCCACTTCAAACTGCCTCTCTCGCACCGGACACTTCCGATCGCCAGCAACATAAGCACCCTTACACACACAATTGTATCCCCCAAAACTACACAATCCTCTGTCCCATGCCCTCCTGCACACTTCCCACATCTTGGAATCTCCCTCCTACAAACTGCTGCGACCATAAATGTTGCACCTGAAACAGCTCAGTGGATTCAGCCCAAAAGCTCTAACAGGTTAACTGATATATCCTAACATGCCTTTGTCTGGTAAAGACTCTGACTTAACACTCAAAAGGACTGACAGTGACTCCTCTGTTTCACCATGCGTCGCACCAAACGGAGGTTGTCACAAACATCAGGAATTTTCAACTTCAATTGCTCCACCTCCTCACTTAACGCTACCCCAGAAATTCCTCCTGTCCATGGTGCCCTGTTCCTAAGAGCAGGAAACAGATCTTGACACAAGTTGCTTGACACGGACAGCCCGCTACCGCTGGGCAGAAGAAACACGAACAAATGTCACAACTCCACTAAAGGTTACCTTTACTGACTCTACTGCACCCAACTCCTTTCCCACCCACCCTGAAACCACAAATGGCTCCTCCAAAAGGCAAGAGTCCTGACATTTCATCCTAGTAAAAATTCCCTGTTTTAGGTCAGTTAGGATCACCACTTTATTTTAAGAATGTGAAATGTCAGAATAATAGTAGAGAGAATTATTTATTTCAGCTTTTATTTATTTCATCACATTCCCAGTGGGTCAGAAGTTTACATACACTCAATTAGTATTTGGTAGCATTGCCTTTAAATTGTTTAAGTTGGGTCAAACGTTTCGGGTAGCCTTCCACTAGCTTCCCACAATAAGTTGGGTGAATTTTAGCCCATTCCTCCTGACAGAGCTGGTGTAACTGAGTCAGGTTTGTAGGCCTCCTTGTTTGCACACACTTTTTCAGTTCTGCCCACAAATGTTCTATAGGATTGAGGTCTGGGCTTTGTGATGGCCACTCCAATACCTTGACTTTGGTGTCCTTAAGCCATTTTGCCACAACTTTGGAAGTATGCTTGGGGTCATTGTCCATTTGGAAGACCCATTTGCGACCAAGCTTTAACTTCCTGACTGATGTCTTGAGATGTTGCTTCAATATATCCTCATAATTTTCCTACCTCATGATGCCATCTATTTTGTGAAGTGCACCAGTCTCTCCTGCTGTCACGATCGTCAATGGGAGAGAGTGAGGACCAAAATGCAGCGTGTGGAAAGTACATCTTCTTTATTTAAGGAAGAAGACGAAAACGAAACGAACACTATACAAAACAACAAAACAGACGACCGTGAAGCTATACAAACATAAGTGCTGACACTAAACACTTAGACATAGACAATTACCCACAAATGCATGATGCCCATGGCTGCCTTAAATATGGCTCCCAATCAGAGACAAATGAAAGACATCTGTCTCTGATTGAGAACCACTCAGGCAACCATAGACATACCTAGACACATTCACTCAACCATAGACATACCTAGAAACATTAACTCAACCATAGACATACCTAGAAACATTCACTCAACACAAACTCATACACTACACCCAACACCCCCTTTACCATATAACCACCCAAAACGACAAAACACAAACATTCCCCATGTCACACCCTGACCTAACTAAAATAATAAAGAAAACAAAGAATACTAAGGCCAGGGCGTGACACCTGCAGCAAAGCACCCCCACAACATGATGCTGCCACCCCCATGCTTCATGGTTGGGATGGTGTTCTTCAGCTTGCAAGCATCCCCCTTTTTCCTCCAAACATAACGATGGCCATTATGGCCAAACAGTTCTATTTTTGTTTCATCAGACCAGACGACATTTCTCCAAAAAGTACAATCTGTGTCCCCATGTGAAGTTGCAAACCGTAGTCTGGTTTTGTTATGGTGGTTTTGGAGCAGTGGCTTCATCCTTGCTGAGCGGCCTTTCAGGTTATGTCGATATAGGACTCATTTTACTGTGGATATAGATACTTTTGTACCTGTTTCCTCCAACATCTTCACAAGGTCATTTGCTGTTGTTCTGGGATTGATTTGCACTTTTCACACCAAAGTATGTTCATCTCTAGGAGACAAAACACGTCTCCTTCCTGAGCGGTATGACGGCTGCGTGGTCCCATGGTGTTTATACATGCATACTATTGTTTGTACAGATGAACGTGGTACCTTCAGGCATTTGGAAATTGCTCCCAAGGATGAACCAGACTTGTGGAGGTCTACATTTTTTAAAATCTGAGGTCTTGGCAGATTTATTTTTATTTTCCCATGATATCAAGCAAAGAGGCACTGAGTTTGAAGGTAGGCCTTGAAATACATCCACAGGTACACCTCCAATTGACTCAAATTATGCCTATCAGAAGCTTCTAAAGCCATGACATAGTTTTATGGAATTTTCCAAGCTGTTTAAAGGCACAGTCAACTTACATGCTGACCAGACCGGACACGTAGCGTGCGCGAGCGTCGCAAAACACATTTAGAAATCCATGTTATTCAATTATTGCGCCCACACTGCTCGCGCGCGCCAACGAGCGTCTGCGATGCCAAGGGCTATAATAGAACTCCTTTTTATTTCTGACGCAGATCGTGCTGAAAGTCCTGCCTCTCCCATCTCCTCATTGGTTTATAGAAGCAGGTACCCTCGTGCCATCACCTCATTGGTTATACCCACGTGGGTGATTGAAAGACAAACTGTTTTGCCGGTAGTCGTGGTAATACAATGAAAGTTTAGATGCGATAACCATATAAGTGAAACGATGAAAAAGCCTGGAAGGAGGAGAGATGACTAGAAACGAATCGGTTGGCCGTTTTATGTGTGGATTAATTGCATTTCAGGTAAAATAACAACTCGATGTTTATATCCCAGGACAAATTAGCTAGCAACAGCAAGCTAGCTAAATAGGACAAATTAACTAACTAAATTGCCATACATGTTTAATGCTTTCGATTAATGTCATTGGTTCAGAGTTTGTTTTGATATTTTAACCTGCGTGTAGTGATCGCGTTTGGTGTGGGGGGGCAAAATAAATGTATGCACAATAGCGCACGATGGCGCACGCGCGCAGCCGGTTTGGGTTCCGTGTTAGTGATTTTCCAAGCTGTTTAAAGGCACAGTCAACTTAGTGTATGTAAACTTCTGACCCACTGGAATTGTGATACAGTGAATTATAAGTGAAATAATCTGTCTGTAAACAATTGTTGGAAAAATGACTTGTGTCATGCACAATGTAGATGTCCTAACCGACTTGCCAAAACTATAGTTTGTTAACAAGAAATTTGTGGAGTGGTTGAAATATGAGTTTTATGTAAATTTCCGACTTCAACTGTATCTATTAGCTAGTATGTTAACGGCTATTTTTCTTTTTCAGCAAAAAATGTGACTAGATACATTTGTATTGCAAATGTGCAATAAATATTAAATTATATAATATAGCCTACCAGACTTGTAAGATGAGTTTATACTTCAGTATGGTTACATGTGATTATTGTGGATAGTCAGATTAATATAATAGTTTGTTTAAAACTTTTAGATGCTCTGCCAGAACGATTTCCCCAATAATCCTGTTTACATGAACACATCTGAAATCAGGCTGCCTGATGGCAATATGATGAATGCAGAAAATCAACAATCAAAATAAACGTCCTACCATAAAAGTTCTACCATATTAAGTTCTACCATAAAAAGTTCTACCATATTAAGTTCTACCATAAAAAGTTCTACCATATTAAGTTCTACCATAAAAGTTCTACCATATTAAGTTCTACCATATTAAGTTCTACCATAAAAAGTTCTACCATATTAAGTTCTACCATAAAAAGTTCTGCCATGTAAAGTTCTACCATAAAAGTTCTACCATATAAAGTTCTACCATATAAAAATCTACCATAACAGTTCTACCATAAAAGTTAGACCATATAAAGTTCTACCATAACAGTTCTACCATGTAAAGTTCTGCCATATAAAGTTCGGACATATAGTTTGTTTGTGAAAGCTACTTCTATGACACACACATTTAGTTGTTCCGAACTCACTTCACTCGTGCTAAAGAGCCAGGCTCGCTCCGCTGGTGCCAGCACATGTCACATCAAATACACCGCTGGAACACCGATTCAGGGGTCTACATGTCCTAATAATTAGAAAGATTGTTCAGAAAACCAGGTGTTTTAATCGGCGCATGCTTACGTTGATTTTGACCCAGAGTAAGGTGTTTACACGACTAATGCATCATCTGCCTACTGTCATAATCAGTGTGAACGTCTCCATGATATATGATGTCATCAAAACATCAACTACACCAGGGGTGTCAAACTCATTCCACGGAGGGCCGAGTGTCTGCAGGTTTTTGGTTTTTCCTTTCAATAAAGCCCTAGACAACCAGGTGTGGGGAGTTCCTAACTAATTAGTGATGTTAATTCATCAATCAAGTACAAGGGAGGAGCGAAAACCCGTAGACACTCGGCCCTCCGTGGAATGAGTTTGACACCTGTGAACTACACGGTTCTATTGGTTCCTGAATATATTATGTCTTTACAATAAAGACAACAAACTCACAGTCACACACAGAAATACTGAAGAGGACAAGAAATGAGTGATCAGAAAAGAGAGATGTCACAGCGTGTTTGGTACAGTACATCAGCGTTTATTCCATGCAGGTATTTGCTTTGATTTTATTATTCTTCCTGGTTCCCATTGCACTGTACACTGGATTATATAGGAAATTGACAGGATTGGTTGATCATAATGCCATTCAAAAGGAGAAGGAAGGAAGAAGGAGGGACAAAAAAACACGTGTTGGGTACTTTGAGTTGAGAAGAATGATTACAGCGAAAGACACTGACACAGAAACTCGGGGGTTAAGTCACCTGTAACTTGGGGACGGAGAGACAGAAGGACAGCGAAAGACACTGACACAGAAACTCAGGGGTTAAGTCACCTGTAACTTGGGGACAGAGAGACAGAAGGACAGCGAAAGACACTGACACTCAGGGGTTAAGTCACCTGTAACTTGGGGACGGAGAGACAGAAGGACAGCGAAAGAAAGCAAAAGACACAGAAAGAGAGAGACAGAAAGAGATCAGAGTCTGATTAACCTATATATAAATAGACCTGATAAAGTCTCTTTAAACCTGCTCTGCTCTGCAGCCCATTTGTTGTACCTACTACAGAACTGTCACTGTTCAATCCAAGCTGCATATCTGCATACTCTGCTAATAACACCATTAGAAACATTTACTGTGTTGAGCCTTGATATAAAGGCTGTGAAATTCAACCATGGTATACTACATGACCAAAAGTATGTGGACAACTGCTCGTCAAACATCTCATTCCAAAATCATGGGCATTAATATGGAGTTGGTCTCCCCCTTTGCTGCTATAACAGCCTCCACTCTTCTGGGAAGTCATTAATATGGAGTTGGACCCCCCTTTGCTGCTATAACAGCCTCCACTCTTCTGGGAAGTCATTAATATGGAGTTGGACCCCCCTTTGCTGCTATAACAGCCTCCACTCTTCTGGGAAGTCATTAATATGGAGTTGGACCCCCCTTTGCTGCTATAACAGCCTCCACTCTTCTGGGAAGGCTTTCCACTAGATGCTGGAACATTGCTGAGAGGACTTGATTCCATTGAGCCACAAGTGCATTAGTGAGGTCGGACACTGATGTTGGGCGATTAGGCCAGGCTCAGAATCGTCTAGAATGTCATTGTATGTTTTGTATGTTGCAGCATTAAGATTTCCCTTCACTGGAAGTAAGAGGCTTAGCTCGAAGCGTGAAAAACAGCCCCAGACCATTATTCCTCCTCCACCAAACTTTACAGTTGGCACTATGCATTGGGGCATGTAGCGTTCTCCTGGCACCAAACCCAGATTCGTCCGTCGGACCGTGGTGAGGCGTGATTCATCACTCCAGAGAACGCGTTTCGATTTTATACACCTGTCAGCAACGGGTGTGGCTGAAATAGCCGAATCTACTAATTTGAAGGCGTGTCCACATACTTTTGGCCATGTAGCGTATGTGACTTCAACAGCAAGTGTTATAATGTAGGCTCTAAATAGAATGATGGACAGACAATGCTGACAAACCATGGCAGCAGGCAGGCAGCAGGCAGGCAGGCAGCAGCAGGCGACATGGGCCAGCAGAGTGCTGGTTGTAGTTAAGATATACAGTAGAGAACAGGAAGGCTGGATACTACTTCCTCCTGAAGGATCCTGATCAGACAGACTCAGACTACTGACTAACCCTAACCCCAGACTACTGACTAACCCCAGACTACTGACTAACCCCAGACTACTGACTAACCCCAACCCCAGACTACTGACTAACCCCAGACTACTGACTAACCCCAACCCCAGACTACTGACTAACCCCAGACTACTGACTAACCCCAGACTACTGACTAACCCCAGACTACTGACTAACCCCAGACTACTGACTAACCCCAGACTACTGACTAACCCCAGACTACTGACTAACCCCAACCCCAGACTACTGACTAACCCCAGACTACTGACTAACCCCAGACTACTGACTAACCCCAGACTACTGACTAACCCCAACCCCAGACTACTGACTAACCCCAGACTACTGACTAACCCCAGACTACTGACTAACCCCAGACTACTGACTAACCCCAGACTACTGACTAACCCCAGACTACTGACTAACCCCAACCCCAGACTACTGACTAACCCCAGACTACTGACTAACCCCAACCCCAGACTACTGACTAACCCCAGACTACGGACTAACCCCAGACTACTGACCAACCCCAGACTACTGACTAACCCCAGACTACTGACTAACCCCAGACTACTGACCAACCCCAGACTACTGACTAACCCCAGACTACTGACTAACCCCAGACTACTGACTAACCCCAGACTCATGTCAGACAGATGATTATGTTGTAATAGATCCAACAGAGCCATACTATATGTATACACATGTATATATGGCTCTGGTTCCCAGCAGCTGCCAATGGAGGGATAACACTAGAGAGATAGTTAGGTTCAGCAGCTGCCAATAGACAGATAACACTAGGGAGATAGTTAGGTTCAGCAGCTGCCAATAGACAGATAATACTAGAGAGATAGTTAGGTTCAGCAGCTGCCAATAGAGGTATAATATAAGAGAGATAGTTAGGTACAGCAGCTTCCAATAGAGGGATAACACTAGAGAGATAGTTAGTTACAGCAGCTGCCAATAGAGGGATAACACTAGAGAGATAGTTAGTTACAGCAGCTGCCAATAGACAGATAACTCTAGAGAGATAGTTAGGTACAGCAGCTGCCAATAGACAGATAACACTAGAGAGATAGTTAGGTTCAGCAGCTGTCAATGGAGGTATAATACTAGAGAGATAGTTAGGTACAGCAGCTGCCAATAGAGGGATAACACTAGATAGATAGTTAGGTTCAGCAGCTGCCAATAGAGGGATAATACTAGAGATAGTTAGTTACAGCAGCTGCCAATAGAGGGATAATACTAGAGAGATAGTTAGTTACAGCAGCTGCCAATGGAGGTATAATACTAGAGAGATAGTTAGGTACAGCAGCTGCTAATAGAGGGATAACACTAGAGAGATAGTTAGGTTCAGCAGCTGCCAATAGAGGGATAATACTAGAGAGATAGTTAGGTTCAGCAGCTGCCAATAGAGGGATAATACTAGAGAGATAGTTAATTACAGCAGCTGCCAATGGAGGTATACTACTAGAGAGATAGGTACAGCAGCTGCTAATAGAGGGATAACACTAGAGAGATAGTTAGTTACAGCAGCTGCCAATAGAGGGATAACACTAGAGAGATAGTTAGGTACAGCAGCTGCCAATAGAGGGATAATACTAGAGAGATAGTTAGTTACAGCAGCTGCCAATGGAGGTATAATACTAGAGAGATAGTTAGGTTCAGCAGCTGCCAATAGACAGATAACACTAGAGAGATAGTTAGTTACAGCAGCTGCCAATGGAGGTATAACACTAGAGAGATAGTTAGGTTCAGCAGCTGCCAATAGAGGGATAATACTAGAGAGATAGTTAGGTTCAGCAGCTGCCAATAGAGGGATAATACTAGAGAGATAGTTAGTTACAGCAGCTGCCAATGGAGGTATAATACTAGAGAGATAGTTAGGTTCAGCAGCTGCCAATAGACAGATAACACTAGAGAGATAGTTAGTTACAGCAGCTGCCAATAGACAGATAACACTAGAGAGATAGTTAGGTTCAGCAGCTGCCAATAGACAGATAACACTAGAGAGATAGTTAGTTACAGCAGCTGCCAATAGACAGATAACTCTAGAGAGATAGTTAGGTACAGCAGCTGCCAATAGACAGATAACACTAGAGAGATAGTTAGGTTTAGCAGCTGCCAATAGACAGATAACACTAGAGAGATAGTTAGTTACAGCAGCTGCCAATAGACAGATAACTCTAGAGAGATAGTTAGGTACAGCAGCTGCCAATAGACGGATAACACTAGAGAGATAGTTAGTTACAGCAGCTGCCAATAGACAGATAACACTAGAGAGATAGTTAGTTACAGCAGCTGCCAATAGACAGATAACTCTAGAGAGATAGTTAGGTACAGCAGCTGCCAATAGACAGATAACACTAGAGAGATAGTTAGGTTTAGCAGCTGCCAATATACAGATAACACTAGAGAGATAGTTAGTTACAGCAGCTGCCAATAGATGGATAACACTAGAGAGATAGTTAGGTACAGCAGCTGCCAATAGACAGATAACACTAGAGAGATAGTTAGATTCTTGAACCGTACATACCCAAGACTGATCAACAAACTATTTATTTTTTAAACCAAAGACATGACATGAATAACACCTTTCATCACTCAGCGTGTAATTGTGTTTTCTGTCAAGTTATAATAATAATAATAATAGGATAAAGACAACCAATCATTCTAAAGCTTCCTGAAATTAAAAGAACTAAACTCTCCTGGAGAGGTCATCCATAATAAATTAATAATCATGTAGGCCAGCTACAAAAAAAAGACAAATGATATGTACACATTCCAACAGGAGTACTTGACAGGAACTCAGCAAGACATTGTTAATAGAACATAACATCGTGGTCTGATTCAACTGATTACAATACACATTGAAGGAGGATGGTGTGGAACAAAACAAAACAGCCACTAGGACCCAGTGGTCGATGACTAAATGGTACCCTGGTCCCTATATAGTCCCAATGGGCCCTGGTTAAAAGTAGTGCACTATAAAGGGAATAGGGTGCCATAGGGCTCTGGTCTAAAGTAGTGCACTATATAGGGAATAGGGTTCTGGTCTATAGTAGTGCACTATATAGGGAATAGGGTGCCATTTTGGACGCAGGTAATCCAGTCTATACTGGTATTCTACATCTTCATCCGTAGGATTGATCGATCCTTCAATTCTCACATCATTACCGTCACCCCAGTCAGCTGATCAGGGACAGTGGCCCATAGCTGAGGCTCTGACCCTGGTCATGTGTCAGGGGTCAGAACATACTACAGGTCAGAGTTCATACAACATTAGTAGATGGTTTATACACAGGCAGGACAGGACAGGAGGACTAGCTACCAGAGTCATGTGTTTAGATAGTTAGGACATTGAGGTTTCTGCATTATGAAGCATTTACATGACACTACAATCAATTATACCATGGCATTGTTGAATACTCGTTTCTGGTTGGCTTGAAGGGCATTCTAGAGTGTGTATTATTTCCCAATAACGCACGGTATATCAGCACGGTAGAATTCAATGGCTATAGTTCATTTTAACATGTTTTGTTTGAGCTGCATTTGAAAGAAAAAGTGTAATTGAAAACAGTTCTGGGATTGTTGAATTAGATGTTCATAATAACAAGCTAGGACTGACGGTTTGGTTAGCTAAACTAACACGTCTGTTTGTTACCCCGGCAACTACAGTATCTAGGACTGACGGTTTGGTTAGCTAAACTAACACGTCTGTTTGTTACCCCGGCAACTACAGTATCTAGGACTGACGGTTTGGTTAGCTAAACTAACACGTCTGTTTGTTACCCCGGCAACTACAGTATCTAGGACTGACGGTTTGGTTAGCTAAACTAACACGTCTGTTTGTTACCCCGGCAACTACAGTATCTAGGACTGACGGTTTGGTTAGCTAAACTAACACGTCTGTTTGTTACCCCGGCAACTACAGTATCTAGGACTGACGGTTTGGTTAGCTAAACTAACACGTCTGTTTGTTACCCCGGCAACTACAGTATCTAGGACTGACGGTTTGGTTAGCTAAACTAACACGTCTGTTTGTTACCCCGGCAACTACAGTATCTAGGACTGACGGTTTGGTTAGCTAAACTAACACGTCTGTTTGTTACCCCGGCAACTACAGTATCTAGGACTGATGGTTTGGTTAGCTAAACTAACAAGTCTGTTTGTTACCCCGGCAACTACAGTATCTAGGACTGATGGTTTGGTTAGCTAAACTAACAAGTCTGTTTGTTACCCCGGCAACTACAGTATCTAGGACTGATGGTTTGGTTAGCTAAACTAACAAGTCTGTTTGTTACCCCGGCAACTACAGTAGCTACAGTATCTAGGACTGACGGTTTGGTTAGCTAAACTAACACGTCTGTTTGTTACCCCGGCAACTACAGTATCTAGGACTGACGGTTTGGTTAGCTAAACTAACACGTCTGTTTGTTACCCCGGCAACTACAGTATCTAGGACTGACGGTTTGGTTAGCTAAACTAACACGTCTGTTTGTTACCCCGGCAACTACAGTATCTAGGACTGACGGTTTGGTTAGCTAAACTAACACGTCTGTTTGTTACCCCGGCAACTACAGTATCTAGGACTGACGGTTTGGTTAGCTAAACTAACACGTCTGTTTGTTACCCCGGCAACTACAGTATCTAGGACTGACGGTTTGGTTAGCTAAACTAACACGTCTGTTTGTTACCCCGGCAACTACAGTATCTAGGACTGACGGTTTGGTTAGCTAAACTAACACGTCTGTTTGTTACCCCGGCAACTACAGTATCTAGGACTGACGGTTTGGTTAGCTAAACTAACACGTCTGTTTGTTACCCCGGCAACTACAGTATCTAGGACTGACGGTTTGGTTAGCTAAACTAACACGTCTGTTTGTTACCCCGGCAACTACAGTATCTAGGACTGATGGTTTGGTTAGCTAAACTAACAAGTCTGTTTGTTACCCCGGCAACTACAGTATCTAGGACTGATGGTTTGGTTAGCTAAACTAACAAGTCTGTTTGTTACCCCGGCAACTACAGTATCTAGGACTGATGGTTTGGTTAGCTAAACTAACAAGTCTGTTTGTTACCCCGGCAACTACAGTAGCTACAGTATCTAGGACTGACGGTTTGGTTAGCTAAACTAACACGTCTGTTTGTTACCCCGGCAACTACAGTATCTAGGACTGACGGTTTGGTTAGCTAAACTAACACGTCTGTTTGTTACCCCGGCAACTACAGTATCTAGGACTGACGGTTTGGTTAGCTAAACTAACAAGTCTGTTTGTTACCCCGGCAACTACAGTATCTAGGACTGATGGTTTGGTTAGCTAAACTAACACGTCTGTTTGTTACCCCGGCAACTACAGTATCTAGGACTGACGGTTTGGTTAGCTAAACTAACACGTCTGTTTGTTACCCCGGCAACTACAGTATCTAGGACTGACGGTTTGGTTAGCTAAACTAACACGTCTGTTTGTTACCCCGGCAACTACAGTATCTAGGACTGACGGTTTGGTTAGCTAAACTAACACGTCTGTTTGTTACCCCGGCAACTACAGTATCTAGGACTGACGGTTTGGTTAGCTAAACTAACACGTCTGTTTGTTACCCCGGCAACTACAGTATCTAGGACTGACGGTTTGGTTAGCTAAACTAACACGTCTGTTTGTTACCCCGGCAACTACAGTATCTAGGACTGATGGTTTGGTTAGCTAAACTAACAAGTCTGTTTGTTACCCCGGCAACTACAGTATCTAGGACTGACGGCTTGGTTAGCTAAACTAACAAGTCTGTTTGTTACCCCGGCAACTACAGTAGCTACAGTATCTAGGACTGATGGTTTGGTTAGCTAAACTAACACGTCTGTTTGTTACCCCGGCAACTACAGTATCTAGGACTGACGGTTTGGTTAGCTAAACTAACAAGTCTGTTTGTTACCCCGGCAACTACAGTATCTAGGACTGACGGTTTGGTTAGCTAAACTAACAAGTCTGTTTGTTACCCCGGCAACTACAGTATCTAGGACTGACGGTTTGGTTAGCTAAACTAACACGTCTGTTTGTTACCCCGGCAACTACAGTATCTAGGACTGACGGTTTGGTTAGCTAAACTAACACGTCTGTTTGTTACCCCGGCAACTACAGTATCTAGGACTGACGGTTTGGTTAGCTAAACTAACACGTCTGTTTGTTACCCCGGCAACTACAGTATCTAGGACTGACGGTTTGGTTAGCTAAACTAACAAGTCTGTTTGTTACCCCGGCAACTACAGTATCTAGGACTGACGGTTTGGTTAGCTAAACTAACAAGTCTGTTTGTTACCCCGGCAACTACAGTATCTAGGACTGACGGTTTGGTTAGCTAAACTAACACGTCTGTTTGTTACCCCGGCAACTACAGTATCTAGGACTGACGGTTTGGTTAGCTAAACTAACACGTCTGTTTGTTACCCCGGCAACTACAGTATCTAGGACTGATGGTTTGGTTAGCTAAACTAACACGTCTGTTTGTTACCCCGGCAACTACAGTATCTAGGACTGACGGTTTGGTTAGCTAAACTAACAAGTCTGTTTGTTACCCCGGCAACTACAGTATCTAGGACTGACGGTTTGGTTAGCTAAACTAACACGTCTGTTTGTTACCCCGGCAACTACAGTATCTAGGACTGACGGTTTGGTTAGCTAAACTAACACGTCTGTTTGTTACCCCGGCAACTACAGTATCTAGGACTGATGGTTTGGTTAGCTAAACTAACAAGTCTGTTTGTTACCCCGGCAACTACAGTATCTAGGACTGACGGTTTGGTTAGCTAAACTAACAAGTCTGTTTGTTACCCCGGCAACTACAGTAGCTACAGTATCTAGGACTGACGGTTTGGTTAGCTAAACTAACACGTCTGTTTGTTACCCCGGCAACTACAGTATCTAGGACTGACGGTTTGGTTAGCTAAACTAACACGTCTGTTTGTTACCCCGGCAACTACAGTATCTAGGACTGACGGTTTGGTTAGCTAAACTAACACGTCTGTTTGTTACCCCGGCAACTACAGTATCTAGGACTGACGGTTTGGTTAGCTAAACTAACAAGTCTGTTTGTTACCCCGGCAACTACTGTAGCTACAGTATCTAGGACTGACGGTTTGGTTAGCTAAACTAACACGTCTGTTTGTTACCCCGGCAACTACAGTATCTAGGACTGACGGTTTGGTTAGCTAAACTAACACGTCTGTTTGTTACCCCGGCAACTACAGTATCTAGGACTGACGGTTTGGTTAGCTAAACTAACAAGTCTGTTTGTTACCCCGGCAACTACAGTATCTAGGACTGACGGTTTGGTTAGCTAAACTAACAAGTCTGTTTGTTACCCCGGCAACTACAGTATCTAGGACTGACGGTTTGGTTAGCTAAACTAACAAGTCTGTTTGTTACCCCGGCAACTACAGTATCTAGGACTGATGGTTTGGTTAGCTAAACTAACAAGTCTGTTTGTTACCCCGGCAACTACAGTATCTAGGACTGACGGTTTGGTTAGCTAAACTAACAAGTCTGTTTGTTACCCCGGCAACTACAGTAGCTACAGTATCTAGGACTGATGGTTTGGTTAGCTAAACTAACAAGTCTGTTTGTTACCCCGGCAACTACAGTATCTAGGACTGACGGTTTGGTTAGCTAAACTAACAAGTCTGTTTGTTACCCCGGCAACTACAGTATCTAGGACTGATGGTTTGGTTAGCTAAACTAACACGTCTGTTTGTTACCCCGGCAACTACAGTATCTAGGACTGACGGTTTGGTTAGCTAAACTAACACGTCTGTTTGTTACCCCGGCAACTACAGTATCTAGGACTGACGGTTTGGTTAGCTAAACTAACACGTCTGTTTGTTACCCCGGCAACTACAGTATCTAGGACTGACGGTTTGGTTAGCTAAACTAACACGTCTGTTTGTTACCCCGGCAACTACAGTATCTAGGACTGATGGTTTGGTTAGCTAAACTAACACGTCTGTTTGTTACCCCGGCAACTACAGTATCTAGGACTGACGGTTTGGTTAGCTAAACTAACACGTCTGTTTGTTACCCCGGCAACTACAGTATCTAGGACTGACGGTTTGGTTAGCTAAACTAACAAGTCTGTTTGTTACCCCGGCAACTACTGTAGCTACAGTATCTAGGACTGACGGTTTGGTTAGCTAAACTAACAAGTCTGTTTGTTACCCCGGCAACTACTGTAGCTACAGTATCTAGGACTGACGGTTAGGGTTAGCTAAACTAACAAGTCTGTTTGTTACCCCGGCAACTACTGTAGCTGCAGTATCTAGGACTGACGGTTTGGTTAGCTAAACTAACAAGTCTGTTTGTTACCCCGGCAACTACAGTATCTAGTAAACTGATGTTAAACCCATTTCTACCTTATTTTTATTGAACTTTTCTTTAACTAGGCAAGTCAGTTAAGAACAAATTCTTATTTGTAGGGACCAGGGTACCAGTTAGCCATCGACCACTGGGTCCTGACTAGTGTCTGTTTTGTTCCCAGGGTACCAGTTAGCCATCGACCACTGGGTCCTGACTAGTGTCTGTTCTGTTCTGTTCCCAGGGTACCAGTTAGCCATCGACCACTGGGTCCTGACTAGTGTCTGTTCTGTTCTGTTCCCAGGGTACCAGTTAGCCATCGACTACTGGGTCCTGACTAGTGTCTGTTCTGTTCTGTTCCCAGGGTACCAGTTAGCCATCGACCACTGGGTCCTGACTAGTGTCTGTTCTGTTCCCAGGGTACCAGTTAGCCATCGACCACTGGGTCCTGACTAGTGTCTGTTCTGTTCCCAGGGTACCAGTTAGCCATCGACCACTGGGTCCTGACTAGTGTCTGTTCTGTTCCCAGGGTACCAGTTAGCCATCGACCACTGGGTCCTGACTAGTGTCTGTTCTGTTCTGTTCCCAGGGTACCAGTTAGCCATCGACCACTGGGTCCTGACTAGTGTCTGTTCTGTTCTGTTCCCAGGGTACCAGTTAGCCATCGACCACTGGGTCCTGACTAGTGTCTGTTCTGTTCCCAGGGTACCAGTTAGCCATCGACCACTGGGTCCTGACTAGTGTCTGTTCTGTTCCCAGGGTACCAGTTAGCCATCGACCACTGGGTCCTGACTAGTGTCTGTTCTGTTCCCAGGGTACCAGTTAGCCATCGACCACTGGGTCCTGACTAGTGTCTGTTTTGTTCCCAGGGTACCAGTTAGCCATCGACCACTGGGTCCTGACTAGTGTCTGTTCTGTTCCCAGGGTACCAGTTAGCCATCGACCACTGGGTCCTGACTAGGTTCTGTTTTGTTCCTACCCTGGCCAAACCCGGACAATGCTGGGCCAATTGTGCGCCACCCTATGGGACTTCCAATCACAGGCCAGATGGGATACAGCCTGGATTCGAACCAGGGACTGTAGTGACACCTCTTACACTGAGATGCAGTGCCTTAGACCGCTGTGCCACTCGGGAGCCCTAAATGAACACATTTTTTTGTGGCAAATGTGTTAAATTATAGCCATGGTATAAAAGGGATAATCAACTCAGGGCTCTATGCGGTATCTGGACATAATGCAACTCCTTGGAAGATCAGTTCCACTCTGCCACACCGTTCAATATTTACCAGAGAATGCATAGCCCCTCGTTGATTATCCCTTACATTATTCCATAGCCCCTCGTTGATTATCCCTTACATTATTCCATAGCCCCTCGTTGATTATCCCTTACATTATTCCATAGCCCCTCGTTGATTATCCCTTACATTATTCCATAGCCCCTCGTTGATTATCCCTTACATTATTCCATAGCCCCTCGTTGATTATCCCTTACATTATTCCATATCCCCTCGTTGATTATCCCTTACATTATTCCATAGCCCCTCGTTGATTATCCCTTACATTATTCCATAGCCCCTCGTTGATTATCCCTTACATTATTCCATAGCCCCTCGTTGATTATCCCTTACATTATTCCATATGGCAGCCATGGTAGCTCATCATGGTCAATATTGACCAATAGCAGATCATGGCATTTTCTTAATTTTAAAGCCAGACTCAGTAAGTCCTAAATAAAAATTGAACTTTTTTTTCTGGTTGAATATATCTAGAAATGTATAGATTCATTTGCCATTTGGATCCCTTCAAAGTAATACAAATGACAGTTTTACGGTTTTGCAGGTCAGATTTCTCCAGCTAATTATGATGGATTAGGCTTATTGATCAGGTCAGATTTCTCCAGCTAATTACGATGCATTAGGCTTATTGATCAGGTCAGATTTCTCCAGCTAATTACGATGCATTAGGCTTATTGATCAGGTCAGATTTCTCCAGCTAATTACGATGCATTAGGCTTATTGATCAGGTCAGATTTCTCCAGCTAATTATGATGCATTAGGCTTATTGATCAGGTCAGATTTCTCCAGCTAATTATGATGCATTAGGCTTATTGATCAGGTCAGATTTCTCCAGCTAATTATGATGCATTAGGCTTATTGATCAGGTCAGATTTCTCCAGCTAATTACGAAGCATTAGGCTTATTGATCAGGTCAGATTTCTCCAGCTAATTATGATGCATTAGGCTTATTGATCAGGTCAGATTTCTCCAGCTAATTATGATGCATTAGGCTTATTGATCAGGTCAGATTTCTCCAGCTAATTATGATGCATTAGGCTTATTGATCATTTGTTCAATCTGTCCGTCTCCATCCACGATTACATCAACACATGAACATATCTAGCTATATCCCTCTCAGTACAAACAAGACTCATGAATGAGAGTTGAGTGATACAGAATAAACGTGTAATTTAGCTGACAAATTCACGTCGTAACGGTTAATAATATTGTCTCATTGCCTATCTGTGGAACAGCTGATGATATGCAGGAGCCCAGATTTGAAAACACTGATGGATTTGTCGTTACACAGTCGTTTCTTTGATGTTGCTAGTTTGAGCTTGAAAACTGGAATTGTGGGCCTTTTTCATTCTCCAAGGGATTGAGAATATTTTACTAGTGCAGGTTGGACTATATTTCAGACTTCTCAGCACGACCAGTGCCAGCAGAACGATGGACGCTATGGATAATAATCAGTGGTGTAAAGTAGTAAAAATACTTTAAAGTACTACTTAAGTAGTTTTTTGAGGTATCTGTTCTTGACTTTACTATTTCAATTTTAACTTTTACTTTTATTTCACTACATTCCTGAAGAAAATAATGTACTTTTTTTTAATGTACTCCATACATTTTCCCTGACACCCAAAAGTACTGGTTACATTTTGAATGCTTAGCAGGACAGGAAAATGGTCCAATTCACGCACTTATAAAGAAAACATCGCTGGTCATCCCTACTGCCTCTGATCTGGCGGACTCACTAAACACAAATACTTTGTTTATAAATGATTGTCCAAGTGTTGGAGTGTGCTGCTGGCAAGAAAATCGTGCTGTCTGGTTTGCTTAATACAAGGAAATTGAAATTATTTACAGTACCAGTCAAAAGTTTGGACACACCTACTCATTCCAGGGTTTATCTTGTAGTATAATAGTGAAGACATCAAAACTATGAAATAACACATATGGTATCATGTCGTAACCATTAAAAAAAAAAAAAATATCAAAATATATTTTAGACTTTTTAAAGTTGCCACCCTATGCCTTGATGACAGCTTTATTTAACCGGCGTGCCTTGTTAAAAGTTAATGCATTTGAACCAATCAGTTGTGTTGTGACAAGGTAGGGGTGGTATACAGAAGATAGCACTATTTGGTAAAAGACCACGTTGACAGTCCATTAATACTTTAAGACATGAAGGTCACTCAATCCGGAGAATTTCAAGAACTTTGAAAGTTTCAAGTGCAGTCGCAGAAACCATCAAGCACTATGATGAAACTGGCTCTCATGAGGACAACCACAGGAAAGGAAGACCCAGAGTTACCTCTGCTACAGAGGATAAGTTCATTAGAGTTAACTGCACCTCAGATTGCAGCCCAAATAAATGCTTCACAGAGTTCAAGTAACAGACACATCTCAACATCAGAGGAGACTGTGTTAATCAGGCCTTTAAGGTCGAATTGCTGCAAATAAACCACTACTAAAGGACACCAATAAGAAGATGAGACTTGCTTGGGCCAAGAAACAAGAGCAATGGACATTAGACCGGTGGAAATCTGTCCTTTGGTCTGATGAGTCCAAATTTGAGATTTTGTCTTTTTGAGACGTAGAGTAGATCAAAGGATGATCTTCTCATGTGTGGTTCCCACCGTGAAGCATGGAGGAGGTGGTGTGATGGTGCTTTGCTGGTGACACTGTCAGTGATTTATTTAGAATTCAAGGCACACTTAACCAGCATGGCTACCACAGCATTCTGCAGAGATACGCCATCCCATCTGGTTTGGGTGTGGGACTATCATTTGTTGTTCAACAGGACAATGACCCAAAACACCTCCAGGCTGTGTAAGAGCTATTTTAATCAAGAAGGAGAGTGATTGAGTGCTGCATCACCTGACCTCAACCCATTTGAGATGGTCTGGGATGAGTTGGACCACAGAGTGAAGGAAAAGCAGCCAACAAATGCTCAGCATATGTGGGGACTCCTTCAAGACTGTTGGAAAAGCATTCCTCATGAAGCTGGTTGAGAGAATGCCAAGAGTGTGCAAAGCTGTCATCAAGGGAAAAGGTGGCAACTTTGAAGAATCTCAAATATAAAATATATTTTGATTTGTTTAACACTTTTGGTTACTACATGATTCCATATGTGTTATTTCATAGTTTTGATGTCTTCACTATTATTCTACAATGTAGAAAATAGTCAAAATAAAGAAAAACCCTGGAATGAGTAGGTGTGTCCAGACTTTTGACTGGTACTCTATACCCTTACTTTTGATACTTAAGTATATTTAAAAACAAATACTTTTAGACTTTTACTCAAGTCGTTTTTTACCGGGTGACTTTCAATTTTACTTGAGTAATTTTCTATTAAGATTTCTTTACTTTTACTCAAGTATGACAGTTTGGTACTTTTTCCACCACTGGTAATAATCACAAGTGAAGGGGGGCTGGCCCAGCTGTATGATACTGACTAGTGAAGGGTGGCTGGCCCAGCTGTATGATACTGACTAGTGAAGGGTGGCTGGCCCAGCTGTATGATACTGACTAGTGAAGGGGGGCTGGCCCAGCTGTATGATACTGACTAGTGAAGGGTGGCTGGCCCAGCTGTATGATACCGACTAGTGAAGGGTGGCTGGCCCAGCTGTCTGATACCGACTAGTGAAGGGTGGCTGGCCCAGCTGTATGATACCGACTAGTGAAGGGTGGCTGGCCCAGCTGTCTGATACCGACTAGTGAAGGGTGGCTGGCCCAGCTGTCTGATACCGACTAGTGAAGGGTGGCTGGCCCAGCTGTATGATACTGACTAGTGAAGGGAGGCTGGCCCAGCTGTATGATACCGACTAGTGAAGGGTGGCTGGCCCAGCTGTATGATACTGACTAGTGAAGGGTGGCTGGCCCAGCTGTCTGATACTGACTAGTGAAGGGAGGCTGGCCCAGCTGTATGATACTGACTAGTGAAGGGTGGCTGGCCCAGCTGTATGATACCGACTAGTGAAGGGTGGCTGGCCCAGCTGTATGATACTGACTAGTGAAGGGAGGCTGGCCCAGCTGTATGATACCGACTAGTGAAGGGTGGCTGGCCCAGCTGTATGATACCGACTAGTGAAGGGTGGCTGGCCCAGCTGTATGATACCGACTAGTGAAGGGTGGCTGGCCCAGCTGTATGATACTGACTAGTGAAGGGAGGCTGGCCCAGCTGTCTGATACCGACTAGTGAAGGGAGGCTGGCCCAGCTGTATGATACCGACTAGTGAAGGATGGCTGGCCCAGCTGTATGATACTGACTAGTGAAGGGTGGCTGGCCCAGCTGTCTGATACTGACTAGTGAAGGGTGGCTGGCCCAGCTGTCTGATACTGACTAGTGAAGGGTGGCTGGCCCAGCTGTATGATACTGACTAGTGAAGGGTGGCTGGCCCAGCTGTCTGATACTGACTAGTGAAGGGAGGCTGGCCCAGCTGTATGATACTGACTAGTGAAGGGGGGCTGGCCCAGCTGTATGATACTGACTAGTGAAGGGAGGCTGGCCCAGCTGTATGATACTGACTAGTGAAGGGGGGCTGGCCCAGCTGTCTGATACTGACTAGTGAAGGGTGGCTGGCCCAGCTGTCTGATACCGACTAGTGAAGGGTGGCTGGCCCAGCTGTCTGATACTGACTAGTGAAGGGAGGCTGGCCCAGCTGTATGATACTGACTAGTGAAGGGTGGCTGGCCCAGCTGTATGATACAGACTAGTGAAGGGTGGCTGGCCCAGCTGTATGATACTGACTAGTGAAGGGAGGCTGGCCCAGCTGTCTGATACTGACTAGTGAAGGGTGGCTGGCCCAGCTGTCTGATACCGCCTAGTGAAGGGTGGCTGGCCCAGCTGTCTGATACTGACTAGTGAAGGGAGGCTGGCCCAGCTGTATGATACCGACTAGTGAAGGGTGGCTGGCCCAGCTGTATGATACCGACTAGTGAAGGGTGGCTGGCCCAGCTGTATGATACCGACTAGTGAAGGGTGGCTGGCCCAGCTGTATGATACTGACTAGTGAAGGGTGGCTGGCCCAGCTGTATGATACCGACTAGTGAAGGGTGGCTGGCCCAGCTGTATGATACTGACTAGTGAAGGGTGGCTGGCCCAGCTGTCTGATACTGACTAGTGAAGGGAGGCTGGCCCAGCTGTATGATACCGACTAGTGAAGGGTGGCTGGCCCAGCTGTATGATACTGACTAGTGAAGGGAGGCTGGCCCAGCTGTCTGATACCGACTAGTGAAGGGAGGCTGGCCCAGCTGTATGATACCGACTAGTGAAGGGTGGCTGGCCCAGCTGTATGATACTGACTAGTGAAGGGAGGCTGGCCCAGCTGTCTGATACTGACTAGTGAAGGGTGGCTGGCCCAGCTGTATGATACTGACTAGTGAAGGGTGGCTGGCCCAGCTGTATGATACTGACTAGTGAAGGGTGGCTGGCCCAGCTGTCTGATACTGACTAGTGAAGGGTGGCTGGCCCAGCTGTCTGATACTGACTAGTGAAGGGAGGCTGGCCCAGCTGTATGATACTGACTAGTGAAGGGTGGCTGGCCCAGCTGTCTGATACTGACTAGTGAAGGGTGGCTGGCCCAGCTGTCTGATACTGACTAGTGAAGGGTGGCTGGCCCAGCTGTCTGATACTGACTAGTGAAGGGTGGCTGGCCCAGCTGTCTGATACCGACTAGTGAAGGGTGGCTGGCCCAGCTGTATGATACTGACTAGTGAAGGGTGGCTGGCCCAGCTGTATGATACTGACTAGTGAAGGGTGGCTGGCCCAGCTGTATGATACTGACTAGTGAAGGGTGGCTGGCCCAGCTGTCTGATACCGACTAGTGAAGGGTGGCTGGCCCAGCTGTCTGATACCTGTTTATTTTTTCCATGATGTCTTGTCTTGGTTTGTTTACATGTCTTGTCTTGGTTTGTTTACATGTCTTGTCTTGGTTTGTTTACATGTCTTGTCTGGGTTTGTTTACATGATGTCTTGTCTTGGTTTGTTTACATGTCTTGTCTGGGTTTGTTTACATGATGTCTTGTCTTGGTTTGTTTACATGTCTTGTCCTGGTTTGTTTACATGATGTCTTGTCCTGGTTTGTTTACATGATGTCTTGTCTGGGTTTGTTTACATGATGTCTTGTCCTGGTTTGTTTACATGATGGCTTGTCCTGGTTTGTTTACATGTCTTGTCTGGGTTTGTTTACATGTTGTCTTGTCTGGGTTTGTTTACATGTTGTCTTGTCTGGGTTTGTTTACATGATGTCTTGTCCTGGTTTGTTTACATGATGTCTTGTCCTGGTTTGTTTACATGTCTTGTCTGGGTTTGTTTACATGTTGTCTTGTCTGGGTTTGTTTACATGATGTCTTGTGTGGGTTTGTTTACATTATGTCGTGTGTGGGTTTGTTTACATGATGTCTTGTGTGGGTTTGTTTACACGATGTCTTGTCTGGGTTTGTTTACATGTTGTCTTGTCTGGGTTTGTTTACATGTTGTCTTGTCTGGGTTTGTTTACATGATGTCTTGTGTGGGTTTGTTTACATTATGTCTTATCTGGGTTTGTTTACATTATGTCTTGTCTGGGTTTTGTTTTGTCGCCCCAAAAGTTTGATATTTCATAATCACAAATGACGTCAATGAGACTTACTGAGTCCGAATGTCCTGAATTAAAATTTGAATCCAAATGATGGTCATGAATGGATAAATAGAACGCTCAATGACAGCAACATGGCGCCCGTTCTAAAAGCTGTCCCGACTCTCTCTGTATATGGCTCTGCTAGCTACTGACATTTAGATGAGGTTGCATCAGACCAAGAGCAGCAGTCTGTTCTGTGTTCTGTGATCTCGGTGTCTCTGCCTTGTATTCCTTATTGAAAATGTGAGCCATCTGATCTCCATTCATTTCATTTAAGACGATGTTTCATACAGATGTTTGACTTAACCCTAACTGGCCATAATCTAAAAATATAAACATGTTTTACACAGACACTGAAACACATACAAGGGGGAAATTATTTTAGTGTTACTAGTCACACAAGATGCAGTATCCCTTTTAAAAGAGGACGACACAAACGAAGTGTCACTAGCACTGTTCCTCTGTAACACCATTCAGTTTGGTGTCTGACTGGTCCTCTGTCAGACAATAACATAGCGTATCAAGCACCAATGCCGGATGAACAACAATGCTGAAAGACATGGAACAAACGGAGACTCAGGGGCCTGATAAAACTGGGATACTGCACCTTCGTGGCAACTATGTTACACCTATCTATCTACCTAGTTATTACGCCAACTCAAAGACTTCCACCTGGTCCACTGTGCCATTCAACAACATACAACATGGTATTGGCCCACGCTGAACGACATACGACAGAGATACTACATGGTAACGTTATAGGTCCAGTCTTGGTCCAGAAAGAGCATCCTGAGCAGGAGACAGACAGTACAGTACTATAACATCACGGTACATGAGGGTGCTGAGACATACAGGTGCTATGACTTGATGCAGGACAGGGTTCAACACTGAGATTGGATACTTGATTATGGAGGCTTCTCTGGAGCCAGGTTGAACTGGCTGGGTTGGGAGAGAACTAAATTCTCTTGTGCTTTTCTGCTCTTTTTGAGTCATGCGTACTTCTGGGCAGGCTGTCATTACAAGCCAAACAGACATGCTAAGGTGGTGCAGTTCTGCTGCAAGGATCCATTTCAACACCGATGGTTGGTTGGGAGATGGTTGTTACAACGTTGGTTGTGAACCAGTACCTGGGCTTGAGGAGACGAGATCTCCTGACGCTCAGGATCCTTCAATTCAAAGTCCCATTAAGCAGCTCTGCAAACGGTAGAACATCAGAATACGTTCGATTCTCACCAAAATATGGAGTTTCTCAGAGCAACTATCATCATTACTGCCATTCTGCACGGAATGTACTTCCAACACAGGTCTGGGCTGTACTGGTAAACAAACCAACGTTGTATCAACCATCTCCCAAACAACCATCTGTGTTGAAATGGATCCCTGATGTTTGGGACAACGTTGGTTGATGGTTGGGACATGGTTGGGACAACGTTGGTTGATGGTTGGGACATGGTTGGGACAACGTTGGTTGATGGTTGGGCTGTTGTTTCATGCTGGTGTTTAGACGTTATTTGCCCATGTCGGTGTCCCACTGGGCCGTGGGGTCGGGTTACAGTCCTGATTCATCTGTAAAGTCATGTTTAGCAGGTAGGTTATATCATACTGGACTGGTCAGACAGTTACAGAGACAGTGATGGTTAGTGGGGGGCTGGGCTGTGGGACAAGACAGGAGACACTGTGTTCTGATGTTCTATTCACACAATTAGAATCCTGTCTGGGTCTGTGGAATACTAACAGTCCCATTCTGGAATACTGATAGTACTGTTCTGGAATACTGACAGTCCCATTCTGGAATACTGACAGTACTGTTCTGGAATACTGACAGTCACATTCTGGAGAACTGACAGGACTGTTCTGGAATACTGACAGTCCGCTTCTAGAATACTGACAGTACTGTTCTGGAATACTGACAGTCACATTCTGGAGTACTGACAGGACTGTTCTGGAATACTGACAGTCCACTTCTAGAATACTGAC
This sequence comes from Salvelinus namaycush, assembly GCF_016432855.1. Taxonomy (NCBI): domain Eukaryota; kingdom Metazoa; phylum Chordata; class Actinopteri; order Salmoniformes; family Salmonidae; genus Salvelinus; species Salvelinus namaycush. The sequence goes on from NW_024058042.1 coordinate 281,098, forward strand.
AGTACTGTTCTGGAATACTAACAGTCCGCTTCTAGAATACTGACAGTACTGTTCTGGAATACTGACAGTCACATTCTGGAATACTGACAGTACTGTTCTGGAATACTGACAGTCCGCTTCTAGAATACTGACAGTACTGTTCTAGAATACTGACAGTCACATTCTGGAGTACTGACAGTACTGTTCTGGAATACTGACAGTCCGCTTCTAGAATACTGACAGTACTGTTCTGGAATACTGACAGTCACATTCTGGAGTACTGACAGTCACATTCTGGAGTACTGACAGTCCCATTCTGGAATACTGACAGTCCCATTCTGGAATACTGACAGTACTGTTCTGGAATACTGACAGTCACATTCTGGAGTACTGACAGGACTGTTCTGGAATACTGACAGTCCGCTTCTGGAATACTGATAGTACTGTTCTGGAATACTGACAATCCCATTCTGGAATACTGACAGTACTGTTCTGGAATACTGACAGTCACATTCTGGAGAACTGACAGGACTGTTCTGGAATACTGACAGTCCGCTTCTAGAATACTGACAGTACTGTTCTGGAATACTGACAGTCACATTCTGGAGTACTGACAGGACTGTTCTGGAATACTGACAGTCCACTTCTAGAATACTGACAGTACTGTTCTGGAATACTAACAGTCCGCTTCTAGAATACTGACAGTACTGTTCTGGAATACTGACAGTCACATTCTGGAATACTGACAGTACTGTTCTGGAATACTGACAGTCCGCTTCTAGAATACTGACAGTACTGTTCTGGAATACTGACAGTCACATTCTGGAGTACTGACAGTACTGTTCTGGAATACTGACAGTCCCATTCTGGAATACTGACAGTACTGTTCTGGAATACTGACAGTCACATTCTGGAGTACTGACAGGACTGTTCTGGAATACTGACAGTCCGCTTCTAGAATACTGACAGTACTGTTCTGGAATACTGACAGTCACATTCTGGAGTACTGACAGTCCCATTCTGGAATACTGACAGTCCCATTCTGGAATACTGACAGTACCATTCTGGAATACTGACAGTCCCCTTCTGGAATACTGACAGCACTGTTCTGGAATACTGACAGTCCCCTTCTGGAATACTGACAGTACTGTTCTGGAATACTGACAGTCCGCTTCTAGAATACTGACAGTCCCATTCTGGAATACTGACAGTCTGCTTCTAGAATACTGACAGTACTGTTCTGGAATACTGACAGTCCGCTTCTAGAATACTGACAGTACTGTTCTGGAATACTGACAGTCCCATTCTGGAATACTGACAGTACTGTTCTGGAATACTGACAGTCCGCTTCTAGAATACTGACAGTACTGTTCTGGAATACTGACGGTCCGCTTCTAGAATACTGACAGTACTGTTCTGGAACACTGACTGTCTCATTCTGGAATACTCACTGAGTACGGTTACATGTACACAATAATGCGATTATTGTGGATAATCAGATGAATATAATAGTTTGTTTAAAACTTTTAGATGCTTTGCAAGAAGAAAGATTTCCCCAATAATCCTGTTTACATGAACACATCTGAAATCAGGCTGCCTGTTGGCAATATGATGAATGCAGAAAATCACCAATCAAAATAAACGCTGTACCACATGTTATTACCATGTTATTTTTGGGAAGCATATTTGATTCTTTGTTCAGACATATAAAGTTTGTATGTGAAAACTACTTCAGACGCACACATTCAGTTGTCCCGAACTCACTTCCCTCAAGAGGGAGGCCCACTTGGCTGGTGCCGGCACATGTCAGATCAAACACACTGTACGAATGATTACGTGGTTTACCTTGTCATTCAAAGGATGGCTCAGAAAACCAGGTGTTTTAATCGGTGTATACTTCCTTCAATTTTGACCTTACGCCAATTAAGATAAGCAGAGTAAGGTGTTAACATGAATATTGCATAATCTGCCTACTGGCATAATCCGTTTAATATTGAATTATTAGTGTGCATGTAAACGTACTCACAGTCCCATTCTGGAGTACTCACAGTCCCATTCTGGAGTACTCACAGTCCCATTCTGGAGTACTCACAGTCCCATTCTGGAGTACTGACAGTCCCAGCCTGGAGTACTGACAGTCCCATTCTGGAGTACTCACAGTCCCATTCTGGAGTACTGACAGTCCCAGCCTGGAGTACTCACAGTCCCATTCTGGAGTACTCACAGTCCCATTCTGGAGTACTCACAGTCCCATTCTGGAGTACTGACAGTCCCAGTCTGGAGTACTGACAGTCCCAGTCTGGAGTACTGACAGTCCCAGTCTGGAGTACTGACAGTCCCATTCTGGAGTACTGACAGTCCCATTCTGGAGTACTGACAGTCCCAGTCTGGAGTACTGACAGTCCCATTCTGGAGTACTGACAGTCCCAGTCTGGAGTACTGACAGTCCCAGTCTGGAGTACTGACAGTCCCAGTCTGGAGTACTGACAGTCCCAGTCTGGAGTACTGACAGTCCCAGTCTGGAGTACTGACAGTCCCAGTCTGGAGTACTGACAGTCCCAGTCTGGAGTACTGACAGTCCCAGTCTGGAGTACTCACAGTCCCAGTCTGGAGTACTGACAGTCCCAGTCTGGAGTACTCACAGTCCCATTCTGGAGTACTGACAGTCCCAGCCTGGAGTACTGACAGTCCCATTCTGGAGTACTGACAGTCCCATTCTGGAGTACTGACAGTCCCATTCTGGAGTACTGACAGTCCCAGTCTGGAGTACTGACAGTCCCAGTCTGGAGTACTGACAGTCCCAGCCTGGAGTACTGACAGTCCCAGTCTGGAGTACTGACAGTCCCAGTCTGGAGTACTGACAGTCCCAGTCTGGAGTACTGACAGTCCCAGTCTGGAGTACTGACAATGGCCTGAGAGACCAGCACCTGACACACACACAGTACAGCAACATCCTGCCCAGCCCTACAGTAACACAGTCACTGTTACCCACTGTTTATAGTCTCTGGCTGGTCCAAGCTGCACTGCATCCTCTTCATCATCATCATCCTCACCAGTATCTTACAATTAACAGTTTTGTTGTTGTTTTACAGAGTTCCTGATTTTTCCCTCAAACTGTTACACAATCATCTATCTACTGTATATATATCTAATATCATACAAAAGGGATCCCTGCTTAGGTTGCCTGGGGGGGGGGGGGGGGGGGGGGGTGCTATGCAGAGAGGAAAGGGGGAGGAGCTATTGCAGGGGCGTTGCTATGGCCCTGTAGGGTCCTGGGGCCCAGAGTTTTTCCAGGCAGACGGGAGGGCCGAGTGGCCCCCAGGATATTCCAGGGGGAGGCTGATCACCAGGAGGTGAGTGCGCCAGGCTGGTTGTTCTTAATGGTGGCGTCAGAACAGTCTGCATCAGAGGAATCACAGTCAGACTCAAAGTGCAGCGGGTTCTGAGGAAACAAACGAGACACAGAGAGAGAGAGAGGGAGAGAGAGAGAGGGAGAGAGAGAGAGAGGAGAGAGAGGGAGAGAGAATAGAGACAGAGACAGGGAGGAGAGAGAGGGACAGAGAATAGAGACAGAGAGAGAAGAGAGAGAGGGACAGAGAATAGAGACAGAGAGACACAGAGAGAGAGAGAGAGGAGAGAGAGGGACAGAGAATAGAGACAGAGACAGAGAGAGAGAGAGAGAGAGGAGAGAGAGGGACAGAGAATAGAGACAGAGACAGAGAGAGAGAGAGAGAGAGGAGAGAGAGGGACAGAGAATAGAGACAGAGACAGAGAGAGAGAGACAGAGAAAGGGAGAGAGATAGAACAGAGGGAGAGGAGGAGAGAGGGAGCGAGAGGGAGAGAAGAGGAGAGAGGGAGGGAGAGAGAGAGAGAGGAGGAGAGCGGGAGAGAACAGAGAGAACAGAGAGAGGGAGAGAGAGAGGAGGAGAGAGGGAGAGAACAGAGAGAACAGAGAGAGAGAGAGAGAGAGGAGGAGAGAGGGAGAGAACAGAGAGAACAGAGAGAGAGACAGAGTAAATACACATCAATAATAATTAGGGCTGCGGCGGTCATTGCCTTTTGTCAGCTGGTGATTGTCATGCAAATAACAGCCGGTCTCACGGTTTTTGACCACAATTAACATAAATACGTTTAGCATCTCCAGCTTCCACTCAGACTACGAGCCACTGATGCGGTCCTTTGGAACATCGACATTTTAAAAAGTCCAATAAATCCATTTAAAGTGGAACTGACAGCGTTTTAGCAACATTAAATATGATAGAAATGTGTCCATATACACCCCTATATATACACCCCTATATATGTGTTCATATACACCCCTATATATACACCCCTATATATGTGTTCATATACACCCCTATAAATACACCCCTATATATACACCCTTATATATACACCCCTATATATGTGTTCATATACACCCCTATATATACACCCCTATATATACACCCCTATAAATACACCCCTATATATACACCCCTATATATGTGTTCATATACACCCCTATATATACACCCCTATATATACACCCCTATAAATGTGTTCATATACACCCCTATATATACACCCTTATATATACACCCCTATATATGTGTTCATATACACCCCTATAAATGTGTTCATATACACCCCTATATATACACCCCTATATATGTGTTCATATACACCCCCTATATATACACCCCTATATATGTGTTCATATACACCCCTATATATACACCCCTATATATACACCCCATATATATGTGTTCATATACACCCCTATAAATGTGTTCATATACACCCCTATATATATGTGTTCATATACACCCCTATAAATGTGTCCATATACACCCCTATATATACATCCCTATATATGTGTTCATATACACCCCTATAAATACACCCTTATATATACACCCCTATAAATGTGTTCATATACACCCCTATATATACACCCCTATATATGTGTTCATATACACCCCTATATATACACCCCTATATATACACCCCTATATATACACCCCTATATATGTGTTCATATACACCCCTATATATACACCCCTATATATGTGTTCATATACACCCCTATATATACACCCCTATATATGTGTTCATATACACCCTTATATATACACCCCTATAAATGTGTTCATATACACCCCTATATATACACCCCTATATATGTGTTCATATACACCCCTATATATACACCCCTATATATACACCCCTATATATGTGTTCATATACAGCCCTATATATACACCCCTATAAATGTGTTCATATACACCCCTATATATACACCCCTATATATACACCCCTATAAATGTGTTCATATACACCCCTATATATACACCCCTATAAATGTGTTCATATACACCCCTATATATACACCCCTATATATACACCTCTATAAATGTGTTCATATACACCCCTATATATACACCCCTATAAATGTGTTCATATACACCCCTATATATACACCCCTATATATACACCCCTATAAATGTGTTCATATACACCCCTATATATACACCCCTATAAATGTGTTCATATACACCCCTATATATACACCCCTATATATGTGTTCATATACACCCCTATATATACACCCCTATATATACACCCCTATATATGTGTTCATATACACCCCTATAAATACACCCCTATATATACACCCCTATATATGTGTTCATATACACCCCTATATATACACCCCTATAAATGTGTTCATATACACCCCTATATATACACCCCTATATGTGTTCATATACACCCCTATATATACACCCCTATATATACACCCCTATAAATGTGTTCATATACACCCCTATATATACACCCCTATACATGTGTTCATATACACCCCTATATATACACCCCTATATATACACCCCTATATGTGTTCATATACACCCCTATATATACACCCCTATAACTGTGTTCATATACACCCCTATATATACACCCCTATAAATGTGTTCATATACACCCCTATATATACACCCCTATATATGTGTTCATATACACCCCTATATATACACCCCTATATATGTGTTCATATACACCCCTATATATACACCCCTATATATACACCCCTATATATGTGTTCATATACACCCCTATATATACACCCCTATATATGTGTTCATATACACCCCTATATACACACCCCTATATATACACCCCTATATATGTGTTCATATACACCCCTATATATACACCCCTATATATACACCCCTATATATGTGTTCATATACACCCCTATAAATACACCCCTATATATACACCCCTATAAATGTGTTCATATACACCCCTATATATGTGTTCATATACACCCCTATATATGTGTTCATATACACCCCTATATATACACCCCTATATATACACCCCTATAAATGTGTTCATATACACCCCTATATATACACCCCTATATATACACCCCTATATGTGTTCATATACACCCCTATATATACACCCCTATATATACACCCCTATAAATGTGTTCATATACACCCCTATATATACACCCCTATAAATGTGTTCATATACACCCCTATATACGTGTTCATATACACCCCTATATATGTGTTCATATACACCCCTATATATACACCCCTATATATACACCCCTATATATGTGTTCATATACACCCCTATAAATACACCCCTATATATACACCCCTATAAATGTGTTCATATACACCCCTATATATGTGTTCATATACACCCCTATATATGTGTTCATATACACCCCTATATATGTGTTCATATACACCCCTATATATACACCCCTATAAATGTGTCCATATACACCCCTATATATACACCCCTATATATGTGTTCATATACACCCCTATATATACACCCCTATATATACACCCCTATAAATGTGTTCATATACACCCCTATATATACACCCCTATAAATGTGTTCATATACACCCCTATATATACACCCTTATATATACACCCCTATATATGTGTTCATATACACCCCTATAAATACACCCCTATATATACACCCTTATATATACACCCCTATATATGTGTTCATATACACCCCTATATATACACCCCTATATATACACCCCTATAAATACACCCCTATATATACACCCCTATATATGTGTTCATATACACCCCTATATATACACCCCTATATATACACCCCTATAAATGTGTTCATATACACCCCTATATATACACCCTTATATATACACCCCTATATATGTGTTCATATACACCCCTATATATACACCCCTATAAATGTGTTCATATACACCCCTATATATACACCCCTATATATGTGTTCATATACACCCCCTATATATACACCCCTATATATGTGTTCATATACACCCCTATATATACACCCCTATATATACACCCCATATATATGTGTTCATATACACCCCTATAAATGTGTTCATATACACCCCTATATATATGTGTTCATATACACCCCTATAAATGTGTCCATATACACCCCTATATATACATCCCTATATATGTGTTCATATACACCCCTATAAATACACCCTTATATATACACCCCTATAAATGTGTTCATATACACCCCTATATATACACCCCTATATATGTGTTCATATACACCCCTATATATACACCCCTATATATACACCCCTATATATACACCCCTATATATGTGTTCATATACACCCCTATATATACACCCCTATATATGTGTTCATATACACCCCTATATATACACCCCTATATATGTGTTCATATACACCCTTATATATACACCCCTATAAATGTGTTCATATACACCCCTATATATACACCCCTATATATGTGTTCATATACACCCCTATATATACACCCCTATATATGTGTTCATATACAGCCCTATATATACACCCCTATAAATGTGTTCATATACACCCCTATATATACACCCCTATATATACACCCCTATAAATGTGTTCATATACACCCCTATATATACACCCCTATAAATGTGTTCATATACACCCCTATATATACACCCCTATATATACACCTCTATAAATGTGTTCATATACACCCCTATATATACACCCCTATAAATGTGTTCATATACACCCCTATATATACACCCCTATATATACACCCCTATAAATGTGTTCATATACACCCCTATATATACACCCCTATAAATGTGTTCATATACACCCCTATATATACACCCCTATATATGTGTTCATATACACCCCTATATATACACCCCTATATATGTGTTCATATACACCCCTATAAATACACCCCTATATATACACCCCTATATATAAACCCCTATATATACACCCCTATATATGTGTTCATATACACCCCTATATATACACCCCTATAAATGTGTTCATATACACCCCTATATATACACCCCTATATGTGTTCATATACACCCCTATATATACACCCCTATATATACACCCCTATAAATGTGTTCATATACACCCCTATATATACACCCCTATACATGTGTTCATATACACCCCTATATATACACCCCTATATATACACCCCTATATGTGTTCATATACACCCCTATATATACACCCCTATAACTGTGTTCATATACACCCCTATATATACACCCCTATAAATGTGTTCATATACACCCCTATATATACACCCCTATATATGTGTTCATATACACCCCTATATATACACCCCTATATATGTGTTCATATACACCCCTATATATACACCCCTATATATACACCCCTATATATGTGTTCATATACACCCCTATATATACACCCCTATATATGTGTTCATATACACCCCTATATACACACCCCTATATATACACCCCTATATATGTGTTCATATACACCCCTATATATACACCCCTATATATACACCCCTATATATGTGTTCATATACACCCCTATAAATACACCCCTATATATACACCCCTATAAATGTGTTCATATACACCCCTATATATGTGTTCATATACACCCCTATATATGTGTTCATATACACCCCTATATATACACCCCTATATATACACCCCTATAAATGTGTTCATATACACCCCTATATATACACCCCTATATATACACCCCTATATGTGTTCATATACACCCCTATATATACACCCCTATATATACACCCCTATAAATGTGTTCATATACACCCCTATATATACACCCCTATAAATGTGTTCATATACACCCCTATATACGTGTTCATATACACCCCTATATATGTGTTCATATACACCCCTATATATACACCCCTATATATACACCCCTATATATGTGTTCATATACACCCCTATAAATACACCCCTATATATACACCCCTATAAATGTGTTCATATACACCCCTATATATGTGTTCATATACACCCCTATATATGTGTTCATATACACCCCTATATATGTGTTCATATACACCCCTATATATACACCCCTATAAATGTGTTCATATACACCCCTATATATACACCCCTATATATGTGTTCATATACACCCCTATATATACACCCCTATATATACACCCCTATATATGTGTTCATATACAGCCCTATATATACACCCCTATAAATGTGTTCATATACACCCCTATATATACACCCCTATATATACACCCCTATAAATGTGTTCATATACACCCCTATATATACACCCCTATAAATGTGTTCATATACACCCCTATATATACACCCCTATATATACACCTCTATAAATGTGTTCATATACACCCCTATATATACACCCCTATAAATGTGTTCATATACACCCCTATATATACACCCCTATATATACACCCCTATAAATGTGTTCATATACACCCCTATATATACACCCCTATAAATGTGTTCATATACACCCCTATATATACACCCCTATATATGTGTTCATATACACCCCTATATATACACCCCTATATATACACCCCTATATATGTGTTCATATACACCCCTATAAATACACCCCTATATATACACCCCTATATATAAACCCCTATATATACACCCCTATATATGTGTTCATATACACCCCTATATATACACCCCTATAAATGTGTTCATATACACCCCTATATATACACCCCTATATGTGTTCATATACACCCCTATATATACACCCCTATATATACACCCCTATAAATGTGTTCATATACACCCCTATATATACACCCCTATACATGTGTTCATATACACCCCTATATATACACCCCTATATATACACCCCTATATGTGTTCATATACACCCCTATATATACACCCCTATAACTGTGTTCATATACACCCCTATATATACACCCCTATAAATGTGTTCATATACACCCCTATATATACACCCCTATATATGTGTTCATATACACCCCTATATATACACCCCTATATATGTGTTCATATACACCCCTATATATACACCCCTATATATGTGTTCATATACACCCCTATATATACACCCCTATATATGTGTTCATATACACCCCTATATACACACCCCTATATATACACCCCTATATATGTGTTCATATACACCCCTATATATACACCCCTATATATACACCCCTATATATGTGTTCATATACACCCCTATAAATACACCCCTATATATACACCCCTATAAATGTGTTCATATACACCCCTATATATGTGTTCATATACACCCCTATATATGTGTTCATATACACCCCTATATATACACCCCTATATATACACCCCTATAAATGTGTTCATATACACCCCTATATATACACCCCTATATATACACCCCTATATGTGTTCATATACACCCCTATATATACACCCCAATATATACACCCCTATAAATGTGTTCATATACACCCCTATATATACACCCCTATAAATGTGTTCATATACACCCCTATATACACACCCCTATATATACACCCCTATATATGTGTTCATATACACCCCTATATATGTGTTCATATACACCCCTATATATACACCCCTATATATACACCCCTATATATGTGTTCATATACACCCCTATAAATACACCCCTATATATACACCCCTATAAATGTGTTCATATACACCCCTATATATGTGTTCATATACACCCCTATATATGTGTTCATATACACCCCTATATATGTGTTCATATACACCCCTATATATACACCCCTATAAATGTGTTCATATACACCCCTATATATACACCCCTATATATACACCCCTATATATACACCCCTATATATACACCCCTATAAATGTGTTCATATACACCCCTATATATACACCCCTATATATACACCCCTATAAATGTGTTCATATACACCCCTATATATACACCCCTATAAATGTGTTCATATACACCCCTATATATACACCCCTATAAATGTGTTCATATACACCCCTATATATACACCCCTATATATACACCCCTATAAATGTGTTCATATACACCCCTATATATACACCCCTATATATACACCCCTATAAATGTGTTCATATACACCCCTATATATACACCCCTATATGTGTTCATATACACCCCTATATATACACCCCTATATATACACCCCTATACATGTGTTCATATACACCCCCAGGAAGAGATATGACACTTAAAAAATACAAATCTGACAAGTCAGCACTTCGATATGGTTATCATAAATTCATAGAATGTTTGGGAATTACGTAGAGTAAGGCATTTGAGAAAATTCTATCGCGATATAGAATGGGAAAACAGCTGTGCATTTGGACAATTAATAGACACTGAGGTCAATTTAATCTAATAAAAACATCTGTCTTGTCCAGGACCGGAGTCTACACAGACCGGGGCGCCATAGCCAATCAGAGCTACATTAGGTCTATATGCAAATAAGCCATTTGCCACACGGGCCTGTCATCATTCACTTTGAACTGGACTGTGTGTTTACAGGCAGTAGGGCCTGTCATCATTCACTATGAACTGGACTGTGTGTTTACAGGCAGTTGGGCCTGTCATCATTCACTATGAACTGGACTGTGTGTTTACAGGCAGTAGGGCTTGTCATCATTCACTATGAACTGGACTGTGTGTTTACAGGCAGTAGGGCCTGTCATCATTCACTATGAACTGGACTGTGTGTTTACAGGCAGTAGGTCCTGTCATCATTCACTTTGAACTGGACTGTGTGTTTACAGGCAGTAGGGCCTGCCATCATTCACTATGAACTGGACTGTGTGTTTACAGGCAGTAGGGCTTGTCATCATTCACTATGAACTGGACTGTGTGTTTACAGGCAGTTGGGCCTGTCATCATTCACTATGAACTGGACTGTGTGTTTACAGGCAGTAGGGCCTGCCATCATTCACTATGAACTGGACTGTGTGTTTACAGGCAGTAGGGCCTGTCATCATTCACTATGAACTGGACTGTGTGTTTACAGGAAGTAGGGCCTGCCATCATTCACTATGAACTGGACTGTGTGTTTACAGGCAGTAGGGCCTGCCATCATTCACTTTGAACTGGACTGTGTGTTTACAGGCAGTAGGCCCTGCCATCAGTAGCAACAACGTGACTTTAGATCATTAGAATTCATTCAACAAAAGCCACAAAATCCACCTGAATGGATTTCTGCAAATATTAAATACCACGGGAGTCCTCTTACATTTGGGAACTACAGTCCAATTGATTAAACAACCAGGAAAAGGTCTCTCCCCTCAGTTATACACATCAACAACAACAAGATCAACAACTAATGCTAGCCAGAGAGAGATGAGCTAAACATCTCTCTCAGACTTTGTCAGCTAGCTGGCCGTCAAAATTACACTGATAAACGATGTGGAATAGTAGCCTGCTTGTCATTCTGCAGCTCGCCTGCCAATGCATTCTTGTCCCAACCCACGTTTTGACAACTGAATGGGAACTTGCCTGCCTGCCCGCCCATTTGATCAATGCCAAAAACATTTGATTGACAACTAAGAGTCACAAACAGTGCATTCAGTGCAACAGTATTCAGACCCCTTGACTTTTTTCCACATTTTGTTACATTACAGCCTCATTCTAAAATGTATTACATTGTTTTTTCCTCATCAATCTACACACAATAACCCATAATGACATCACAATACCCCATAATGACATCACAATACCCCATAATGACATCACAATAGCCCATAATGACATCACAATACCCCATAATGACATCACAATACCCCATAATGACGTCACAATACACCATCATGACATCACAATACCCCATCATGACATCACAATACCCCATCATGACATCACAATACCCCATAATGACGTCACAATACACCAGCATGACATCACAATACCCCATAATGACATCACAATACCCCATAATGACATCACAATACCCCATCATGACATCACAATACCCCATAATGACATCACAATACCCCATCATGACATCACAATACCCCATAATGACAAAGCAAAAACAGGTTTTTAGACATTTTTGCAAATGTCTAAAATTTGCTAAAAACCATCAGGTTCTTGGTCACCTCCCTGACCAAGGCCCTTCTCCCCCGATTGCTCAGTTTGGCCGAGCTGTCACGATCGTCAATGGGTGAGAGAGAGGACCAAGGCGCAGCGTGTGCAAAATACATTCTCTTTTATTTCGAGAAGGGAAAAAACACGCAACGAACACTATAACAAAACGAAACAAAACAACAAACGATCGTGAAGCAATAGACGTAAGTGCACACACAAGCTACAAACGTACAACATAGACAATTACCCACATTAACCTAGTGCCTATGGCTGTCTTAAATATGGCTCCCAATCAGAGACAATTAATGCCATCTGTCTCTGATTGAGAACCATTCAGGCAACCATAGACACAGCTAGACACCTACACTAAACACAAACCCATCTACTCTACTTAACCCCCTAAAACATACAACCACCCTAGACAATACAAAAACACATACCTTCCCCATGTCACACCCTGACCTAACTAAAATAATAAAGGAAACAAAGAATACTAAGGCCAGGGCGTGACAGTACCCCCCCCCCCAAAGGTGCGGACTCCGGCCGCAGAACCTGAAACAGAAGGGGAGGGTCCGGGGTGGCCCCCATCATGGCGGCGGCTCGGGCGCGGGACGAGGCCCCCACTCCACCATTGTCAATACCCGCTTTGGTGGCGCCTCTGGAGCGGCGACCCTTGTAGCAAGTCCCGGACTGAAGATCATCCCAGAGGGCGCCACCGGACGGATGGGTAGCTCCGGACTGAGGGGTAGCTCCGGACTGAGGGGTAGCTCCGGACTGAGGGGTAGCTCCGGACTGAGGGGTAGCTCATGACTGGAAGGCAGCTCATGACTGGAGGGCAGCTCCTGACTGGAGGGCAGCTCATGACTGGAGGGCAGCTCATGACTGGAGGGCAGCTCATGACTGGAAGGCAGCTCCGGACTGAGGGACGGCAGCTCCGGACTGAGGGACGGCGGCTCCGGACTGAGGGACGGCGGCTCCGGACTGAGGGACGGCGGCTCCGGACTGAGGGACGGCGGCTCCGGACTGAGGGACGGCAGCTCCGGACTGAGGGACTGCAGCTCCGGACTGAGGGACGGCAGCTCCGGACTGAGGGACGGCAGCTCCGGACTGAGAGACGGCAGCTCATGGCCGGCTGACGGATCTGGCTGCTCATGGCCGGCTGACGGATCTGGCTGCTCATGGCCGGCTGACGGATCTGGCTGCTCATGGCCGGCTGACGGATCTGGCTGCTCATGGCCGGCTGACGGATCTGGCTGCTCATGGCCGGCTGACGGATCTGGCTGCTCATGGCCGGCTGACGGATCTGGCTGCTCATTGCCGGCTGACGGATCTGGCTGCTCATGGCCGGCTGACGGATCTGGCTGCTCATGGCCGGCTGACGGATCTGGCTGCTCATGGCCGGCTGACGGATCTGGCTGCTCATGGCCGGCTGACGGATCTGGCTGCTCATGGCCGGCTGACGGATCTGGCTGCTCATGGCCGGCTGACGGATCTGGCTGCTCATGGCCGGCTGACGGATCTGGCTGCTCATGGCTGGCTGGCGGCTCTGGCAGATCCTGGCTGACTGGCGGCTCTGGCAGATCCTGGCTGGTTGGCGGCTCTGGCAGATCCTGGCTGACTGGCGGCTCTGGCAGATCCTGGCTGGTTGGCGGCTCTGGCAGATCCTGGCTGGTTGGCGGCTCTGGCGGATCCTGGCTGACTGGCGGCTCTAGCGGCTCCTGACTGACGAACGGCTCTGACGGCTCGGGACAGACGGGCGGCTCTAATGGCTCGGGACAGACGGATGGCTCTAATGGCGCTGGGCAGACGGATGGCTCTGGGCAGACGGATGGCTCAGATGGCGCTGGGCATACGGATGGCTCAGATGGCGCTGGGCAGACGGATGGCTCAGATGGGGCTGGGCAGACGGGCAGTTCAGGCGCCGCTGGGCAGACGGCAGACTCTGGCCGGCTGAGGCGCACTGTAGGCCTGGTGCGTGGTGCCGGAACTGGTGGTACCGGGCTGGGGACACGCACCTGAAGGCTAGTGCGGGGAGAAGGAACAGGGCATACTGGACCCTGGAGACGCACATTAGGCCTAGTGCGTGGTGCCGGAACTGGTGGTACCGGGCTGGGGACACGCATCTCAGGGCTAGTGCGGGGAGCAGCAACAGGACGCACAGGACTCTGGAGACGCACAGGAGGCTTGGTGCGTGGTGCCGGAACTGGTGGTACCGGGCTGGAGACACGCACCATAGGGCGAGTGCGTGGAGGAGGAACAGGGCTCTGGAGACACACTGGAAGCCTGGTGCGTGGTGTAGGCACTGGTGGTACTAGGCTGGGGCGGGGAGGTGGTGCCGGAAATACCGGACCGTGCAGGCGTACTGGCTCCCTTGAGCACTGAGCCTGCCCAACCTTACCTGGTTGTATGCTCCCCGTCGCCCGACCAGTGCGGGGAGGTGGAATAACCAGCACCGGGCTATGTAGGCGAACCGGGGACACCATGCGTAAGGCTGGTGCCATGTAAGCCGGCCCGAGGAGACGCACTGGTGGCCAGATGCGTTGGGCCGGCTTCATGACATCCGGCTCAATCCTCAATCTAGCCCTGCCAGTGCGGGGAGGTGGAATAACCCGCACCGGGCTATGAACACGTACAGGAGACACCATGCGCTCTACTGCGTAACACGGTGTCTGCCCGTACTCTCGCTCTCCACGGTAAGTACAGGGAGTATGCGCAGGTCTCCTACCTGACTTCGCCACACTCCCTTTTAGCCCCCCCCCCCCCCCCAAGACATTTTTGGGTTGTACTCGCGGGCTTCCAGCCTTGCTTCCGTGCTGCCTCCTCATATCGCCTCCTC
Source organism: Salvelinus namaycush (assembly GCF_016432855.1). Taxonomy (NCBI): domain Eukaryota; kingdom Metazoa; phylum Chordata; class Actinopteri; order Salmoniformes; family Salmonidae; genus Salvelinus; species Salvelinus namaycush. The sequence continues at coordinate 297,339 of NW_024058042.1, forward strand.
TCGGCTTTAGCTGCCTCCAGCTCTTCACGAGGGAGGCGATATTCTCCCGGTTGTGCCCAAGGACCCTTTCCATCCAGTATCTCCTCCCATGTCCATGAATCCTTTGTGTATTGCTCCTGTTGCTGCTTTACACGCCGCTTGGTCCGATTCTGGTGGGTAATTCTGTCACGATCGTCAATGGGTGAGAGAGAGGACCAAGGCGCAGCGTGTGCAAAATACATTGTCTTTTATTTCGAGAAGGGAAAAAACACGCAACGAACACTATAACAAAACGAAACAAAACAACAAACGATCGTGAAGCAATAAACGTAAGTGCACACACAAGCTACAAACGTACAACATAGACAATTACCCACATTAACCTAGTGCCTATGGCTGTCTTAAATATGGCTCCCAATCAGAGACAATTAATGCCATCTGTCTCTGATTGAGAACCATTCAGGCAACCATAGACACAGCTAGACACCTACACTAAACACAAACCCATCTACTCTACTTAACCCCCTAAAACATACAACCACCCTAGACAATACAAAAACACATACCTTCCCCATGTCACACCCTGACCTAACTAAAATAATAAAGGAAACAAAGAATACTAAGGCCAGGGCGTGACACGAGCAGACAACTCTAGGAAGAGTCTTGGTGTTTCCAAACTTCTTCCATTTAAGAATGATGAGGCCACTGTTCTTTGGGACCTTCAATGCTGCAGAAATGTTTTGGTACACTTTCCCAGATCTGTACCTCGACACAATCCTTTCTCTGAGCTCTAAGGACAATTCCTTCAACCTCATGGCTTGGTTTTTGCTCTGACGTGCACTGTCAACTGTGGGACCTTATATAGACATGTGTGTGCCTTTCCAAATCATGCCCAACCAATTGAATTTACCACAGGTGGACTCCAATCAAGTTGTAGAAACATCTCAAGGATGATCAATGGAAACAGGATGTACCTGAGCTCAATTTCAAGTCTCATAGCCAAGGCTCTGAATACTTATGTGAATAAAGTATTTCTGTTTTTTATTTGTAATAAATTTGCAAACATTTCTAAAAACCTGTTTTGTCATTGTGGGGTATTGTGTGTAGATTAATGAGGATTTTTAAAATCAATTTTAGAATAAGGCTATAACGTAACAAAATGTGGAAAAAGGGAAGGGGTCTGAATACTTTCCGAATGCCCTGTGGATAAGTCGTTCAAGTTCAGCTTAGCTAGTTAGCAAAGTGATTCATATTTCTAACCAAATGACACTTGCATCTCACCCACTCCTCCAATGGCATGACATTCTTCCAGCAGCTAGCTAGCTAGCTAATGTTAGGCGCTGTGTTTTAAACTTGCTAAATAAAAAGCTAGCTACATAAATAGATACGCTATAGCCCAGGGGTGTCAAACTCAATCAGTGCAAAAGGAATTCATGGGCCAGACGAGGACTATTTGTTTTTTTTTACAAAAGGAACTGGCAACTGCAACCCAAACTGGGGCGGGAGGTAGCCTAGTGGTTAGAGCGTTGGACTTGTAACCGAAAGGTGTGGCGGTAATATGGTCTCCTTAACAGCCGGTGTGGTGTGGTGGTAATATGGTCTCCTTAACAGCCGGTGTGGTGGTAATACGGTCTCCTTAACAGCCGGTGTGGTGTGGTGGTAATATGGTCTCCTTAACAGCCGGTGTGGTGGTAATATGGTCTCCTTAACAGCCGGTGTGGTGGTAATATGGTCTCCATAACAGCCGGTGTGGCGGTAATATGGTCTCCTTAACAGCCGGTGTGGTGTGGTGGTAATATGGTCTCCTTAACAGCCGGTGTGGTGGTAATATGGTCTCCTTAACAGCCGGTGTGGTGGTAACATGGTCTCCTTAACAGCCGGTGTGGTGGTAACATGGACTCCTTAACAGCCGGTGTGGTGGTAATATGGACTCCTTAACAGCCGGTGTGGTGGTAATATGGCCTCCTTAACAGCCGGTGTGGTGTGGTGGTAATATGGTCTCCTTAACAGCCGGTGTGGTGTGGTGGTAATATGGTCTCCTTAACAGCCGGTGTGGTGGTAATATGGTCTCCTTAACAGCCGGTGTGGTGTGGTGGTAATATGGACTCCTTAACAGCCGGTGTGGTGGTAATATGGTCTCCTTAACAGCCGGTGTGGTGTGGTGGTAATATGGGCTCCTTAACAGCCGGTGTGGTGGTAATATGGTCTCCTTAACAGCCGGTGTGGTGTGGTGGTAATATGGACTCCTTAACAGCCGGTGTGGTGGTAATATGGACTCCTTAACAGCCGGTGTGGTGTGGTGGTAATATGGTCTCCTTAACAGCCGGTGTGGTGGTAATATGGTCTCCTTAACAGCCGGTGTGGTGGTAATATGGTCTCCTTAACAGCCGGTGTGGTGGTAACATGGTCTCCTTAACAGCCTGTGTGGTGGTAATATGGTCTCCATAACAGCCTGTGTGGTGGTAATATGGACTCCTTAACAGCCGGTGTGGTGGTAATATGGTCTCCTTAACAGCCGGTGTGGTGTGGTGGTAATATGGTCTCCTTAACAGCCGGTGTGGTGTGGTGGTAATATGGTCTCCTTAACAGCCGGTGTGGTGTGGTGGTAATATGGTCTCCTTAACAGCCGGTGTGGTGGTAAAATGGTCTCCTTAACAGCCGGTGTGGTGGTAATATGGTCTCCTTAACAGCCGGTGTGGTGGTAACATGGTCTCCTTAACAGCCGGTGTGGTGTGGTGGTAATATGGTCTCCTTAACAGCCGGTGTGGTGGTAATATGGTCTCCTTAACAGCCGGTGTGGTGGTAATATGGTCTCCTTAACAGCCGGTGTGGTGTGGGGGTAATATGGTCTCCTTAACAGCCGGTGTGGTGGTAATATGGTCTCCTTAACAGCCGGTGTGGTGTGGTGGTAATATGGTCTCCTTAACAGCCGGTGTGGTGGTAATATGGTCTCCTTAACAGCCGGTGTGGTGTGGTGGTAATATGGCCTCCTTAACAGCCGGTGTGGTGGTGATATGGTCTCCATAACAGCCGGTGTGGTGGTAATATGGTCTCCATAACAGCCGGTGTGGTGGTAATATGGTCTCCTTAACAGCTGGTGTGGTGTGGTGGTAATATGGTCTCCTTAACAGCCGGTGTGGTGGTAATATGGTCTCCTTAACAGCCGGTGAGGTGTGGTGGTAATATGGTCTCCTTAACAGCCGGTGTGGTGGTAATATGTTCTCCTTAACAGCCGGTGTGGTGTGGTGGTAATGTGGTCTCCTTAACAGCCGGTGTGGTGGTAATATGGTCTCCTTAACAGCCGGTATGGTGTGGGGGTAATATGGTCTCCTTAACAGCCGGTGTGGGGGTATTATGGTCTCCTTAACAGCCGGTGTGGGGGTATTATGGTCTCCTTAACAGCCGGTGTGGTGTGGTGGTAACATGGTCTCCTTAACAGCCGGTGTGGTGGTAATATGGTCTCCTTAACAGCCGGTGTGGTGTGGTGGTAATATGGTCTCCTTAACAGCCGGTGTGGTGGTAATATGGTCTCCTTAACAGCCGGTGTGGTGTGGTGGTAATATGGCCTCCTTAACAGCCGGTGTGGTGGTAATATGGTCTCCTTAACAGCCGGTGTGGTGGTAATATGGTCTCCTTAACAGCCGGTGTGGTGGTAACATGGTCTCCTTAACAGCCTGTGTGGTGGTAATATGGTCTCCATAACAGCCTGTGTGGTGGTAATATGGACTCCTTAACAGCCGGTGTGGTGGTAATATGGTCTCCTTAACAGCCGGTGTGGTGTGGTGGTAATATGGTCTCCTTAACAGCCGGTGTGGTGTGGTGGTAATATGGTCTCCTTAACAGCCGGTGTGGTGTGGTGGTAATATGGTCTCCTTAACAGCCGGTGTGGTGGTAATATGGTCTCCTTAACAGCCGGTGTGGTGGTAACATGGTCTCCTTAACAGCCAGTGTGGTGGTAATATGGTCTCCTTAACAGCCGGTGTGGTGGTAAAATGGTCTCCTTAACAGCCGGTGTGGTGGTAATATGGTCTCCTTAACAGCCGGTGTGGTGGTAACATGGTCTCCTTAACAGCCGGTGTGGTGTGGTGGTAATATGGTCTCCTTAACAGCCGGTGTGGTGGTAATATGGTCTCCTTAACAGCCGGTGTGGTGGTAATATGGTCTCCTTAACAGCCGGTGTGGTGTGGTGGTAATATGGTCTCCTTAACAGCCGGTGTGGTGTGGTGGTAATATGGTCTCCTTAACAGCCGGTGTGGTGGTAATATGGTCTCCTTAACAGCCGGTGTGGTGTGGTGGTAATATGGTCTCCTTAACAGCCGGTGTGGTGGTAATATGGTCTCCTTAACAGCCGGTGTGGTGTGGTGGTAATATGGTCTCCTTAACAGCCGGTGTGGTGGTAATATGGTCTCCTTAACAGCCGGTGTGGTGTGGTGGTAATATGGCCTCCTTAACAGCCGGTGTGGTGGTGATATGGTCTCCATAACAGCCGGTGTGGTGGTAATATGGTCTCCTTAACAGCTGGTGTGGTGTGGTGGTAATATGGTCTCCTTAACAGCCGGTGTGGTGGTAATATGGTCTCCTTAACAGCCGGTGAGGTGTGGTGGTAATATGGTCTCCTTAACAGCCGGTGTGGTGGTAATATGTTCTCCTTAACAGCCGGTGTGGTGTGGTGGTAATGTGGTCTCCTTAACAGCCGGTGTGGTGGTAATATGGTCTCCTTAACAGCCGGTATGGTGTGGGGGTAATATGGTCTCCTTAACAGCCGGTGTGGGGGTATTATGGTCTCCTTAACAGCCGGTGTGGGGGTATTATGGTCTCCTTAACAGCCGGTGTGGTGTGGTGGTAACATGGTCTCCTTAACAGCCGGTGTGGTGGTAATATGGTCTCCTTAACAGCCGGTGTGGTGTGGTGGTAATATGGTCTCCTTAACAGCCGGTGTGGTGGTAATGTGGGCTCCTTAACAGCCGGTGAGGTGTGGTGGTAAAATGGTCTCCTTAACAGCCGGTGTGGTGGTAACATGGCCTCCTTAACAGCCGGTGTGGTGGTAACATGGTCTCCTTAACAGCCGGTGTGGTGTGGTGGTAATATGGTCTCCTTAACAGCCGGTGTGGTGGTAATATGGTCTCCTTAACAGCCGGTGTGGTGGTAATATGGACTCCTTAACAGCCGGTGTGGTGGTAATATGGTCTCCTTAACAGCCGGTGTGGTGTGGTGGTAATATGGTATCCTTAACAGCCGGTGTGGTGTGGTGGTAATATGGACTCCTTAACAGCCGGTGTGGTGGTAATATGGCCTCCTTAACAGCCGGTGTGGTGTGGTGGTAATATGGTCTCCTTAACAGCCGGTGTGGTGGTAATATGGCCTCCTTAACAGCCGGTGTGGTGTGGTGGTAATATGGCCTCCTTAACAGCCGGTGTGGTGGTGATATGGTCTCCATAACAGCCGGTGTGGTGGTAATATGGTCTCCTTAACAGCTGGTGTGGTGTGGTGGTAATATGGTCTCCTTAACAGCCGGTGTGGTGGTAATATGGTCTCCTTAACAGCCGGTGAGGTGTGGTGGTAATATGGTCTCCTTAACAGCCGGTGTGGTGGTAATATGGTCTCCTTAACAGCCGGTGTGGTGGTAATATGTTCTCCTTAACAGCCGGTGTGGTGTGGTGGTAATGTGGTCTCCTTAACAGCCGGTGTGGTGGTAATATGGTCTCCTTAACAGCCGGTATGGTGTGGGGGTAATATGGTCTCCTTAACAGCCGGTGTGGGGGTATTATGGTCTCCTTAACAGCCGGTGTGGGGGTATTATGGTCTCCTTAACAGCCGGTGTGGTGTGGTGGTAACATGGTCTCCTTAACAGCCGGTGTGGTGGTAATATGGTCTCCTTAACAGCCGGTGTGGTGTGGTGGTAATATGGTCTCCTTAACAGCCGGTGTGGTGGTAATGTGGGCTCCTTAACAGCCGGTGAGGTGTGGTGGTAACATGGTCTCCTTAACAGCCGGTGTGGTGGTAACATGGCCTCCTTAACAGCCGGTGTGGTGGTAACATGGTCTCCTTAACAGCCGGTGTGGTGTGGTGGTAATATGGTCTCCTTAACAGCCGGTGTGGTGGTAATATGGTCTCCTTAACAGCCGGTGTGGTGGTAATATGGACTCCTTAACAGCCGGTGTGGTGGTAATATGGTCTCCTTAACAGCCGGTGTGGTGGTAATATGGTCTCCTTAACAGCCGGTGTGGTGGTAATATGGTCTCCTTAACAGCCGGTGTGGTGTGGTGGTAATATGGTATCCTTAACAGCCAGTGTGGTGTGGTGGTAATATGGTCTCCTTAACAGCCGGTGTGGTGGTAATATGGCCTCCTTAACAGCCGGTGTGGTGTGGTGGTAATATGGGCTCCTTAACAGCCGGTGTGGTGGTAATATGGTCTCCTTAACAGCCGGTGTGGTGTGGTGGTAATATGGTCTCCTTAACAGCCGGTGTGGTGGTAATATGGTCTCCTTAACAGCCGGTGTGGTGGTAATATGGTCTTTTTAACAGCCGGTGTGGTGTGGTGGTAATATGGTCTCCTTAACAGCCGGTGTGGTGGTAACATGGTCTCCTTAACAGCCGGTGTGGTGGTAATATGGTCTCCTTAACAGCCGGTGTGGTGTGGTGGTAATATGGTCTCCATAACAGCCGGTGTGGTGGTAATATGGTCTCCTTAACAGCCGGTGTGGTGTGGTGGTAATATGGCCTCCTTAACAGCCGGTGAGGTGTGGTGGTAATATGGTCTCCTTAACAGCCGGTGAGGTGTGGTGGTAATATGGTCTCCTTAACAGCCGGTGTGGTGGTAATATGGTCTCCTTAACAGCCGGTGTGGTGTGGTGGTAATATGGTCTCCTTAACAGCCGGTGTGGTGTGGTGGTAATATGGTCTCCTTAACAGCCGGTGTGGTGGTAATATGGTCTCCTTAACAGCCGGTGTGGTGATAATATGGTCTCCTTAACAGCCGGTGTGGTGGTAATATGGTCTCCTTAACAGCCGGTGTGGTGGTAATATGGTCTCCTTAACAGCCGGTGTGGTGATAATATGGTCTCCTTAACAGCCGGTGTGGTGGTAATATGGTCTCCTTAACAGCCGGTGTGGTGGTAATATGGTCTCCTTAACAGCCGGTGTGGTGGTAACATGGTCTCCATAACGGTGAAATATATGGAGTAAGAAGTAAAGACAATGGTCTCTCTCTGTCTCCCTGTCTCTCCGTCTCTCTCTCTCTCTCCGTCTCTCTCTCTCTCTCTCTCCGTCTCTCTCTCTCTCTCTCCGTCTCTCTCTCTCTCTCCGTCTCTCTCTCTCTCTCGCTCTCTCCGTCTCTCTCTCTCCGTCTCTCTCTCTCCGTCTCTCTCTCTCCGTCTCTCTCTCTCTCTCTCCGTCTCTCTCTCTCTCCGTCTCTCTCTCTCTCTCTCTCTCCGTCTCTCTCTCTCTCTCTCTCTCCGTCTCTCTCTCTCTCCGTCTCTCTCTCTCCGTCTCTCTCTCTCTCTCTCCGTCTCTCTCTCTCTCTCCGTCTCTCTCTCTCTCTGTCTCTCTGTCTCTCTTTCACCTCATAGCTGTGCTCTCTCTCAGAGCATTGGGCCATTAACCGAAAGGTTGCTGGATCGAATCCCCTAGCTGACAAGGTAAAAACCTGCCGCTGAGCAAGGCCGTTAACCCACTGTTCCCCAGGTGCCAAAGACGTGGATGTCGAGTGCGGGGAGGAGGAACAGGGCTCTGGCGATGCACTGGAAGCCTGGTGCGTGGTGTAGGCACTGGTGGTACTGGGCTGGGGCGGGAAGGTGGCGCCGGATATACCGGACCGTGAAGGAGGACACGCGCTCTTGAGCACCAAGCCTCTCCAACCTTACCAGGTTGAATGGTCCCCGTAGCCCTGCCAGTGCGGCGAGGTGGAACAACCCGCACTGGGCTATGCAGGCGAACCGGGGACACCACCTGTAAGGCTGGTGCCATGTACGCCGGCCCGAGGAGACGTACTGGAGGCCAGATACGTTGGGCCGGCTTCATGACATCCAGCTCGATGCCCAACCTAGCCCTCCCAGTGCGGCAAGGTGGAATAGCCCGCACTGGGCTAAGCACGCGTACTGGGGACACCGTGCGCTTTACCGCATAACACGGTGTCTGACCAGTACGACGCCCTCTCACTCCACGGTAAGCCCGGGGAGTTGGCTCAGACTGTGGCCTGCTGGAGGTCATTTTGCAGGGCTCTGGCAGTGCTACTCCTTGCACAAAGGCGGAGGTAGCGGTCCTGCTGCTGGGTTGTTGCCCTCCTACGGCCTCCTCCACATCTCCTGATGTACTGGCCTGTCTCCTGGTAGCGCCTCCATGCTCTGGACACTACGCTGACAGAAACAGCAAACCTTCTTGCCACAGCTCGCATTGATGTGCCATCCTGGATGAGCTGCACTACCTGAGCCACTTGTGTGGGTTGTAGACTCCGTCTCATGCTACCACTAGAGTGAGAGCACCGCCAGCATTCAAAAGTGACCAAAACATCAGCCAGGAAGCATAGGAACTGAGAAGTGGTCTGTGGTCACCACCTGCAGAACCACTCCTTTATTGGGGGTGTCTTGCTAATTGCCTATAATTTCCACCTTTTGTCTATTCCATTTGCACAACAGCATGTGCAATTTATTGTCAATCAGTGTTGCTTCCTAAGTGGACAGTTTGATTTCACAGAAGTGTGATTGACTTGAAGTTACATTGTGTTGTTTAAGTGTTCCCTTTATTTTTTTGAGCAGTGTATTAGGAGGCTTGTTTTGTGTTGGGATTTTGTGGGTGATTGTTACCTGTCTCTGTGTTTGTGTTCTGCACCAGATAGGTCTGTATCGGTTTTGCACATTTGTTATTTTGTAGGTTGTTTGTAGTGTTTCTCTTGTGTTTGTATTAAACATGTTTAACACTAGCCGCGCTGCATTTTGGTCCTCTCCTTCACCCCTGGAAGAAAACCTTTACAACTGGTTGCCCTTTTCTTGTGGCAACAGGTCACAAATCTTGCTGCTGTGATGGCACACTGTGGAATTTCTCCCAGTAGATATGGGAGTTTATCAAAATTGGATTTGTTTTCTAATTCTTTGTGGATCTGTGTAATCTGAGGGAAATATGTCTCTCTAATATGGTCATACATTTGGCAGGAGGTTAGGAAGTGCAGCTCAGTTTCCACCTCATTTTGTGGGCAGTGAGCACATAGCCTGTCTTCTCTTGAGAGCCAGGTCTGCCTACGGTGGCCTTTCTCAATAGCAAGGCTATGCTCACTGAGTCTGTACATAGTCAAATATTTCCTTAAGTTTGGGTCAGTCACAGTGGTCAGGTATTCTGCCACTGTGTAATCTCTGTTTAGGGCCAAATAGCATTCTACTAAAATATAATTACTTGACACATTGGAAAGAATTTACCAAAAAACAGAGCAATGATTTGGTTGGGTCTAATTGTGCTGCTGTCCTGGGGCTCTGTAGGGTCTGTTTGTGTTGTTGTCCTGGGGCTCTGTGGGGTCTGTTTGTGTTGCTGTCCTGGGGCTCTGTGGGGTCTGTTTGTGTTGCTGTCCTGGGGCTCTGTGGGGTGTGTTTGTGTTGCTGTCCTGGGGCTCTGTGGGGTCTGTTTGTGTTGCTGTCCTGGGGCTCTGTGGGGTCTGTTTGTGTTGCTGTCCTGGGGCTCTGTGGGGTCTGTTTGTGTTGCTGTCCTGGGGCTCTGGGGGGTCTGTTTGTGTTGTTGTCCTGGGGCTCTGTGGGGTCTGTTTGTGTTGCTGTCCTGGGGCTCTGTGGGGTCTGTTTGTGTTGCTGTCCTGGGGCTCTGTGGGGTCTGTTTGTGTTGCTGTCCTGGGGCTCTGTGGGGTCTGTTTGTGTTGCTGTCCTGGGGCTCTGGGGGGTCTGTTTGTGTTGTTGTCCTGGGGCTCTGGGGGGTCTGTTTGTGTTGCTGTCCTGGGGCTCTGTGGGGTGTGTTTGTGTTGCTGTCCTGGGGCTCTGGGGGGTCTAATTGTGTTGCTGTCCTGGGGCTCTGTGGGGTGTGTTTGTGTTGCTGTCCTGGGGCTCTGTGGGGTCTGTTTGTGTTGCTGTCCTGGGGCTCTGTGGGGTCTGTTTGTGTTGCTGTCCTGGGGCTCTGTGGGGTGTGTTTGTGTTGCTGTCCTGGGGCTCTGTGGGGTCTGTTTGTGTTGCTGTCCTGGGGCTCTGTGGGGTCTGTTTGTGTTGCTGTCCTGGGGCTCTGTGGGGTCTGTTTGTGTTGCTGTCCTGGGGCTCTGTGGGGTGTGTTTGTGTTGCTGTCCTGGGGCTCTGTGGGGTGTGTTTGTGTTGCTGTCCTGGGGCTCTGTGGGGTGTGTTTGTGTTGCTGTCCTGGGGCTCTGGGGGGTCTGTTTGTGTTGCTGTCCTGGGGCTCTGGGGGGTCTGTTTGTGTTGCTGTCCTGGGGCTCTGGGGGGTCTGTTTGTGTTGCTGTCCTGGGGCTCTGTAGGGTCTAATTGTGCTGCTGTCCTGGGGCTCTGGGGGGTCTGTTTGTGTTGCTGTCCTGGGGCTCTGGGGGGTCTGTTTGTGTTGCTGTCCTGGGGCTCTGTGGGGTCTTATTGTGTTGTTGTCCTGGGGCTCTGTGGGGTCTGTTTGTGTTGTTGTCCTGGGGCTCTGTGGGGTCTGTTTGTGTTGCTGTCCTGGGGCTCTGTGGGGTCTGTTTGTGTTGCTGTCCTGGGGCTCTGTGGGGTCTGTTTGTGTTGCTGTCCTGGGGCTCTGTGGGGTCTGTTTGTGTTGCTGTCCTGGGGCTCTGTGGGGTCTGTTTGTGTTGCTGTCCTGGGGCTCTGTGGGGTCTGTTTGTGTTGCTGTCCTGGGGCTCTGTGGGGTCTGTTTGTGTTGTTGTCCTGGGGCTCTGTGGGGTCTGTTTGTGTTGCTGTCCTGGGGCTCTGTGGGGTCTGTTTGTGTTGCTGTCCTGGGGCTCTGTGGGGTCTGTTTGTGTTGCTGTCCTGGGGCTCTGTGGGGTCTGTTTGTGTTGCTGTCCTGGGGCTCTGTGGGGTCTGTTTGTGTTGCTGTCCTGGGGCTCTGTGGGGTCTGTTTGTGTTGCTGTCCTGGGGCTCTGTGGGGTCTGTTTGTGTTGCTGTCCTGGGGCTCTGTGGGGTCTGTTTGTGTTGCTGTCCTGGGGCTCTGTGGGGTCTGTTTGTGTTGCTGTCCTGGGGCTCTGTGGGGTCTGTTTGTGTTGCTGTCCTGGGGCTCTGTGGGGTCTGTTTGTGTTGCTGTCCTGGGGCTCTGTGGGGTCTGTTTGTGTTGCTGTCCTGGGGCTCTGTGGGGTCTGTTTGTGTTGCTGTCCTGGGGCTCTGTGGGGTCTGTTTGTGTTGCTGTCCTGGGGCTCTGTGGGGTCTAATTGTGTTGCTGTCCTGGGGCTCTGTAGGGTCTGTTTGTGTTTGTGAACAGAGCCCCAGGACCAGCTTGCTTAGGGGACTCTTCTCCAGGTTCATCTCTCTGTAGGTGATGGCTTTGTTATGGAAGGTTTGGGAATCGCTTCCTTTCAGGGGGTTGTAGAATGTAATGGCTCTTTTCTGGATTTTGATAATTATCGGCCTAATTCTGCTCTGCATTATTTGGTGTTTTACGTTGTACACAGAGGATATTTTTGCAGAATTCTGCATGCTGAGTCCCAATTTCGTGTTTGTCCCATTTAGTGAATTATTGGTTGCTGAGGGGACCCCAGACCTCACAACCATAAAGGGCAATGGGCTCTATGACAGATTCAAGTATTTTTAGCCAGATCCTAATTGGTATGTTGAATTTTATGTTCCTTTTGATGGCATAGAAGGCCCTTCTTGCCTTGTCTCTCAGATCGTTCACAGCTTTGTGGAAGTCACCTGTGGTGCTGATGTTTAGGCCGAGGTATGTATAGTTTTTTGTGTGTTCTAGGACAATGGTGTCTAGATGGAATTTGTATTCGTGGTCCTGGCGACTGGACCTTTTTTGGAACACCATTATTTTGGTCTTACTGAGATTTACTGTCAGGGCCCAGGTCTGGCAGAATCTGTGCAGAAGATCTATGTGCTGCTGTAGGCCCTACTTGGTTGGGGACAGAAGCACCAGATCATCAGCAAACAGTAGACATTTGACTTCAAATTCTAGTAGTGTGAGGCCGGGTGCTGCAGAATGTTCTAGTGCCCTCGCCAATTTGTTGATATATATGTTGAAAAGGCTGGGGCTCAAGCTGCATCTCTGTCTCACCCCACGGCCCTGTCTCACCCCACGGCCCTGTCTCACCCCACGGCCCTGTGGAAAGAACTTTGTTTTTTCCTCCAACACCACTTTCCATCAATTTGTATAGCAGACCCTCATGCCAAATTGAGTCAAAGGCTTTTTTGAAGTCAACAAAGCATGAATACTTTGTTTTAGTTTGTTTGTTTGCCAATTAGGGTGTGCAGAGTGAATACGTGGTCTGTCGTACGGTAATTTGATAAAAAGCCAATTTGACATTTGGTCAGTACATTGTTTTCTCTGAGGAAATGTACAAGTCTGCTGTTAATGATAATTCAGAGGATTTTCCCAAGGTTGCTGTTGACTCATATCCCACGGTAGTTATTGGGGTCAAATTTGTTTCCACTTTTGTGAATTGGGGTGATCAGTCCTTGGTTCCAAATATTGGGGAAGATGCCATAGCTGAGGATGAGTTTAGGTTTAGCCAATTGGAATTTGTATGTCTCTCTCGCGCTCTCTTTCGCCTCACCTCATAGCTGTGCTCATCAGAACACAGTTTCCCCAGGGAGATCTGGGTCTTGACCCTGCGGACAGCACACTCCTTATCAGACAGGCCGTCTGACTGGGTGTTGATGTCGATGGGGATGTCAGGTGTGTGGGATAGCAGCTCATCCAGGTGGTCCTCCTGAGAGGCTGAGAAGAGCTCCAGGGGTCCGCTGTGGGAGCGGTCACTGGTGTTGCCCTCCTCTTCCTCAGATACAGACAGGTTCTCTGAGCTGAAGGTGGAGTAGGACTGGAACGACCTCATACAGCGGTGAGGTCTGGGGGAGGGGGAGGAGAGATAGAGGGAGAAATAGGAGAGAGAGGGAGGAGGGGGAGGAGAGAGGAGAGGGAGGAGGGAGAGGAAAGAGAGGAGAGAAGAGAGAGAGAGTTAATGTGAGTAAAAGACAACTGTTAGGAATCAATCCAGTTGTATATGTCAGCTGGTAAAACCCGTTAGAGGAGGATTGTGAACATGAATAGCTGAGGAGCAGTGATGAAAATTATAGTAACGATTCATATGAGGAGCAGCCTCTCACCTCTGTCTCCGTGGAAACTCCACCTCACTGTCCACCTCCCCCTCCTCCTCCTCTGACGACTCATCACCAGCCTGAGGGACGAGAAATGACAGACAGTTAGACATTAGAACACCTGCTGGCCAGCCTCCTTCACAGACAAGCACTTTAAAAAACAGTCAGCCGTGTGAACGAACTGAGCTACAGAGGAACCACCATCCCCTTTAAGACAGTCAGCCGTGTGAACGAACTGAGCTACAGAGGAACCACCATCCCCTTTAAGACAGTCAGCCGTGTGAACGAACTGGGCTACAGAGGAACCACCATCCCCTTTAAGACAGTCAGCCGTGTGAACGAACTGAGCTACAGAGGAACCACCCCATCCCCTTTAAGACAGTCAGCCGTGTGAACGAACTGGGCTACAGAGGAACCACCATCCCCTTTAAGACAGTCAGCCGTGTGAACGAACTGAGCTACAGAGGAACCACCCCATCCCCTTTAAGACAGTCAGCCGTGTGAACGAACTGGGCTACAGAATTTAGACAGGCTTCTGCTAATGTACAATTCTCTGAAGTGACAGGGTTAGGGTTAGGGAGCAATCTCAGCATTTATACTAATAACTGTACATATTTGACGCTCCCAGAAGGAGGTAAAACTCCTCTCTCTCTCTCTGTCTTTGTCTCTGTCTTACCTTCCTCAGGGGCCTGAGGTTGCGTGGGAGGCCAGCTCCAGAGGGTAAGCTGCTCTTCCGAGCTGTATCCTGCTTCTCCTGCTGCTCTCCCTCTGCCGTGGGGTCAGGTCCTCTGGACAGGGAGGGGGACGAGCCCTGACAGGTGGACAACAGGGAGTAGTGTGGCAGCTCTGGGTGGCTGGGGGCCGGGGGGGTCTCCTGGCAGTGCAGGCAGCCTGGGAAGGGGTGTGTCAGGCAGCAGGGACACAGTGTCCCACCCCTCCCCCCGGGACCCCTGGGGCCTGACACAGAGATGCTGCGCTGGCGTGAGTCTGACACCACGGCCATAGAGATGAGGTCAGGGCTGGTGCCGGACAGGCGGCGTTGGAGGTGGTCTGTCTGGGGGCTTCGCAGGGCCGCGGCCGGGCCGAAGTAACGCAGGTTGTTGGCACAGTTGACCACCCCTTCCTCTCTGTTCTTCAGGGGCAGCAGAGGGCCCTGTGGTGGGGGGTGGTGGTGGTGCTCGTAGTGCTCTTGGACAGCACACCCGGTGGCAGGATGATGGTAGTGCTCCCCTAGAGGCTGGGGCTGGTAGTGGTCTTTGAGGGGTTGTTGCTCCTCCGTAGCTTCCGCCCCCGGCCCGGTCTTCAGAACCCCGGGGAAGTCGCTGTGGGAACCCTTGCTGTTGGCACGGCGGTGCCGGGGCTTGCTGCGGTACCTCTGCTTGCCAGGTGGTGTGGAAACCTTGGGGCTGGCAGAGAGGGGCGAGGGGGATGAGAGCACCTCCACACTGAGGATACCTTCGGAACGCAGCAGGTCCGGCCTTGAGGGGTAGAGGTTAAAGGTCAGGGTGTGGTGTCAGTAGTAGTATACTAACACTGCTTATAAAACAATACAAACATACTCGTCCAGGAACATAAATGGTATGAGGGAGAAGTAAACCCTGCCCATACATGCCATTCACCATCTTTTATAAAGTGACCTCTGACCTCTTAGCAGGGGGCATCCCAGTCTTGTGGGAAATGCTGCCTTTCTTCTTGATGAATTTCTCTACGGTGTTGGGCCTGACGATGGGACGCACCAGGTGGGAACGCTTGTAGTTACCTGGATACTTCTTCTCCACAGCCAGCTCTCTCCTACGGGGGGTTTATGGAGTGATGAGACACTGATGACTCAGTCTAACTGTGTTGGAGATCTGGGGACATTGACAGCCTATTGACAGATGCCTAACCCTAAGCATTAGTCTGTCATGCCTTGTCACCCAGAGAGCAGAAACAGACTAACAGACTCTATATTATTACCACAGATGTCAAAATTAACACCGTAAAACCTCTTAAGGATCGGACCCTTTTAAAAAAAAATTCTCCTAAAATGACATACCCAAATCTAACTGCCTGTAGCTCAGGACCTGAAGCAAAGCTATGCATATTATTGATACCATTTGAAAGGAAACACTTTGAAGTTTGTGGAAATGTGAAATGAATGTAGGAGAATATAACACATTAGATCTGGTGAAAGATAATACAAAGAAAAAACATGCAATTTGTTTTTTGTTCCATCATTTTTGAAATGCAAGAGAAAGATCACGTGTACGTGTGAGTATGTTATTGTGTGTGTATAGTGAGTATGTTATTGTGTGTGTATAGTGAGTATGTTATTGTGTGTGTATAGTGAGTATGTTATTGTGTCTGTATGCATGTGTCTGTGCCTATGTTTGTGTTGCTTCAGTCCCTGCTGTTCCATAAGGTGTACTGTTATCAAATTTTACTGCTTGCATGAGTTACTTGATGTGGAATAGAGTTCCATGTAGTCGTGGTCCGGACCTCTGGCAGTCTCTATGGGGGTGCCACGGGGTTCAATTCTCGGGCCGACTCTCTTCTCTGTATACATCATTGATGTCACTCTTGCTGCTGGTGATTCTCTGATCCACCTCTACGCTGACGACACCATTCTGTATAGTTCTGGCCCCTCTTTGGACACTGTGTTAACTAACCTCCAGATGAGCTTCAATGCCATACAACTCTCCTTCCGTGGCCTCCAACTGCTCTTAAATGCAAGTAAAACTAAATGCATGCTCTTCAACCGATCGCTGCCCACACCTGCCCGCCCGTCCAGCATCACTACTCTGGACGGTTCTGACTTAGAATATGTGGACAACTACAAATACCTAGGTGTCTGGTTAGACTGTAAACTCTCCTTCCAGACTCACATAAAGCATCTCCAATCCAAAATTAAATCTAGAATCGGCTTCCTATATCGCAACAAAGCATCCTTCACTCATGCTGCCAAACATACCCTCGTAAAACTGACTATCCTACCGATCCTTGACTGCGATGTCATTTACAAAATAGCCTCCAACACTCTACTCAGCAAACTGGATGCAGTCTATCACAGTGCCATCCGTTTTGTCATCAAAGCCCCATACACTACCCACCACTGCGACCTGTATGCTCTCGTTGGTTGGCCCTCGCTTCATACTCGTCGCCAAACCCACTGGCTACAGGTTATCTATAAGTCTCTGCTAGGTAAAGCCTCGCCTTATCTCAGCTCACTGGTCACCATAGCAGCACCCACCCATAGCAGCAACCACTCGTAGCACACGCTCCAGCAGGTATTTCTCACTGGTCACCCCCAAAGCCAATTCCTCATTTGGCCGCCTTTCCTTACAGTTCTCTGCTGCCAATGACTGGAACGAAATGCAAAAATCACTGAGGCTGGAGACTCATATCTCCCTCACTAGCTTTAAGCACCAGCTGTCAGAGCAGCTCACAGATTACTGCACCTGTACACAGCCCATCTGTAAACAGCCCATCTAACTACCTCATCCCCTCACTGTATTTATTTTATTTATCTTGCTCCTTTGCACCACAGTATCTCTACTTGCACATTCATCTTCTGCACATCTACCATTCCAGTGTTTAATTGCTATATTGTAATTATTTCGCCACAATGGCCTATTTATTGCTTTACCTCCCTTATCTTACCTCATTTGCACTCACTGTATATAGACTTCTTGTTTTCTTTTTTTCTACTGTAGTATTGACTGTATGTTTTATTTATTCCATGTGTAACTCTGTGTTGTCGTATGTGTCGAATTGCTATGCTTTATCTTGGCCAGGTCGCAATTGCAAATGAGAACTTGTTCTCAACTGGCTTACCTGGTTAAATAAAGGTGAAATAAAAAATAAATTAAAAATAGCTCTATGTAGTACTGTGCCCCTCCCATAGTCTGTTCTGGACTTGGGGACTGTGAAGAGACCTCTGGTGGCATGTCTTGTGGGGTATGCATGGGTGGACTGTGAAGAGACCTCTGGTGACATGTCCTGAGGGGTATGCATGGGTGTCTGAGCTGTGTGCTAGTAGTTCAGACAGCTCAGTGCATTCAACAAGTCAATACCTCTCATAAATACAAGCAGTGATGAAGTCAATCTCTCCTCCACTTTGAGCCAGGAGAGATTGACATGCATATTATTAATGTTAGCTCTCTGTGTACATCCAAGGGCCAGCATTTTTGTGGCAGCTGACCACATGACTGAACAGACAAAACTAGGGCCTGTAGGACCTGCCTTGTTGATAGTGTTGGTGAAGGTAGAGCAGCGCTTTATTATGGACAGATTTCTCACCATCTTAGCTACTGTTGTTTTGACTATGACAGTTTACAATCCAGGGTTACTCCAAGCAGTTTAGTCATCTCAATTTGCTCAATTTCCACATTATTTATTACAAGGTTTAGGGTTTAGTGAATGATTTGTCCCAAATACAATGTTTTTTAGTTTTAGAAATATTTAGTGCTAATTTATTCCTTGCCACCCACTCTGAAACTAACTGCAGCTCTTTGTTAGGTGTTGCAGTCATTTCAGTCGCTGTAATAGCTGACGTGTATAGTGTTGAGTCATCCGCATACATAGACACACTGGCCTTACTAAAAATCCAGTGGCATGTCGTTAGTAAAAATTGAAAAAAGTAATGGGCCTAGACAGCTGCCTTGGGGAATTCCTGCTTCTACCTGGATTATGTTGGATAGGCTTCCATTAAAGAACACCCTCTGTGTTCTGTTAGACAGGTAACTCTTTATCCACATTACAGCAGGGGGTGTAAAGCCATAACACATATGTTTTTCCAGCAGCAGACTATGATCGATAATGTCAAACCTATAAAAATAAAAAAAGATCGATAATTGCAAAAGCCGCCTAACAAAACAGCCCCCCCAATCTTTTTAGCATCAATTTCTCTCAGCCAATCATCCGTTATATGTGTAAGTGCTGTACTGGTTGAATGTCCTTCCCTATAAGCCTGAGGGACACACTTTCTAGTAGTCTTAAATAGATATGGCAAATAGGAGTGGCAATATTGTCCGCTAATATCCTCAGTAATTTTCCATCCAGGTTGTCAGACCCCGGTGGTTTGTCATTGTTGATAGACAACAATCATTTTTTCACCTCTTCCACACTCATTTTACGGAATTCACAATTACAATGCTTGTCTTTCTAATTTGGTCAGATATACTTAGTGTCAGCGTTTGTTGCTGGCATGTCATATGCCTAAATGTGATAATCTTGCCAATAAAAAAATAATTAAAGTAGTTGGTAATATCAGTTGGTTTTGTGATGAGTTTGCCTCAGATCATCAGTTCATTTAAGGTGCTCCAAATCTTTTTCCTATCATTCTTTATGTAATTTATCTTTGTTTTATAGTGTAGTTTCTTCTTCTTTTCATTCAGTTTAGTCACATGATTTCTCAATTTGCAGTACGATTGCCAATCGGTTGTGCAGCCAGACTTATTTGCCATTCCTTTAGCCTCATCGCTCTCAACCATTCCATTTTTCAATTCCTCATCAATCCAAGGAGATTTAACAGTTTTAATAGTCATTTTCTTAATGGGTGCTTATTAGTAACTGGAATAAGAAATGTCATAAATGTGTCAAGTGCAGTGTCTAGTTTCTTCTCATTACACACCACAGACCAACAAATATTCTTTACATCAACATAGGAATCAGTACAAAACTTATTGCATGACCTCTTATACACTATATTAGGCCCAGCCTTTGGAACTTTGGTTTACCTAGATATGGCTACTATAGCTAATTTCTGCAGCATTAGTAAAGATGTGATTAATACAGGATTTAATTCCTGTGCTGTTTGTAACGACCCTGGTAGGTTGACTGAAAACCTGAACCAGGTTGCAGGCACTGGTTACAGTTTGAAGCTTTTTCTTGAGTGGGCAGCTTGATGAAAGCCAGTCAATATTTATTTCACACCTCTGTTAATATCACATGCATTTCACACATGTTATCAAGATACTGACTGTTATCACTTGGTGGTCTATAGCAGCTTCCCACCAGAATGGGCTTTAGGTGAGGCAGATGAACCTGTAGCCATATTACTTCAACAGTATCTAACATGAGATCCTCTCTAAGCTTTACAGGAATGTGATTCTGAATATAAACAGCAACACCTCCCCGTTGGCATTTCTGTCTTTTCGGTAGATGTTATAACCTTGTATTGCTACCACTGTATCATCAAAGGTATTGTCTAAGGAAGTTTCAGAGATAGTCAGAATGAATGTCATCTGTTATTAGTACATTTTTGATTTCATGAACCTTGTTTCTTAAGCTACATACAGTAAATACTTATTTTCCAGCATAATTTGCAAATAAATTCATTTAAAAAAATACTACAATGTGATTTTCTGGATTTTTTCTCATTTTGTCTGTCATAGTTGAAGTGTACCTATGATGAAAATTACAGGCCTCTCTCATCTTTTTAAGTGGGAGGAACTTGCACAATTGGTGGCTGACTAAATACTTTTTTGCCCCACTGTATGTTAATATGGGCTATTTTGATAAGTCATTGTCTCAACGCAGCCTTATAGTGCTGTGAAAGGATCCAGGAACCCAAATGATTTGGGTGGATCCCATCCTCCTTATAAAACCTGTCATGTTTCCAAAAGGTATTGAAATGGTCAACAAAAGTTACACCCATTGAGCTGCAATAATCACATAGCCAGATGTTAACTTCTTAGCGCTAGGGGTCAGATAATCACATAGCCAGATGTGAAGAGATGGAATCCTGCTAAAGCGTTCAATGCCATGATCAGAGATGGCACAGGGCCAGATATGATCAGAGATGGCACAGGGCCAGATATGATCAGAGAGGGCACAGGGCCAGATATGATCAGAGATGGCACAGGGCCAGATATGATCAGAGATGGCACAGGGCCAGATATGATCAGAGAGGGCACAGGGCCAGATATGATCAGAGAGGGCACAGGGCCAGATATGATCAGAGAGGTCACAGGGCCAGATATGATCAGAGAGGTCACAGGGCCAGATATGATCAGAGAGGTCACTGGGCCAGATATGATCAGAGAGGACACTGGGCCAGATATGATCAGAGAGGGCACAGGGCCAGATATGATCAGAGAGGGCACAGGGCCAGATATGATCAGAGAGGTCACTGGGCCAGATATGATCAGAGAGGTCACTGGGCCAGATATGATCAGAGAGGACACTGGGCCAGATATGATCAGAGAGGACACAGGGCCAGATATGATCAGAGAGGACACAGGGCCAAATATGATCAGAGAGGGCACAGGGCCAGATATGATCAGAGAGGACACAGGGCCAGATATGATCAGAGAGGGCACAGGGCCAGATATGATCAGAGAGGGCACAGGGCCAGATATGATCAGAGAGGACACAGGGCCAGATATGATCAGAGAGGGCACAGGGCCAGATATGATCAGAGAGGACACAGGGCCAGATATGATCAGAGAGGGCACAGGGCCAGATATGATCAGAGAGGTCACAGGGCCAGATATGATCAGAGAGGGCACAGGGCCAGATATGATCAGAGAGGTCACAGGGCCAGATATGATCAGAGAGGGCACAGGGCCAGATATGATCAGAGAGGGCACAGGGCCAGATATGATCAGAGAGGACACAGGGCCAGATATGATCAGAGAGGACACAGGGCCAGATATGATCAGAGAGGGCACAGGGCCAGATATGATCCGAGAGGTCACAGGGCCAGATATGATCAGAGGGCACAGGGCCAGATATGATCAGAGAGGGCACAGGGCCAGATATGATCAGAGAGGGCACAGGGCCAGATATGATCAGAGAGGGCACAGGGCCAGATATGATCAGAGGGCACAGGGCCAGATATGATCAGAGAGGGCACAGGGCCAGATATGGCACAGGGCCAGATATGATCAGAGAGGGCACAGGGCCAGATATGACCAGAGAGGGCACAGGGCCAGATATGATCAGAGAGGGCACAGGGCCAGATATGATCAGAGAGGTCACAGGGCCAGTTATGATGGGTCTTTTATTAGTGTCTAGCAGAGAGTCAATCAGCTCTTTAAAATCCAGTTTCAACTGTTCAGAGCTGCCCTTCATAATGTCATTAAAACTCACATGGACTATGATAGAATCGATTTCCATGTCCTGACGTAGTACATTCGGGAGCAGCTTATTAATGTAATTTACTCAAGCTCCGGGATAGGACATTGTGTTTGCACTGGGAACGGTCACATTTCTTACCATGGAACTGCCCAAAACCATGGCTGCCGAGAAGGACGAGGAAATCAACCCACTCCCACGTTTCACAGGATTCGGGGAAGCCTTTATGGACGTGCGAGAGGCGAGATAACTTGAGCCCGTTGCTCCCGGCGCCTGGTGCAGACCTCCGACAGTTGGAGAAGCAATCCAGAGCAGGGATGGAAGGTTGCAGACGTCGACTCCGAAACCGTAGGAGTAAGCACTGTGGCCGCAGACACAGGTACTCCCAGTGACGAAGATGCAGGAAGATCAGGCTCCAAGGGTCCAGGGCGGCAAAACTATTTGTTGTTTGTATCCGCTCCGGGCCTCTCGTTGGGAGTGTAGACTGCTTCGACTCCGCTATCAGATGGGTAACACCGGCCAGTCGGATAATGACAAACGACAAGACAGAGATGCATCCAACAAGCGCGAACGCCGTCAAGCCACCGGCGTAGAAAAGGTAAACATTCCACTCTGCGTTTTCCCCAGTTTCTTACTTAGGCTGGTGACCTGCGTGATCAAGGAAGCCACCTCAAGCCTATAATCCCCAGCAAGTAAACAATTGCCGCATTGGAACTGAGTGATCCGGTTTGTCCCGAAACAAAGTGTAATTTATACAGCTCCTACAGCTCTGGAACCATTCATTTACTTCTCCAGACAAAGAGGCTCCACTGCAAAACTAATCTGGTACCAACTTTGTTAGCATGATGGCTAGCAGCTTAGAGGCTCTGTCAAGCAGGCTTCAACCTGTCTGTTAAGCGGGATTCCGGGACAAGAAATAGCGGTCCTAACAGTTAAAAGCGAACCGCGTCGCAGAATCCATGCAAAAACAAGTTTGGTATTTATATTTAACGAATATTGATTATGTTTCAGTAAAATATAACAAATCAAGTGTTTCCAGCATACAGTGTTCAGCTGCACACGCTGATGACGTAACTTGTGCATATCGTCCTCCTGTTCTTCCTATAACAGTAGTACAGTATAATGTAGTGCTAGTGTCTATGAGAGAGTTTAGACAATCTAGGGTGTATTATTTTGATTCATATTATAATTGTTTGGCTAGTATGGACTCCATTTTGACTCTATAACAGTAGTATGATGAAGGTGTAGTACAGATGTAGGATCTTATTTTGATCCCGTTGTGCAGGAAATGTGCTGCTAAGCAGGAAATGCTTTGTAATGTTTAAAAAGGCTTCTTAAGTTTGTAATTTCCAATTTAAAAATGTATAGTTGATTTGGCCTTACAAAAAAATTAACAACCGTTACAAAAATGTACATTCATTATAATCCACACAAAAATGCACATTTCCAATTGCTGCAGGATTATATTCCTGCTGTGAGAATCTGGTCAAATTAAAATCTTACATAGATGCGGTAAAGAGGTAAATCAACTCGACCAAAAGAATGGAATTGCAATGGAAATGTGTGGGTGAAAGGGCCGTGAGGGAAAGATGTCTCCTTATTGCCCCCCAGAAAAATGTGCCTATATTTAGAATACTTTTATGTGTATT
Source organism: Salvelinus namaycush (assembly GCF_016432855.1). Classification (NCBI taxonomy): domain Eukaryota; kingdom Metazoa; phylum Chordata; class Actinopteri; order Salmoniformes; family Salmonidae; genus Salvelinus; species Salvelinus namaycush. Next base: position 320,255 of record NW_024058042.1, read on the forward strand.
TCATAATATGTTGAGGTAAAAATTGAAGTATAATGCTTGAATGGATGTCAACCCCAACACATTGTCACACCCTGATCTGTTTCCCCTGTCTTTGTGCTTGTCTCCACCCCCCACCAGGTGTCTCCCATCTCCCCCATGGTTTTATACCTGCGTTTTCTGTTTGTCTGTTGCTAGTTCGTCTTGTCTCGTCAAGCCTACCAGCGTGTTTCTCCGAACTCCAGTTCTCTAGTTCCTGTTTTCTAGTCCTCCCGGTTCTGGCCTGTCATACCATTCTGCATGCCCTGACCCTGAGCCAGCCTGCCATACCATTCTGCCTGCCCTGACCCCGAGCCTGCCATCCTGTACCAATCTGACTCTGACCTGGTTACGAACCTCTGCCTGTCCTCGACCTGTCCTTTGCCTACCTCCTGTGGTTTAATAAACTACTCTATGCATTGAACCTTCCGTCTCCTGTGTCTGCATCTGGGTCATATCCTGAGTCGTGTTAGTATAAACTGGCCATGACTGACCCAGCCGACTCAGACCAGCTGTCTCCCCCCAAGGAGCCACTATTGGAAGACAGGAGTTACTTCAAAACCTTATGGAAGGATTCCAGAACTCGGAAGAATGCCACGACCGCGCTTTCATGCATTGCAGGAGCAATTCCGTGGAAATTCTACTAGGCAGCAAGCCTCTAAGGTAACCCCCCAGACACTCAGTAACCCTGCTACCAGCGGCGCTTCCCCCCAGCCTATCCCGGCTTCCCGAGAACCACGCCTACCTCCTCCAGAGCACTACGCTGGAGATTCAGGAACCTGCCGAGCGTTTCTCTCCCAGTGCTCCCTCATCTTTGAGCTGCAGCCTTCTTTGTTTCCCTCAGATCGCTCGAAGATAGCGTATCTTATAACGCTGATGTCCGGGAGGGCTCTCGCCTGGGCAACATTGGTGTGGGAGCAACAATCCACCATTTGCCTCAGTCTGGAGGAGTTTGTGGTGTTCGATTCTCCGTTGTCTGGGAGAAAGGCTGCTTGGAAGCTACACCGACTGCGTCAAAACTCCCGCAGTGTGGCAGACTATGCGGTAGATTTTCGCATGTTGGCCGCTGGAACACGAAATCTCTTTTCTTTTCGACACGTTCCTTCACGGATTATCGGAGGAGGTTAAAGACGAGCTCGCTGCCAGGGAACTTTCCCATGGACCTCGACTCCCTCATCACCATGACCTTATGGATCGAAGGCCGGCTACGGGAACGTAGGAGGGAGAGGTCCTGGTCACACTCACTCATCCACTACTCCAACCTCGCCTCCGAGGAATCACGGAAGTTCCCGACGTCCACCTTACCGAGAGAATTCGATGTCACCCGAGTGCCCACGGGAATCACAGAGGGCGGTTGACTAGCCTTCTCCAGAACACAAGCTACTGGGAAGGCCTAGCTTGTCTCCAGACGAACGTTTACACAGACTGAACACCAGGAGCTGTCTGTATTGCGGGACTACAGGACATTATATTTACACCTGTCCATTAAAAAGACCAGTCTCATCAGTAGGTACGTACTCTGGTGAGCCGTACAGGGGTTTTCCAATCTCCCATTACTCGTACCCCACTCCATGCCACCCTGTTGTGGGGAGACCAGGCCAAATCTCTTTTGGTGCTCATTGACTCTGGGGCCGACGAGAGCTTTATCGACACTACCTGGTGTCGGAGCTGGGTATCTCCACTCAACCCCTCTCCAATCCCATAGACGTCAGAGCGCTGGATGGGCGCTCTATTGGCACCCAATAGGTTCCTATCAACCGACGAGTATCACGAAATCACAGTGAGTGTATGCGGTTCCTGCTCATAGAATCTCCCCATGTACTCGTGGTTTTGGGATATTCATGGCTCCATAAGCACAATCCCCTGACTGACTGGGCTACTGGTTCTGTCATGGGTTGGAGCCCGTTCTGCCATGCGCATTGTCTTAAGTCGGCACAGCCTGCCCCGGGACGTTTTCCTGCAGGCTTGGGAGAAGCCTCGTATCTCTCCGCCATTCCTGCGGAGTACCTGGACCTCCGGGAGGTCTTCAACAAGGCCCGTGCTACATCTCTCCCTCCGCATCGAACCTCTGACTGCGCCATTGACCTTCTCCAGGGCACTCCACCACTTTGGGGTCAGCTTTACTCCCTATCGGGTCCGGAGACACAATGGAGTACATTGAGGACTCTCTCGCTGCAGGAAGTGTTCATCCATCTGCCTCTCCAGCCTGGCAGGGTTCTTCTTTGTGGAGAAGGACAAAACCCTGTGCCCGTTGTGGCAAAACTCTTCAAGGTTATGAGCGTTTGTCACAAATTAAGTGGGAAACTGTCACCAAATTACCCCAGATTGAGAGTTCTTTCGAACAGGACAGTACCTGTGTGTTTGTTTCTCCGTCCTGGTCCACCCAGGTCGTAGGCAAGGTCAAGGATAGCAGGGTTCGGTACACAAATCGGGTTCTCGGTAGGTCCAGGTCCAAACGCCAACATTAAGTCCAAAACAGTTCAGCTCATGCACAGTAAATTCAGCCAATATCTATTGTCTCTTTCTCTATGGTTCATAGATCCTTCCAGCCCTCTCTTCCTCTTCCTGGTTTTTCTTGACCCTTTATCTGTGTGTGGGCTCCACCTTCTGAGGGTTCCCCTTGCTGGGACTTGTAGTTTTGGCAGTCGGCCATTTCGTGATCTGTAGTTCTGATCGGTGTGGCCATATTAGTGATCGGGCAGAGCCCGTTTAATAGTTCTGCTCTCACATATCTGCCATTTATCACTCGACCCCCTTCTTTGCCACACCGTGTATCGACTAATGGGGCCTTAATGACATCACGGTTAAAAATCTTTACCCTCTACCACTCATCTCCTTCCTCGGGCTTTCCAACCTCTTCAGGGAGTGACCATCTCCTCAAAGTTGGAGCTTCGGAAAGCTTAACATCTGGTTCGGATACGGGAAGGAGACGAGTGGAAGACAGCCTTTAACTTCTTATGGCTGGGGGCAGTATTGAGTAGCTTGGATGAATAAGGTGCCCAGAGTAAACTGCCTGCTACTCAGTCCCAGAAGCTAAGATATGCATATTATTAGTAGATTTGTATAGAAAACATTCTGAAGTTTCCAAAACTGTTTGAATGATGTCTGTGAGTATAACAGAACTCATATGGCAGGCAAAAACCTGAGAAAAAAATCCAACCAGGAAGTGGGAAATCTGAGGTTTGTAGGTTTGCTTATCAAATATACAGTGTCTTTGGGGTCATATTGCACTTCCTAAGGTTTCCACTAGATGTCAACAGTCTTTAGAACCTTGTTTGATGCTTCTACTGTGAAGAATGAGGGAAGGAGAGCTCTTTGAGTCAGGTGTCTGGCATGAGCTGACCACGGGCGCTCCCGTGAGAATGACCTGCGTTCCATCGCATTTTTGAAGACAAAGGAATTCTCCGGTTGAAACATTATTGAAGATTTATGTTAAAAACATCCTAAAGATTGATTCTATACATCGTTTGACATGTTTCTACGAACTGTAATGGAATTTTTTGACTTTGTCTGGACCTAGTGCCTGCGCATTTGGATTACTGTCCTAAACGCGCGAACAAAAAGGAGGTATTTGGACATAAATTATGGACGTTATCGAACAAAACAAACATTTATTGTGGAACTGGGATTCTTGGGAGTGCATTCTGATGAAGATCATCAAAGGTAAGTGAATATTTATAATACTATTTCTGGCTTCTGTTGACTCCACAACATGGCAGATATCTGTATGGCTTGTTTGGGCTCTGAGCGCCGTACTCAGATTATAGCATGGTGTGCTTTTTCCGTAAGGTTTTTTTGAAATCTGACACAGCGGTTGCATTAAGGAGAAGTTTATCTAAAGTTCCATGTATAATACTTGTATCTTTTATCAATGTTTATTATGAGTATTTCTGTAAATTGATGTGGCTCTCTGCAAAATCACCGGATGTTTTGGAGTTAAAACATTACTGAACATAACGCGCCAATGTAAACTAAGATTTTTGGATATAAATATGAACTTTATCGAACAAAACATACATGTATTATGTAACATGAAGTCCTATGAGTGTCATCTGATGAAGATCCTCAAAGGTTAGTGATGAATTTTATCTCTATTTCTGCTTTTTGTGACTGCTCTCTTTGGCTGGAAAAATGGCTGTGTTTTTCTGTGAATAGGCACTCACCTAACATAATCATTTGGTGTGCTTTCGTCGTAAAGCCTTTTTGAAATCGGACACTGTGGCTGGATTTACAACAAGTTTCTTTAAAATGGTGTAAAATACTTGTATGTTTGAGGAATTTTAATTATGAGATTTCTGTTGTTTGAATTTGTCGCCCTGTACTTTTACCCTGCACTTTTACTGGCTGTTGTCAAGTCGATCACGTTAACGGGATCTCAGCCATAAGAAGTTTAACACGGTTAACGGGCACTATGAGTACTTGGTTATGCCATTCGGACTAACCAACGCTCCGGCTGTGTTCTAGAGCCTGCTCCGGGACATGCTGAACCGGTTTGTGTCTGTCTATCTCAACGACATCCTTGTCTTTTCCCGTTCAGCTCAAGAACACGTCCGACAGGTCCTTCAGCGTCTCCTGGAGAACCAGCTTTTCATTAAAGCGGAGAAGTGTGAATTCCATCGCTCCACCATCTCCTTCCTAGGATACGTCGTCACTGCAAGGCATATACGGATGGATCCAGACAAGGTGAGAGCGGTGGCAAATTGGCCTCAACGCACATCCAAAGTGCAGCTGCAATGTTTCCTGGGATTTGCTAATTTCTACCGTTGCTTCATCCGGGGTTACAGCACCCTGGCTTCCCCCCGTCAGCACTCACCAAGGTTCCATTCACGTGGTCTACAGCAGCTGACCGGGTGTTCTTGAACCTCAAACTTCGATTCACTAGGACCCCGTCTTAATCCATCCGGACCAGTCCAGTCAGTTTGTGGTGGAGGTCGACGCCTCGGATGTCGGAGTGGGGGCCGTCCTGTCCCAGCATTCTGCCCAGGACCAAAAGCTACACCCCTGTGCTTCTCTCCCCCATTGTCTTACCCCTGCTGAGAGGAACTATGATGTGGGAAATTGGCGTCAAGATGGCGTTGGAGGAGTGGAGGCACTGGTGTTTCTCTAGTCCCTGTTTTCTCGACCTTCTGGTTCTGACCAGAGAACCAGAGTTAGCATTTACTTCTTCTAAACCTGTTCTTCTAACTCCTACATATTATGCAGCTATCGGACTTTAGTAAACACATTGTGGGCCTGTTACAATATTTCATGACGGATTTGACTAATATCCACTGAGTTAGATCAGATGTGTTGAATGTGTTCCAGTCTGGTCAATGGAACGTTGACTCCTTCACCGCATGGATGTTACAGGTTCTATACGTACTTGATGAGCTCCTTCTCGCGGACCTCCAGCTGTAGCATGATGGCACTCAGCTCCATGTAGAGGTTGTTAGCTCTCTCCAACTTCCTCTCATAATGCTCCCTGATGTCCAGGGCATGTCTAGAGAGAGAGACAGGACGCTCAATACACATCTAGCTACAGTTGAAGTCAGAAGTTTACATACACTTAGGTTGGAGTCATTAAAACTCGTTTTTCAACCACTCCACACATTTCTTGTTAACAAACCATAGTTTTGGCAAGTCGGTTAGGACATCTACTTTGTGTATGACACAAGTAATTTTTCCAACAATTGTTTACAGACAGATTATTTCACTTATAATTCATTGTATCACAATTCCAGTGGGTCAGAAGTTTACATACACTAAGTTGACTGTGCCTTTAAACAGAAAATTATGTCATGGCTTTGGAAGCTTCTGATAGTTGACACAATTTGGGTCAATTGGAGGTGTACCTGTGGATGTATTTCAAGGTCTACCTTCAAACTCAGTGCCTCTTTGCTTGACATCATGGGAAAATCAAAAGAAATCAGCCAAAACCAAGAAAAATGGTAGACCTCCACAAGTCTGGTTCATCCTTGGGAGAAATTTCCAAACGCCTGAAGGTACCACGTTCATCTGTACAAACAGTAGTATGCAAGTATAAACACCATGGGACCACGCAGCCGTCATCCTGCTCAGGAAGGAGACGCGTTCTGTCTCTTAGAGATGAACGTACTTTGGTGCGAAAAGTGCAAATAAATCCCAGAACAACAGCAAAGGACCTTGTGAAGATGCTGGAGGAAACATGTACAAAAGTATCTATATCCACAGTAAAACTAGTCCTATATCGACATAACCTGAAAGGCCGCTCAGCAAGGAAGAAGCCACAGCTCCAAAACCGCCATAAAAAAGCCAGACTACGGTTTGGAACTGCACATGCGGACAAAGATCGTACTTTTTGGAGAAATGTCCTCTGGTCTGATGAAACAAAAATAGAACTGTTTGGCCATAATGACCATCGTTATGTTTGGAAGAAAAAGGAGGAGGCTTGCAAGCCGAAGAACACCATCCCAACCGTGAAGCATGGGGGTGGCAGCATCATGTTGTGGGGTGCTTTGCTGCAAGAGGGACTGGTGCACTTCACAAAATAGATGGCATCATGAGGTAGGAAAATTATGTGGAAATATTGAAGCAACATCAAGACATCAGTCAGGAAGTTAAAGCTTGGTCGCAAATGGGTCTTCCAAATGGACAATGACCCGAAGTATACTTCCAAAGTTGTGGCAAAATGGCTTCAGGACAACAAAGTCAAGGTATTGGAGTGGCCATCACAAAGCCCTGACCTCAATCCTATAGACAATTTGTGGGCAGAACTGAAAAAGCGTGTGCGAGCAAGAAGGCCTACAAACATGACTCAGTTACACCAGCTCTGTCAGCAGGAATGGGCCAAAATTCACCCAACTTATTGTGGGAAGCTTGTGGAAGGCTACCCAAAATATTTGACCCAAGTTAAACCATTTAAAGGCAATGCTACCAAATACTAATTGAGTGTATGTAAACTTCTGACCCACTGGGAATGTGATGAAAGAAATAAAAGCTGAAATAAATCATTCTCTCTACTATTATTCTAACATTTCACATTCTTAAAATAAAGTGGTGATCCTAACTGACCTAAGACAGGGAATTTTTACGAGGAATTGTGAAAAACGGAGTATAAATGTATTTGGCTAAGGTGTATGTAAACTTCTGATTTCAACTGTATATACAAACTCTCTCTCTCCTACCTGAGTTCATCCCTCCTGCGTTTGATCAGCTCCTCATCCAGTCGGTGGATGCAGGTTCCTTCAGACTTGATCTTCTCAAAGTGTTTCCTCACCTCCTCCCTCCACTCAGACTGACACAGGGGGAACAGGACACACAGGGTTACATATCACTACAGGGTGGCTATAGCTTAGAATGGTCTATACGGACAGGTATGCTAGGGGCTTAGAATGGTCTATACGGACAGGTATGCTAGGGGCTTAGAATGGTCTATACGGACAGGTATGCTAGGGGCTTAGAATGGTCTATAAGGACAGGTATACTAGGGGCTTAGAATGGTCTATAAGGACAGGTATGCTAGGGGCTTAGAATGGTCTATAAGGACAGGTATGCTAGGGGCTTAGAATGGTCTATAAGGACAGGTATGCTAGGGGCTTAGAATGGTCTATAAGGACAGGTATGCTAGGGGCTTAGAATAGTCTATAAGGACAGGTATGCTAGGGGCTTAGAATGGTCTATAAGGACAGGTATGCTAGGGGCTTAGAATAGTCTATAAGGACAGGTATGCTAGGGGCTTAGAATGGTCTATAAGGACAGGTATACTAGGGGCTTAGAATGGTCTATAAGGACAGGTATGCTAGTGGCTTAGAATGGTCTATAAGGACAGGTATGCTAGGGGCTTAGAATAGTCTATAAGGACAGGTATGCTAGGGGCTTAGAATGGTCTATAAGGACAGGTATGCTAGGGGCTTAGAATAGTCTATAAGGACAGGTAGGCTAGGGGCTTAGAATGGTCTATAAGGACAGGTATGCTAGGGGCTTAGAATGGTCTATAAGGACAGGTATGCTAGGGGCTTAGAATGGTCTATAAGGACAGGTATGCTAGGGGCTTAGAATGGTCTATAAGGACAGGTATGCTAGGGGCTTAGAATGGTCTATACGGACAGGTATGCTAGGGGCTTAGAATGGTCTATACGGACAGGTATGCTAGGGGCTTAGAATGGTCTATACGGACAGGTAGGCTAGGGGCTTAGAATTGTCTATAAGGACAGGTATGCTAGGGGCTTAGAATGGTCTATAAGGACAGGTATGCTAGGGGCTTAGAATAGTCTATAAGGACAGGTATGCTAGGGGCTTAGAATGGTCTATAAGGACAGGTATGCTAGGGGCTTGGAATGGTCTACAAGGACAGGTATGCTAGGGGCTTGGAATGGTCTATAAGGACAGGTATGCTAGGGGCTTAGAATGGTCTATAAGGACAGGTATGCTAGGGGCTTAGAATGGTCTATAAGGACAGGTATGCTAGGGGCTTAGAATGGTCTATAAGGACAGGTATGCTAGGGGCTTAGAATAGTCTATAAGGACAGGTATGCTAGGGGCTTAGAATGGTCTATAAGGACAGGTATGCTAGGGGCTTAGAATAGTCTATAAGGACAGGTATGCTAGGGGCTTAGAATGGTCTATAAGGACAGGTATGCTAGGGGCTTAGAATAGTCTATAAGGACAGGTATGCTAGGGGCTTAGAATGGTCTATAAGGACAGGTATGATAGGGGCTTAGAATGGTCTATAAGGACAGGTATGCTAGGGGCTTAGAATGGTCTATAAGAACAGGTATGCTAGGGGCTTAGAATGGTCTATAAGGACAGGTATGCTAGGGGCTTAGAATAGTCTATAAGGACAGGTATGCTAGGGGCTTAGAATCGTCTATAAGGACAGGTATGCTAGGGGCTTAGAATGGTCTATAAGGACAGGTATGCTAGGGGCTTAGAATGGTCTATAAGGACAGGTATGCTAGGGGCTTAGAATGGTCTATAAGGACAGGTATGCTAGGGGCTTAGAATGGTCTATAAGGACAGGTATGCTAGGGGCTTAGAATAGTCTATAAGGACAGGTATGCTAGGGGCTTAGAATGGTCTATAAGGACAGGTATGCTAGGGGCTTAGAATGGTCTAAGGACAGGTATGCTAGAGGCTTAAAATGGTCTATAAGGACAGGTATGCTAGGGGCTTAGAATGGTCTATAAGGACAGGTATGCTAGGGGCTTAGAATGGTCTATAAGGACAGGTATGCTAGGGGCTTAGAATAGTCTATAAGGACAGGTATGCTAGGGGCTTAGAATGGTCTATAAGGACAGGTATGCTAGGGGCTTAGAATGGTCTATAAGGACAGGTATGCTAGGGGCTTAGAATGGTCTATAAGGACAGGTATGCTAGGGGCTTAGAATGGTCTATAAGGACAGGTATGCTAGGGGCTTAGAATGGTCTATAAGGACAGGTATTCTAGGGGCTTAGAATAGTCTATAAGGACAGGTATGCTAGGGGCTTAGAATGGTCTATAAGGACAGGTATGCTAGGGGCTTAGAATGGTCTATAAGGACAGGTATGCTAGGGGCTTAGAATGGTCTATAAGGACAGGTATGCTAGGGGCTTAGAATGGTCTATAAGGACAGGTATGCTAGGGGCGTAGAATGGTTGTGGAGTCTAGAATGGTTGTGTTCTCACCTGAGACTTAAAGTAGGTCTCCTGAGGAGCTCCCAGGATATCAGCTGAGGCGATGTCCAGATGGAGCAGGATCTGACGGAATGATGGACGATTCCTGGGCTTCCCTTGCCTGGAGGGGTGAAGAAGAAGAGAGTGGAGACAAACCAAACAGAGGAAGGAGAGGGAGAGATTACATGAATCCATGTTATTATACAGGCAGATATTACCTAGAATTTTTGCAGGGTGTGTGATATCTATCTCAGATCTGCGTATCTCACCATGTCTGCTTCATGAGGATCTTGAACCCATCAGGACAGGTGGAAGGAACAGGGAGGTGGAGGCTGTTGCTACCCACACCCCAGATGATGGCTGAGGAGTCCACATCTTTATAGGGGATCTCTCCAGTCAGCAGCTCCCATAACACCACGCCAAACGACCTGCCAACCACACAGAGGGTAAACATATTATAATACCAAACGATCTGCCAACCACACAGAGGGTAAACATATTATAATACCACACAACCTGCCAACCACACAGAGGGTAAACATATTATAATACCACACAACCTGCCAACCACACAGAGGGTTAACATATTATAATACCAAACGATCTGCCAACCACACAGAGGGTTAACATATTATAATACCAAACGATCTGCCAACCACACAGAGGGTAAACATATTATAATACCAAACGATCTGCCAACCACACAGAGGGTAAACATATTATAATACCACACAACCTGCCAACCACACAGAGGGTTAACATATTATAATACCACACAACCTGCCAACCACACAGAGGGTTAACATATTATAATACCAAACGATCTGCCAACCACACAGAGGGTTAACATATTATAATACCAAACGATCTGCCAACCACACAGAGGGTAAACATATTATAATACCACACAACCTGCCAACCACACAGAGGGTAAACATATTATAATACCACACAACCTGCCAACCACACAGAGGGTTAACATATTATAATACCAAACGATCTGCCAACCACACAGAGGTTAAACATATTATAATACCAAACGATCTGCCAACCACACAGAGGGTAAACATATTATAATACCACACAACCTGCCAACCACACAGAGGGTAAACATATTATAATACCACACGACCTGCCAACCACACAGAGGGTTAACATATTATAATACCACACAACCTGCCAACCACACAGAGGGTTAACATATTATAATACCAAACGATCTGCCAACCACACAGAGGGTAAACATATTATAATACCAAACGATCTGCCAACCACACAGAGGGTTAACATATTATAATACCACACAACCTGCCAACCACACAGAGGGTAAACATATTATAATACCACACAACCTGCCAACCACACAGAGGGTAAACATATTATAATACCAAACGATCTGCCAACCACACAGAGGTTAAACATATTATAATACCAAACGATCTGCCAACCACACAGAGGGTAAACATATTATAATACCACACAACCTGCCAACCACACAGAGGGTAAACATATTATAATACCACACAACCTGCCAACCACACAGAGGGTTAACATATTATAATACCAAACGATCTGCCAACCACACAGAGGGTTAACATATTATAATACCACACAACCTGCCAACCACACAGAGGGTAAACATATTATAATACCAAACGATCTGCCAACCACACAGAGGGTAAACATATTATAATACCAAACGATCTGCCAACCACACAGAGGGTAAACATATTATAATACCACACAACCTGCCAACCACACAGAGGGTAAACATATTATAATACCAAACGATCTGCCAACCACACAGAGGGTAAACATATTATAATACCACACAACCTGCCAACCACACAGAGGGTTAACATATTATAATACCAAACGATCTGCCAACCACACAGAGGGTAAACATATTATAATACCAAACGATCTGCCAACCACACAGAGGGTTAACATATTATAATACCACACAACCTGCCAACCACACAGAGGTTAAACATATTATAATACCAAACGATCTGCCAACCACACAGAGGGTAAACATATTATAATACCACACAACCTGCCAACCACACAGAGGGTAAACATATTATAATACCAAACGACCTGCCAACCACACAGAGGGTTAACATATTATAATACCAAACGATCTGCCAACCACACAGAGGGTTAACATATTATAATACCACACAACCTGCCAACCACACAGAGGGTAAACATATTATAATACCAAACGATCTGCCAACCACACAGAGGGTAAACATATTATAATACCACACAACCTGCCAACCACACAGAGGGTAAACATATTATAATACCACACAACCTGCCAACCACACAGAGGGTTAACATATTATAATACCAAACGATCTGCCAACCACACAGAGGGTTAACATATTATAATACCAAACGATCTGCCAACCACACAGAGGGTTAACATATTATAATACCACACAACCTGCCAACCACACAGAGGGTAAACATATTATAATACCAAACGATCTGCCAACCACACAGAGGGTTAACATATTATAATACCACACAACCTGCCAACCACACAGAGGGTAAACATATTATAATACCAAACGACCTGCCAACCACACAGAGGGTTAACATATTATAATACCAAATGATCTGCCAACCACACAGAGGGTAAACATATTATAATACCAAACGATCTGCCAACCACACAGAGGGTAAACATATTATAATACCACACGACCTGCCAACCACACAGAGGGTTAACATATTATAATACCACACGACCTGCCAACCACACAGAGGGTAAACATATTATAATACCACACGACCTGCCAACCACACAGAGGGTTAACATATTATAATACCAAACGATCTGCCAACCACACAGAGGGTAAACATATTATAATACCACACAACCTGCCAACCACACAGAGGGTTAACATTATAATACCAAACGATCTGCCAACCACACAGAGGGTTAACATATTATAATACCACACAACCTGCCAACCACACAGAGGGTTAACATATTATAATACCAAACGATCTGCCAACCACACAGAGGGTTAACATATTATAATACCAAACGATCTGCCAACCACACAGAGGGTAAACATATTATAATACCACACAACCTGCCAACCACACAGAGGGTTAACATATTATAATACCACACAACCTGCCAACCACACAGAGGGTAAACATATTATAATACCAAACGATCTGCCAACCACACAGAGGGTAAACATATTATAATACCAAACGATCTGCCAACCACACAGAGGGTAAACATATTATAATACCAAACGATCTGCCAACCACACAGAGGGTTAACATATTATAATACCAAACGATCTGCCAACCACACAGAGGGTAAACATATTATAATACCACACAACCTGCCAACCACACAGAGGGTTAACATATTATAATACCACACAACCTGCCAACCACACAGAGGGTTAACATATTATAATACCAAACGATCTGCCAACCACACAGAGGGTTAACATATTATAATACCAAACGATCTGCCAACCACACAGAGGGTAAACATATTATAATACCAAACGATCTGCCAACCACACAGAGGGTTAACATATTATAATACCAAACGATCTGCCAACCACACAGAGGGTTAACATATTATAATACCACACAACCTGCCAACCACACAGAGGGTAAACATATTATAATACCACACAACCTGCCAACCACACAGAGGGTTAACATATTATAATACCACACAACCTGCCAACCACACAGAGGGTAAACATATTATAATACCAAACGATCTGCCAACCACACAGAGGGTAAACATATTATAATACCACACAACCTGCCAACCACACAGAGGGTTAACATATTATAATACCAAACGATCTGCCAACCACACAGAGGGTAAACATATTATAATACCAAACGATCTGCCAACCACACAGAGGGTTAACATATTATAATACCAAACGATCTGCCAACCACACAGAGGGTTAACATATTATAATACCACACAACCTGCCAACCACACAGAGGGTTAACATATTATAATACCAAACGATCTGCCAACCACACAGAGGGTAAACATATTATAATACCACACAACCTGCCAACCACACAGAGGGTTAACATATTATAATACCAAACGATCTGCCAACCACACAGAGGGTTAACATATTATAATACCAAACGATCTGCCAACCACACAGAGGGTTAACATATTATAATACCAAACGATCTGCCAACCACACAGAGGGTTAACAAACTCTGTATTAATTTCCTCCCAACATAACCCTACAGTGCATATGGAAAGTGTTCAGACCCCTTGACTTTTCCCACATTTTGCTACGTTACAGCCTTATTCTAAAAAATGATGAAATTATTATTATCAATCTACACACAATACCCCATAATGACAAAGTGAAAACAGGTTTCTTGACATTTTTGCAAATTTATAAGAAAAACAAAAACAGAAATATCACATTTACATAAGTATTCAGACCCTTTACTCAGGACTTTGTTGAAGCACCTTTGGCAGCGATTACAGCCTTGAGTCGTCTTGGGTATGATGCTACAAGCTTGGCACACCTGTATTTGGGGAGTTTCTCCCATTTTCTGCAGATCCTCTCAAGCTCTTTCAGGTTGGATGGGGAGCGTCGCTGCACAGCTATTTTCAGGTTTATCCAGAGATGTTCGATCGGGTTCAAGTCCGGGCTCTGACTGGCTCAAGGAAGCCACTCCTGTGTTGTCTTGGCTGTGTGCTTAGGGTCGTTGTACTGTTGGAAGGTGAACCTTCGCCCCAGTCTGAGGTCCTGAGATCTCTGGAGCAGGTTTCATCACGGATCTCTGTACTTCGCTCTGTTCATCTTTCCCTCGATCCTGGCTAGTCTCCCTGAAAAACATCCCCACAGCATGATGCTGCCACCACCATGCTTCACCGTAAGGATGGTATTGGCCAGGTGATGAGCAGAGTCTGGTTTCCTCCAGACATGACGCTTGACATTCAGGCCAAAGAGTTTAATCTTGATTTCATCAGACCAGAGAATCTTGTTTCTCATGGTCTGATAGTCTTTAGGTGCCTTTTGGCAAACTCCAAGCGGGCTGTCATGTGCCTTTTACTGAGTGGCTTCCGTCTGGCCACTCGACCATAAAGCCTTGATTGGTGGAGTGCTTCGATCTCATGGCTTGGTTTTTGCTCTGACATGCACTGTCAACTGTGGGACCTTATATAGACAGGTGTGTGCCTTTCCAAATCATGTCCAATCAATTGAATTTACCACAGGTGGACTCCAATTAAGTTGTAGAAACATCTCAAGGATGATCAATGGAAACAGGATGTACCTGAGCTCAATTTCAAGTCTCATAGCCAAGGCTCTGAATACTTATGTAAATAAGGTATTTCTGTTTTTTTAATACATTTGCAAACATTTCTAAAAACCTATTTTCACTTTGTCATTATGGGGTATTGTGTGGAGATTGCTGAGAATGTTTTTAAAAAATATATATTTTAGAATAAAGCTGTAACGTAACAGTAATGTATAAGCCACATTTAGACTAGAACACTGTCCATATCAGATTTGACATATCATTCATCAGTTGACCCCACATATCATTCATCAGTTGACCCCACATATCATTCATCAGTTGACCCCACATATCATTCATCAGTTGACCCCACATATCATTCATCAGTTGACCCCACATATCATTCATCAGTTGACCCCACATATCATTCATCAGTTGACCCCACATATCATTCATCAGTTGACCCCACATATCATTCATCAGTTGACCCCACATATTTATGACCGGCTGTACTTGATGACCTTTGCGGTGGGCGATCTCATGAATTGATGTGAGGTATTTAGGTTAGTGGACACCTGGGGGCGATTGATTTGTGAGTTGCCCTTTCGTGCTCGCTTCCATACCCTATAATTCTGTATCTCTTTGTGACTCATTTGTATACAGGTAGACCAGAGGGGCCCTGATTGGCTGATGAGTGGCAACCCTGATTAGAAGCACCTGCTGCTCATCGTTTGTTCTTTATAAATGATGTTTTGAATTAAAGGAAACTGTACCGACACACTGAAGAGAAGGCTGTACAGCAGAAAGGTCTGGGTATGCTGTCCCTGATGCAGTGAAGATAACTTAATTAATGAAATAAGATTTATGCAACATTTTTGAGTGAGAACCTATTATACCTCTTTGTTGGTCTGCATTTGCACGGTTTTTACGCACCAGCCAGGCTTCTGGGAGTGAGCCACGGATCTCTTTTCATTACTTATTGTTGTACTCACCAGATGTCTACTTTCTCAGACACCGGTTCGTTCCTGATGACCTCTGGGGCCATCCAGGCCACCGTACCAGCGAACGACATCTGAGTACTCTTATCACTGAGCTCCTTGGATGTCCCGAAGTCACTGATCTTCACGGTGTCTTGTTGGGTCACCAGCACACTGAGGTAGAAGAGGAGAATCATGACATCATATACAGTAGGACCTCAATGGAGAAAACATGTGGGCAACAACTTATAACCTCAACACACAACCTGAATTGGTCAACAACACTGGTCCATAATATAAAACCTAAGCACAAACTCGAACAGAAATACAACTCTGCCGCCAGACAAAGATTCCTTTCCCATCACACAGACAGTGGTGAAAGGACTCAGCTGTCCAAAACATGAGACAGACAGGTCTTTGAGACTGACAGACAGACAGGTCTTTGAGACTGACAGACAGACAGACAGACAGACAGGTCTTTGAGACTGACAGACAGACACAGGTCTTTGAGACTGACAGACACAGGTCTTTGAGACTGACAGACAGACAGGTCTTTGAGACAGACAGACAGACACCGGTCTTTGAGACAGACAGAAAGACAGACAGACAGACAGGTCTTTGAGACTGACAGACAGACAGACAGGTCTTTGAGACTGACAGACAGACAGACAGGTCTTTGAGACTGACAGACAGACAGGTCTTTGAGACAGACAGACAGACAGGTCTTTGAGACAGACAGACACATGTCTTTGAGACTGACAGACAGACACATGTCTTTGAGACTGACAGACAGACACCGGTCTTTGAGACAGACAGACACCGGTCTTTGAGACAGACAGACAGACAGACAGAAAGCATTTGTGTGGTCTTTGTACTGTAATGATTCTGTTCAGGAAGTCACAGCGACCTACAGCATATCCCTCCTGTCTCCGTCTTTATACTGCTGACTAACAGAGTTTAATCCTGCTGACTAACAGAGTTTAATCCTGCTGACTAACAGAGTTTAATCCTGCTGACTAACAGAGTTTAATCCTGCTGACTAACAGAGTTTAATCCTGCTGACTAACAGAGTTTAATCCTGCTGACTAACAGAGTTTAATCCTGCTGACTAACAGAGTTTAATCCTGTTGACTAACAGAGTTTAATCCTGTTGATTAACAGAGTTTAATCCTGTTGATTAACAGAGTTTAATCCTGTTGATTAACAGAGTTTAATCCTGTTGATTAACAGTTTAATACTGCTGATTAACAGAGTTTAATCCTGCTGACTAACAGAGTTTAATCCTGCTGACTAACAGAGTTTAATACCGCTGACTAACAGAGTTTAATCCCGTTGATTAACAGTTTAATCCTGCTGACTAACAGAGTTTAATCCTGCTGACTAACAGAGTTTAATCCTGCTGACTAACAGAGTTTAATCCTGCTGACTAACAGAGTTTAATCCTGCTGACTAACAGAGTTTAATCCTGCTGACTAACAGAGTTTAATCCTGCTGACTAACAGAGTTTAATCCTGCTGATTAACAGAGTTTAATCCTGCTGATTAACAGAGTTTAATCCTGCTGACTAACAGCGTTTAATCCTGCTGACTAACAGAGTTTAATCCTGCTGACTAACAGAGTTTAATCCCGCTGACTAACAGAGTTTAATCCCGCTGACTAACAGAGTTTAATCCCGCTGACTAACAGAGTTTAATCCCGCTGACTAACAGAGTTTAATCCCGTTGACTAACAGAGTTTAATCCCGTTGATTAACAGTTTAATCCCGCTGATTAACAGAGTTTAATACCGCTGACTAACAGAGTTTAATACCGCTGATTAACAGTTTAATCCTGTTGATTAACAGAGTTTAATCCTGTTGATTAACAGTTTAATACTGCTGATTAACAGAGTTTAATCCTGCTGATTAACAGAGTTTAATCCTGCTGACTAACAGAGTTTAATACCGCTGACTAACAGAGTTTAATCCCGCTGATTAACAGAGTTTAATCCCGCTGATTAACAGAGTTTAATACCGCTGATTAACAGAGTTTAATACCGCTGATTAACAGAGTTTAATCCCGCTGATTAACAGAGTTTAATCCCGCTGACTAACAGAGTTTAATCCCGCTGACTAACAGAGTTTAATCCCGTTGATTAACAGTTTAATCCTGCTGACTAACAGAGTTTAATCCTGCTGACTAACAGAGTTTAATCCTGCTGACTAACAGAGTTTAATCCTGCTGACTAACAGAGTTTAATCCTGCTGACTAACAGAGTTTAATCCTGCTGACTAACAGAGTTAATCCTGCTGACTAACAGAGTTTAATCCTGCTGACTAACAGAGTTTAATCCTGCTGACTAACAGAGTTTAATCCTGCTGACTAACAGAGTTTAATCCTGCTGACTAACAGAGTTTAATCCTGCTGACTAACAGAGTTTAATCCTGTTGACTAACAGAGTTTAATCCTGTTGACTAACAGAGTTTAATCCTGTTGATTAACAGAGTTTAATCCTGTTGATTAACAGAGTTTAATCCTGTTGATTAACAGAGTTTAATCCTGCTGATTAACAGAGTTTAATCCTGCTGACTAACAGAGTTTAATCCTGCTGACTAACAGAGTTTAATCCCGCTGACTAACAGAGTTTAATTCCTGTTGACTTAACAGGTTTAATCCTGCTGACTAACAGAGTTTAATCCTGCTGACTAACAGAGTTTAATCCTGCTGACTAACAGAGTTTAATCCTGCTGACTAACAGAGTTTAATCCTGCTGACTAACAGAGTTTAATCCTGCTGACTAAACTATAGCGTCTGACGGATCTTAGAAGACTGAAGTGGGTAGTTGGCAGTAGGGGGGGAGCTCATTTCAGTCAACTGCAGCACAACACAAGTAATCTTTATTGGGGGTGTAAAAAAAAAATGAACAAGAAAAAAAATGGGGAGGTGGGGAGGTTCTGGCACACGACCAAAAAAGTACCACAATAGGAAGGACAAAAGTGCTTCCACATACATTTGAAAATACGCCTGTAGCACAATGCTCCATCCACATCCACCTGCAGAGCTTCGTTGGATCCTGGGTCTGAATTGATGAGAGGCCAGTAATTCTAGTTATGGTACTGTTGGGACACGTATATTGAAGGAACACCCTCGAGACATGGCGAGTGACCCTTCATTTTAAGGTGCCTTGATCTGCTGCTTCTTCCATAGCTTCAGGTTGTTTCATCGTTGGCGGTGTCTAGTTACCGGGCTGGTCCGGCTCAAGATATCTTGTTTGCCATGAGGTCGACAAGTGGACCCCTGATAGCACTTAAATATGTTTTCTCCATGGCTGTGGTTCGCGATCCGCTGTTATCGCCTTTACTGCTTTAGTCGTACTCTTCATACTGTTGTTCTCATGCATATTGTCTGCGTCGCAGCTATTTTGAGTCGTTAGTTTTACTCCTAGCCTTTGTCATTATGAGTTTGCTAAAACCTGTTTCTTCGTTTGCGCCTTTAGGTTTGCTGTCTTCTCTCTGCTCTTGTCATTATTGGGTGATATGTGTGTGAATTATGGGGTATTGTGTGTAATGTTGATGATGAAAAAATAAAATGGGGTCTGATGACTCTTTCTCGATGCATTAAATCATCGAACTCAATCTGAACCACCTCTGTTCATATCCTGTTTGGAAATACTTCTTCCTGTGCACCTTGTTGTAGTTGTAACACCACAACATAGACCAGTGGTGATGACTCAGCTGGCCCAGCAGCAGTGGATCAGGACTCCAGTGAGTGCATCACTACTACATTACCTCCCCTTGAGACAGGGAAACCTTCCCTCGCCTCTACCACAGCTTTCTGTAAAGGATGTTTCTCTAACAGTGATTTCTGTCCCTCAGTCCAACCCCATGCCCACCTGCCTCCCCTGTATCATGCCATTCAGACAAGAACAGTCCACACAGAACAGTAAGTTACTTTCATTACTCGGAGAGGTTTCTTTAAAACCCAACTGTTTATCATGATTAGTGTTCATTAAAAAAGGATTTCCTCTGTAGAAAGCAGCTGTCATTCTGTCATTCCAGCTCCAGAGAACAAAACATTGCAGACCTGAAGGAAAAAGACTATTCTACCAGGTAATATACATAGTGTTATACCTGGTAATATACATAGTTTGTACCAGGTAATATCATAGTGTTCTACCAGGTAATACATAGTGTTGTACAGCAGTAATATCATAGTGTATGTACCAGGTATATACATAGTGTTGTACCAGGTAATATACATAGTGTTCTTAACCAGTTAATATACATAGTGTTGTACCAGTAATATACGTTTTCTACCTGGTAATATACATAGTGTTGTACCAGGTAATACATAGTTCTACTCAGGTAATATACATAGTGTTGTACCAGGTAATAATACATAGTGTTCTACCAGTAATATACATAGTGTTATACCTGGTAATATACTAGTGTTGTACCAGGTAATATACATAGTGTTCTACCAGGTAATATACATAGTGTTATATCCAGGTAATTATACATATGTTATACCAGGTAATTACATAGTGTTCTACCAGGTATATACCAGGTAATAACAGAGTGTTCTACACAGGTATATTACATAGTGTTGTACCAGGTATATACATAGTGTTATACCTGGTAAATTATCATAGTGTTCTACACAGGTAATATACATAGTGTTTCCAGGTAATATACATAGTGTTCTACCTACCAGGTAATATACCAGGTAATTATACATAGTGTTATGTACCTGGTAATACTACTAGTGTTGTACCAGGTAATATACTAGTGTTGTAACCAGGTAATATACATAGTGTTATTACCTGGTAATATACATAGTGTTTCTAACCAGGTAATATACATTAGGTGTTGTACCAGGTATATACATAGTGTTCTACCAGGTAATATACATAGTGTTTCTACCACCTGGTCAATATACATAGTGTTCTCTATACCTGTATATACATAGTGTTCTATTCTACCAGGTAATATACATAGTGTTTCTACCAGGTATAAATATACCAGGTAATATACATAGTGTTATAACCAGGTAATATACATAGTGTTCTACCAGGTAATACATAGTGTTTCCTAATACACCAGGTAATATACCATGTAATAATATACATAGTGTTTATACCTCAGGTCATATACATAGGTGTTTCTACAGTAATATACATATGTTCTAACCTAGGTATAATACCAGTATATACATAGTGTTTTATACCAGGTAATATACATAGTGTTGTAGACAGGTATATACATAGTGTTCTACCCCAGTTTGTAATATACATAGTGTTGTACCATAATATACATAGTGTTTATTGCACAGGTAATATACATAGTGTTGTACCGGTATATACATAAGTGTTACCTGTAATTATCATGTTCACACGAGGTATATACATAGTGGTTCTACCAGGTAATTATACATAGTGTTCTACTACCTGGTATATATACTATTGTTTGTACCAGGTAATATACATAGTGTTCTAAACCAGGCTAATATACATAGTGTTGTACCTGGTATATACATAGTGTTCTACCAGGTATATACATAGGTTTAGACCAGGTAATATACATAGTGTTGTACCAGGAATATCATATGTTCTACCCGGTATATACATAGTGTTCTACCAGGTAATTATACATAGTGTTCTACCAGGATATACATAGTGTTATCAACCTGGTAATATATACTAGTGTGTTTCTAACCAGGTAGATATACCAGGTATATACATAGTGTGATACCAGGTAATATACATGTGTTATACCAGGTAATATACACAAGTGTTGTACCAGGTATATACATAGTGTTCTACCAGGTAATATACATAGTGTTCTACCTGGTAAATACATAGTGTTCTACCTGGTAATATACTATATGTTGTACAGGTAATATCAATAGTGTTGTACCAGGTAATATACATATGTGTTACCAGGTAATATACATAGTGTTTATACCTGGTAATATACATAGTGTTATACCAGGTAATATAACATAGTTTTCTACTAATTCTAGTGCAGGTATATACATGTGTTCTAAAGAACCAGGTAATATACCTATAGTGTTGTACCAGGTAATATACATAGTTTTGTCCAGCCGTAATATACATAGTGTTCTACACAGTAATTACAGTGTTCTACCAGGTAATATACATAGTGTTTATACCAGGTAATTTACATAGTGTTTACCAGGTAATATACATATGGTTGTACCAGGTAATATCATAGTGTTTACTACCAGTGTAATCAATACCATAATATACCGGTAATAATCATGGTGTTATCCTGGTAAATATACATAGTGTTGTACCAGGTAATATACATAGTGTTTGTACCAGGTAATATAGCATATATAGTTGTTTTACCAGGTACATCTACATAGAGTGTTTCTACCGAGGTAATATACATAGTGTTCTACCACGGTAATATACATAGTGTTGTACCTGGTAATATACATAGAGTTTTGTACTACAAATAACATAATCGTAAAATACCAGGTAATATACATAGTGTTGTACCAGTAATATACATAGTGTTCTAACGCATGTAATATACATAGTGTTATACCTGGTAATATACCATAGGTTCTAATTTTCTACTATCGTGTAATATACATAGTGTTTAACCAGGTAATAAATTATTCTAAAGTGTTCTCCTCGTGTATATACATTGTGTTATACCAGGTAATATCATAGTGTTGTACCAGTGTTGTACGCATAGTTGTTTTTTACCTCGGTAATATACATAGTGTTTCCTCCCAGGTAATATACATGTGTGGGTAAGAATAGTGGGGAAGTGTCGACCAGGATAATATCGGAAAAGGTGTTACAGGTATATAATAAACGGATACTGGAAACATAGGTACATGGTATAAGGATCTGGAAACAGTTGTATAGTACTAGTGTTTGTACCAAGGTAATACTACATAGTGTGTAGATCTCAATTTGTTACCAGGTATATTCACTTTTATGAGTGTCTTACCGATGTGTTCTAATACATGTCGTTGCTACCAGGTAATATACATAGTTGTTTATACCAGGGTAATATACTAGTGTTTACCTCAGTGTTTGTTACATATGTTTACTCTAGGTAATATACATAGTGTTTTATACCTGGTATATTACATAGTGTTCCGTAATACTAGTGTACTATACATATGTGTTATCCGTAGTAATATACCTATAAAGGTGATTTGTACCAGGAGAAAATATGGTTGTAACAGAAGTAATATACAGAAGTATAAATGGTATATGTAAATGTGTTGCAGGAATATACATAGGTTGGTAAAGGATAGGGAGTAGGTTGGAATACATAGTGTTACTAGTAAACACTAGGTGTATAGGGGTAAGGGGTATGGATGATATAGGGTCGTGGCACGAAGAGTAATGTTATAAACATAAGTAGTAACATGAGAATTAAATACACAATTAATGACACATGACCAGGTCAAGAAATAAGTGTGACAGATTTAGGCTACCAGGTATATACATAGTGTTCTACCAGTATAACATAGGTTCTGACCTTAATATACATAGTGTTTACCTTAATATCCATATTGTACAGGTAATATACATAGTGTTTACCTGGTAATATACATAGTGTCTACCAGGTAATATACATAGTGTTGTACAGGTAATAATATACATATTGTTCTACCAGTGTAATATACATAGTGTTTACCAGGTATATACATAGTTTCTACAGGTAATATACATAGTGTTCTACATGTAATAATCTACATAGTGTTCTACCGGTAATATACATAGTGTTGTACCATGTAATATACATATTTTTTTACCTTTTAATATCATATGTTCTACCAGGTAATATACATAGTGTTGTACCATTAATATCATAGTGTTCTACCAGGTAATATACATAGTGTTTCTACCAGTATATAGTCGTAATATACATAGTGTTTATACCAGGTAATATACATAGTGTTTCTACCAGGTATACTGATCATAGTGTTGTACCTCAGGTAATATACATAGTGTTGTACCAGGTAATATACATAGTGTTATACCAGGTATATTACATAGTGTTTACCAGGTAATTACATAGTGTTGTACCAGGTAATATACATAGTGTTATACCTGGTAATATACATCTGTTATAACGCAGGTAATATACATAGTGTTTGTACCAGGTAATATACATAGTGTTACTACACCGGTAATATACATATGTGTTTCTACCAGGTAATATACATAGTGTTTGTACCAGGTACCAGGTAATATACATGTGTTTCTACCATGTAATATACATAGTGTTATACCTGGTAATATACATAGTGTTCTACCAGGTAATATACATATGTTATACAGTAATATACCAGGTAATATACATAGTGTTTATACCTGGTAATATCATAGTGTTCTACCAGGATAATATACATAGTGTTTACCAGGTAATATACATAGTGTTTACCAGGTAATATACATAGTGTTATAATTATACCAGGTAATATACATAGGTTGCTATCCAGTAAATACATAGTGTTCTACCAGGTAATATACATAGTGTTTACCAGGTAATATACACTGTGTTGTTCTACCGTAATATACCTATGTTTTACCTGGTAATATACATAGTGTTCTAACCAGGTAATATACATAGTGTTATACCATGTATATACATAGTGTTTACCAGGTAATATCATAGTGTTGTACCAGGTAATATACATAGTGTTCTAACCTGGTAATATAATAGTGTTCTACCAGGTAATATACATAGTGTTTCTACCAGTGGTAATATACATAGTGTTATGCTACGGAAGTAATATACATAGTGTTTGTACCAGGTAATATACATAGTGTTTACCAGGTAATATACATAGTGTTCTACCAGGTAATATATACATAGTGTTGTTACCAGGTAATATACATAGTGTTCTACCAGGTAATAGATACATAGTTGTTGTTACCAGGTAATATACATGTGTTCTAACCTAGGTAATTACATAGTGTTTCTACCAGGTATATAAACAGTAAGTGTTACCAGGTAATATACAATAGTATTGTACCAGGTAATATACATAGTGTTGTTGTACCATGTATAACATAGTGTTATACCAGGTAATATACATAGTGTTCTACAGTGGTAATATACATAGTGTTTACCAGTAATATACATATTGTTTCTACCAGTAATATACCAGTAATATACATAGTGTTATACCAGTAATATACATAGTGTTCTACCAGTGTAATATACATAGTGTTTCTACCAGGTAATATCATAGTGTTCTACCAGGTAATATACATAGTGTTACTACCAGGTAATATACATAAGTGTTCTACCATAGTAATATACCAGGTAATATACATAGTGTTGTACCAGGTAATATACATAGTGTTTTACCAGGTAATATACATAGTGTTGTACCAGGTAATATACATAGTGTTCTACCAGGTAATATACATATGTTCTACCTAATATCAGTGTTAATATACAGTGGTGTATACCTGGTAATATACATAGTGTTTACACAGGTAAAGATACATAGTGTTATACCTAGGTAATATACATAGTGTTCCTAATATCATATTTCCAGGTAATATACAATAGTGTTTACCAGGTAATTACCAGGTAATATACATAGTGTTTCTACCTGTTAATATACATAGTGTTTACCAGTAATATACATAGTGTTCTACCAGGTAATATACATAGTGTTCTACCAGGTAATATACATAGTGTTTACCAGGTAAATACATTAGTGTTTGTAACCAGGTAATATACATAGTGTTCTGAACAGGTAATATACATAGTGTTCTACCAGGTAATATACATTTTGGTCACTTTTGAATGCTGGCGTGCTCCTCCTTGCACACAGGCGGAGGTAGGCGGTCCTGCTGCTGGGTTTTTGCCCTTCTACGGCCTCCTCCACGTCTCCTGCATGTACTGGCCTGTCGCCTGTATCGCCTCCTGCTCTGACACTACACTGGACAGCACGCAAACCTTCTTGCCAAGCTACTCATTTGATGTGCCATCCTGGATGAGGCTGCACTACCTGAGCCCTTGTTGGGTTGTAGACTCACGTCTCATGCTCCACTAGAGTGAAAGCACCGCCAGCATTCAAAGTGACCAAA